>NC_048226.1:71595439-71858955 GCF_002007445.2 Ailuropoda melanoleuca
GGAGTTTTTTGACAGAAGCTTAGCTTGTTTATTTTTGAGGGAAGAAACAAATCTAGAAGTTAGGAGAGAGGTGACCTTCAGGGGAAGAGTATCGATCTACCGGGAAGATGAGGCGGACTCTGAGGGCTAGCAGTGTTCTTGACCTGGGTGCTGGTTATAGAGTGTGAGGTTTGTGAAAATCATTTAACGACCATGTGTGCACTTTTCTGTATGCATATCATACTTTACAAAGTGTTGGGGTTTTTGTTCGTTTTTGAGAGAGAGCGGGGGCATGAGAGGAGGCAGAAAGAGAACCTTCAGCAGGCTCCACGCCTAGCACGGAGCTCCTCATGGGGCTCAATCTCATGACCCTGAGCTCATGACCTGAGCCGAGATCAAGAGTGGGATGCTTAACCCACTGAGCCACTCAGGCGCCCCTACAAAGTGTCTTTTAAACTAGAAAGTAATTGCCTTAATAGTCTCTGTTAAGAATATAGTTGCCCGAAATGTAAAAATCTCAATCAGTAAAAATTTCTAAGTTAGTATTTAGTGGAAATTTCTAGGTTTGACTTTATCTTACACATCGTAGGTAAGATTAGAAGACAATAATAGGATCCCTATCTCCTTCGAATCTGGCTAGTCTCCTGTGATTTGTCCAATTCTATCTCCTAAGATCCATCCAATGAAAGTATCTTAACCATGCAACCCTACAGAATTCCAAAATGGCTGCTCTCAAATGAGAGCCTAGGCTGTTAATTTTATTTTGATTGATCTTCAAGTTTTCAACTCTTTGGCAGCATCTAATCTGCATTGAATCCCAGCACCTAACACACATTGAATCGCTCACTCATTTAGACAAATTATCCTTCTGAGCACCTAGAAATATATAATTCATTCCATCCCTTACGGGTTTTTTCACAATCAGCCAACTTTCTTCTTTCCTTTGGTTAACTCTATCCTCAGTGGTATGGCAGATACCTCTAGGCCCTGACTCTAAATTTCTTAAAGGTGATTACTACAAAGTCAGGCTGGGAAGCAATGCAGAGTGATAAAAGTAGCACAAAACCAGGAATCAGAACAAGATTCCATTGGTTTCAACCCAAGTTTTATTTTTCCATAGTTGTATGACTTTGTGCAACCATTTGTAAAACAGGGGTCAAATCTCTGCCCTCACGGGTTTGTTAGGAGGACTGAGGAAAATGATGTACGTGACCATGGCTTGTATGCCATAGCAGTGGTGTGAGAGTTATCACAGTCCTGTAACTTAGTGACCGTAGGCCTATGCTTGTGCGTAGGGGCAGGCAGGAAGTTTCTATTACTAGGCAAATATTTCCAGCTCTCCTCTTGTAGAGAGGTATTCAAGGCATAGGAGGGCAGACCTGTCTCTGGTTCTACTTCTGGCCACTTCATTAGGCATCTTTCAGAGGCAGCCTGACTTAGCTGGCCTCGTGGGGCAGGTGGCAAATTATGGTGCCAAACCAGAGACACATGACCGTCCCCTTCTCTCCTTCCAGATGACCAGAAGAATTTTGTGTTCGTCCTCAATTTGCTGCGTTGGGATCTTCCCAGATAACCAACTCAACCTGCATTGTGACAGTGGTGTCTAGGTCATTGGAGGCATCTTAGAGCAAGTCTGCTCAGAATATCTAAATGAGCTTACAATTTTAAGCTCCCGCGGTAATGGACAATGGGTCAATGGGGCTCTATTAAGAAGGTGGGTTGGGGAGACTTCTGAGGGTTCTTTGACAGATTGAGATAATTCATGAAGAGGTGGATTATTTCCTGGATCAAGGAGCCATTTCCTTGGGGGAAAACTATCGTATAACCTTTAACTGTCTCCCGTGGCGTCCTGGGGACCCCATCCCCATGTAATTCGAGCAATGTTTTTAAAAATATTCCAGTTCTACTCTGCTGGAATTCTGAAACTTGCCTCAAAGGGTTTGTAAGGTTACATAGCCCAGAGGGAGGTGGAAACGGAATTGAATTCTTTAGCTTTACAATTTCTTTCCCCAGCTGGAGCCTACATATTACATTATTTACTGTACTTCGGAATAGTAGCCTCTTTCTTGTTCTTAAGCCCCAGATAAGCCATAACTAATACGTAAAGAATTACAAATGCAGAGAATAGACAGCTTAAAATAAACATAAAGATGTGTGCAATTCTCATGGAAAATAACAACTCTCTATTCCAAGGAATACAGGCCATAAATATGCCCATAGACCAGAGTTCTAAATCTTTTTCAGGGGAAGCCGGGTGGCTATGCGAGTTAATTATATTGTTGTCCTAGGGGCTGGATGGAAGGTCATGCAACGCCTTCGAATGCTTTCTGCAGGCCAATGTATTAGAAGAATGGCACTCTCATCAAAGTGGCAATCAAGCTGTCCTTTTTGCGGTCTCACTTCATTACATGCTTTCAGAAGCTACCTCTCTTTAGCCATAACCTGTGACAACTCAAAGAGACAGGAGAGGGGGGACAGAAGGGATGCTGCAGAAGGGGGCCTCACGGTCAACCCCGACAACAGGGGAGAGGGCAGTTTTGAAGGAAGGAAGCCTGGGGGTGGGGGGACGGGGTGAAACTGAGGAGCCAGACAGCGTTGTCAGCAAAGGAATTGGTGTCACGTGCAGATTTCGCCCGGGCCTGGGTAGAGAAGGCAAAATCCTCTGGGCTGTGATTTTCAGCAGCTAATCACCATCCTCGTTGGCTGAATACGGGTGTCTAACATTGCGTGTTGCATCCCTTGAGTTAAACGGTGGCTTAGCTGAGCTGTCTCTTTAAAAGTACAAATGTTCTCAAGAGAGGCAAGTCCCGAAGACACTTAACACCCTAGCATGNCACGTGCAGATTTCGCCTGGGCCTGGGTAGAGAAGGCAAAATTCTCTGGGCTGTGATTTTCAGCAGCTAATCACCATCCTCGTTGGCCGAATACGGGTGTCTAACATTGCGTGTTGCACCCCTTGAGTTAAACGGTGGCTTAGCTGAGCTGTCTCTTTAAAAGTACAAATGTTCTCAAGAGAGGCAAGTCCCGAAGACACTTAACACCCTAGCATGAATGAATCATAAATCGGGAGAGGTAGGGCTGTGTTTGGGGGGTAGGAGGAAAGGGGAAAAGGAGAGTGAGGGATAACAAAACTCACACCTAAGTTTATGTGGGGCCTTGCCTAGGGAGGGGAGGCCGGCTGGACACCTGGCAGAGGAGGGGCTGCTTGTGGCCTCTTTGCTTGCACAGTCCCAGGGGAGTGTCGTGAGCGGGGGTCATTATTAGGGGAGGGTGGCCACGTGTGGGTCCCTGCTTGAAGAGGAGCGCCTTCCCACCCTGCCCCCATTCTCCAACCCTCTGTGTGTCACTCCTTCGCTCCTCACCNCCCATTCTCCAACCCTCTGTGTGTCACTCCTTCGCTCCTCACCCTCCTTAGGGGTGCCTCCCAGCCCCTCCTGTACTGAGTTCCCAAGCCCCTTCTGAAGGTCACTCCGTGTCCATTTCTGTTTGCGACAGCCCTTCTGCATCCAGCACACCTCGCTCTCGGGCTCCCCGGAAGGGAGCTGGTGGCAGGTGGGTGCAGCCACTGAAGGCCTTGAACAAAACCCTGGGAGGGGACGTGAAACGAAGTGGGTGATGCCGCCTAGAGGAGATCAAGCTGAAAGGCACTTGGATGAACATTCTGGAACACAGAAGGGCCCTTCGCATGGGGTGGGGACCACCGGCCTCTGCTGTCTCTGAGGGTCACCCAGAAGGAAGGGGAGTGGACAGCAGGTGAGGGGTCCTGGCTGGAGTGAAGGAAGGACTGTCATCCCCATTTACAAAATAGAGTAGGAAGGGCTGCACTGCAGGGGAAAAGCAAGCGAAAAGAAATGATTTATAAAATACCACAATTTTCCAGTGTTTAAGGTTCGCTGAACCCCTTTTCTTGGAGTTAAATTGTATACACAAACTCTAAGGAAGGCCGCACCTCTCTGGTGGAACTGGAGGTAGGCGGCCAGGAAGCCAGTTCAGTCTCTTGCTGACAGTCTCCTGAGTGGTCCCAGGCTTTTTGAAACAAAAATGAAAAATCCCCGGTGGAGCGATGTCCGTTTGCACACCGCTTCCCACTCCCTCGCCCGTCTGATCTGAACAGAAGCCTCGGACCATCCTCTTGCTGCAGGTGAGGTCAGGCCCAGACAGCTGGGAAGTGGCCCTTCCACCACACAAGGACTGCACCAGGCTTCCGGCTGCCACTACAGGGCCGCTCCCCCGCGTCCCGCCTGCCTCTGCCTGCCTCGTTCGAGGTGTTCCAGGCCCGTAGGAACCCCCAGGTCTCCTCCTCTGGAACCGCATTGGGAAAGCCAAGCTGGCGGACTGGGCTTCAGAGTCGTTCATTTCCTAAAACACAAAGCTGGACTCTTGAGCTGTTGGGGACCGTGCAAGGACAGAGAGCAAGCGAGGACGCTGAGATGACGCGATCCTGATGTGCCTCTTCCTACTGCACGGATGACCGAGGGGTGGACTGTACCAGGTCTGGGACGCGAGAATCAGCCAGGAGTCTGAGAGGAGAGCTCGGTGAGCCAATAAGGCAAAGATGAGGTGGCGGAAGAGCCAGCTCTTACATTAATTGGAAAAAGGGAGGCAGATGTGGCCTGAAAATGCTGGCCTGGAATTGTTGAAACTAAAGCATAAATAAGACAACACCTATCTTGTCTTCATTCCAGGCCGCATTCGAGAAAGGAGGTGCAGGTCCCACCTTCGTCACCCACTCTGGGCACACTGTTGATATCAGCCTCGTGTGGAACAGGAACATATAACTGGAGTTTGGTTTTAGATGCTCTGCACCCCTTGCTCCCGTCTTATGTTAGGAGAATTCCTTCTTGCCTTCTTCCTTCCTTCCTCCCTTCCTTCCTTTCTTCCTTCCTGCCTTCCCTCCTTCCTGCGCCTCCTTCCTTCCTGTCTTCCCACTTTCCTCGCCTTCCCTTCTTTCTTCCTTCCTAATTATGCAGAATTTGCTCTTAGGCATTTTAATTGACTTCAGCACTCACTGCTCTCCATGCTGCCCTTCCTTTTCCTGACTCTTCTCTGACTTGCTTCCCACCTCCCTCTCGTCCACCTACATCCACCTCTCCCTGAAGGGTTTCTCTTCTCTGTGCTCCCCCCATTTCTCTCTCTGGAGCAACAGAGAGAAAAGAAGGGCAGTAAGAGAATTCCACAGCTTGGGTAACTTATTCTGTGTATTCTCTACTACCTGCGATTGGCAGAAGTTGCTGTTCTATACATTAAAACCAGTTTTGTATTTTCTGCATAGGTTGATACATTTAAAAATATTCAAAAAGAAAAAATAACGTTTTCACGCATGACAAAATATGATGTGTGGAAAAACAAGTCTGGCAGAAAGTGCCATTAGCAGGAACAGGGACAGCCTGCAGGCAAGGGCAGGGGCCATCCCCCAGCTCCCAGCTTCTTCACAGCTGCCAGAAACACCCACTGGCAGGGCCTTCCATCCTCAGTGGGCAGCACGGAACAAGGCAAGGAACACAGGGCCATTGTCCTAGGATCCCACAACAACAATTATACGTGCTTGGTCTGGCCTGGTGCACTCTGGACTCCTGCCTCTCTCTCTCTCTCTCTCTCCCTCGTTCTCACTCTCTGTCTGAAATAAATAAATAAAATAAAATAAAAAGATATGTTTGCGATAGAGAAATATTGGCATGGTAATAAGCATTAGTGAAGTGAAGGAAGTAATCTGAATATGCAGAAAACCCTGGGGATCACCAACTTGACCTCCCTCCAGAGTCGGGTACTCCTCCTGTTTGTTGCGTGTTAATGGTAGTGCCGTCTTGCCCTTCCTTCCCATACCTTTATTTCTTCTTCAAGAAATAAAATTTCTATCATTTACATGATAATCATACTTCAGGCTTTTTATATGCTGCCTGCAAAACGTCCCTGGACTTTGTCCCCAGCTCAGGCTCCTGCTGTACCTTCGAGACGCCCTTCTGTGATTCTCCCTCTTTCCTGTTTACCTCCCGCATTCCTGATCATCTGCTAAAGTCTGAAATATGAATTTCATCATTCGCTGGCCTAAATATTGCTGCTGGCTCCCTGCTATTTGGCTCCACATCCACGCCCCTAATGACCGGGACCCAGCACACTTTCCAGTCTCACGCGCCATCGTATGTCCTTTCATCCCTCACATGCCAGCTCTTGTTTGGACGACAAGCCAGCCCCACTAGCCCCTTGTCCAGTCCTTGAACATACTCTATAATTGCCTTTATGCTCCAGGTAAAACTGCTTCCTTCTCTTGGATTATATTTTCTCACCTTCATTTGTCTGAACCAAATGGAACTTCCAAGGCAGAGCTCAAATGCTGCTTTCACTGCAGGGTCCTCTTCTGCTGGGCAGGCACCACACAGCCACCCTCTCTGGTCCCATAGTACTTGGTTCACACACCTCGTGACACACCCACCATGTTTCCTCGTATTGTTATTATTTACAGATCTGTTTTTTCCACCAAACTGTGAGTATTCCAAGATTAGGGATTGTTGTTGTTGTGAAATATCCCTAGCACAGATCCTGGTATCCAAAAGGCAACAAATGAGAGGCAGGTAGGACATTGGAGATTAGGGCCTTATAGGGTGATGTTTGCTGACCCTAATATTACCAGCTGCTCCTGCAGCTGACACACAGAGTAGTGGTGCCCCTTGTGATGGCCAGGCCCAAGGAGAGGTCCATTCCATTAACAACAGTGAGGGTAATAGAGTGCTAAAATGGGACCCTTCCTGTCTTGAAGTATTGTCTGAAGCCTCAAAGCTGAGAACAATGGAGTCCAAGTATCTATATATTCTAAAGCAGATGTTAGACCATCTATGAAGAATTTGCAAAAGGAATCATAAAAACTAGTTCTATCAGACTACAAAAGAAAAGATTTATTTACTGAATCATTCAAAAGGATTCATTAACTAAAGTGGTTTCCCAGCTAGTTTCCCCCATTTCACCTTTTCTCCCTAGTGTTTTCAACACAGCCACCAGAGTGATCCCAGTCAATCGTGCCTCTCATCTTCTCAGAAACCACCATGGTTCCCACTCAGAGTGAAAGCCCAAATCCTTGCAATGGCTTCTGAGGCTTGACAAAAGCAACTCTCATTTACTTCTTGAACCTCAACTCCGGCTGTGGCTTCCCTTGTTCTCTCTGCTCCAACCACACTGGCCTTTTTGCTATTTTTTAAACATGCAAGCACCCTTCTGCCTCAGGGCCTTTGCACTGCCTTTTCTTGGCTATCCACCTCACCTTCAAGACTTTGCTTAAGCGTCCTGCTCTTACTGAGGCCATCACCCTATTCAAAATTGCAAGCCATAAATGCAAGTACTCCTACTTCCTCATATCCTGCTCTACTTTTTCTTTTCCACAGCAGTAACACACTATAAGATTGAATTATTCATTACTTTTTGGTTTATTGTTTGTCTTTGAGGATGGGGATGTTTATCTTTTCTGTTCACAAAGCATCCATTCTATCGATGAAGCATAGAATGCACTTGTTTTCTGTACTAGTCATCAGCTAAGTCAGGATTTCCAGAAAAGAAAGGATGGCTCATCAAGCTCACTTCCCATAACAACCATATTTTCCCTTGGCTTCAACTCCTACTCACATGTCTTTTGAATTCTTCAAAGTGGCCCTTTCATTAAAATAATCTTTTGCTATTGTTTACTAAAATTTTAAAGAAGCTATTCAGAGTAGCTTTATCAAGAGAGAAGTCTCCTTTGAGATGTAGGTAATACAAAAGATTTTCTGTCTTGTTTTCCTCTTGCTCTATCTTGTTTGTCTTTTCAATGTCTCACTTCACTCCTTTCCCAGGTGGAGGAGACAATTCATCTGTGTGTTTTATCTTAACTGAAAGAAGAGGGATCAAGTGAGCCAACTTAGTCAAAAACCCAATGGGACTAGAAGGAGAAATGTGAAGACGTGTGAAATTAGATTGAATAGACTTAAAGCCAATCTCTAATGCCAGGCTCTTCAAAACCGAGGTTGTGGCAACTGCTGTCACTGATTTCAGTATGTGCTCAAACCTGGAAATCACAGGTAAAAGCACAAGTATCGAGTTCTTATGCTACTCCACGGATCGCAGAGATAGTGGTGGAAAAACCAGAGGACCAGAAGCCAGAAGCCTGGGCCACATTCTGATACATCCTCTAACTCTTGTGTAGGGACTGGCCTGTCAATTAATCTCTAAAGTGGGGATAATGATAGACAGGTCATCCTATTTCACAGAGTTGTTGGAAGATAAATGAGAAAATATTTGGGAAGGCACTTTGCTAAGTGCTCCATAAATATTGGAATCGTTTATTCCAGGATTAAGGGGATTTGTTTATTAGCTTACAAAACAAAGGCACTAAGATTCATTTGAATCTCCATGAAATAATTCAACACTGTTCCATTTCCTCACACCGGGGAAGCAAATCCTTTTACGCTTATGTGTCCACGTTCATCAACTGGGGAATCCAGCCCTCAGCTGTCCTCCTTCCCACCAAGATTAAGAAACAAAACAGTGGCAGCTGGAAAAACACAGAAGTATGAATAGGAAATAAGAATTTCAGCCTCTTAATATCTTCATCTCCCAATATTTTCCAGATCAGCAGGGTTTTTTCTCATCACTGGTGTTGCCTGTGTCTTATCAGCAGGAGCTCTAAAGGCCCCTGTACTCTGTAGAAATTCTGTCCTTATTGCCAACAGTCCATCATTAGGGATTCTATTTATTTGCATTAAGACATTAATTTCTGCTCAATTCTTTTTGAATTGTCACGCAGAAGAAAGGGAAAAATGAGGTCCAGAATATCAGGTAATCCTGGAGAAGAACAGACACTGGCTGTACAAAGGAAAGAATCCCTTAAAAAAGGGAGTGAGAAGATACCAGAGCCCAACTTTATCCTCTCTGGTATCACCTTGAGCAGTCCCTCAGGACCATGCCTTCTGCCCCACCCTGACTTAAGTATGGTGAAAGATGTTGAACAGCAAGATCTGTAGCAAAAAGGCAAGTTCTTAGATTTCTCTCTCTTGTGAATGCTAAACATAATTTTGAGATGGAGATCAGTTTTGTCTTTAGAGTGTCTTGGTTCTAAGAAATTGCCCCCAACCAATGGCTTATGTTCGTTTCTGCCAACATTTTAGCACCATTTTTCTTCCTCTGTGTGCCATCAAGGAGCCACTGAAGATTTTGGATTGCCCATTATCTGGCTCAGTTATGAAGCATGAGGTTAGTTATGAAGGCCTAGATTTCTACCAGGTACAAGCAGAAGAGCTCCTTTGGGATTCAACACAATTCCTGGATAAGCCTGACAGTCTTGAGCTCGCATTGCTTATTGTAAGGGAAGCCTGGGGCATCTTGGTTATTGATTTTGGGATTCCAGTGCAAGCCTCTTTGTTCATGGGTTTGTATTTTGGGCCATGGATTTATATGTTGACTTGGTTTATATGGGGCTTGTCACTCTAAGGTGCTGCTTTCTTTTTTAGTAGCATCTTTTTTGGAATGAGGTTATGGAAGGTAAGGAGGAATGAGAAAGTATAAAGATGGTTCAGTGATGGTTGAGGCCAAAAAACAAGACAAAAATTTTAATATGAGACTAAGCAGTTTTGCAAAGACCCAACTTTTGTGCTTCTTTTGAGGGCAAGTCAATCAAATAGACACAAAGGTGATTGGCAGCCTTCTGCTCTCTAAGGCTATAAAAAAGAGAGAGAATCAGCCATGTGTATTACCAAGATCCACCATGATTCCAAGACAAAGCCTTAAGTGCTACTTCTACATGGCAGATATCGGAGGGTGATGCACAGCAGTCCAAAAGGGCTAAACCAGAGGTGATGATAAATACTCATAATTAAAGGTACATGGCTGGATGTACCTGGATGGCTCAGTTGGCTTTGCATTGCCTTCGACTCAGGTTATGATCTCAGGGTCCTGGGATTGAGCCCTACATGGGGTTCCCTGCTCAGTGGGGAGTCTGCTTCTCCCTCTGATCCTCCCCACACTCGTGTGCTCACTCTCTCTCTCAAATAAACAAAATCTTAAAAAAAAAATTAAAGGTGCATGGTAAGAGGTGAGAACCTGTCTAGTAATCCAAAGAAAAGAGGACTGAAGGCAAAACAAAATTGTGAGTTTGGAAAATAATCAACATTTTAAAAATGAATATAATCTTGTTTTCTTGCCTGTTTGGCCAACTTCAAATATACCAAGGACTTCTCCTTTCACCATGTCAATATGCCCTTGATTACCTGTTTGAGTTTATTTGGAAGTAAGTGTACAGTATAGAAATTAAGGGCAAATGCCCCAGTCATACTGCCTGTATTCAGCTCTGTCACTGACCAGCTGTGTGACCCTGGATAAGTTAAATGGCTTCTCCACACTCCAATTTCCTCATTTATAAAAAAAGGTGCCGCATAATAAGCACTCAATAAAGTTTACGTATTTATGACTATAGGAAACACTACTGGTACCCAGCCCGCATTCCCTTGACCAGTACATCCATTCTCCAGCTGTTTTGAGTGTGATGCTAAAAGATCACAGCTAATCCCCTCCTTGAAGACTTGCTCTCATCAGGGAAGGAAGCTTGCTGGGGAGATTGCAACCCACCCAGCCTTCTGCCATTGGCCACCAATGACTGACTGACATGGATTACAAAAGGCCACGGGGTCCTTGTCCCCCCCCCCCACTCCCCAGCTTGGAGCAGGTCAGAGCTTGACTTCCCTTGAGATCACATTCTTGCTCAGCTCTTCCCCTTCTTATCCTGATTCTCTCCCTCCTCTACAGAATTTTTTTCTTAAAAAGCACTTCCTCAATAAACCACGTGTACTTGCACGTCTGTTTCAGCCTTCTATTAACCTCACTTAAGACAAGAATCAAATTCTTTGATTTTAAGCCACATACATTTTCATATTCTAACAATTCTGAAACCAGGACATATCTCCACAATCACTGTTGGCTTAGCTAAAGTTGTCACTTTCTGCACACTGAAATCAAAATTTGCAGAAAATCCTGAGATAACAATGGAGCATTCTTTTGCTGCATTGCCAACATTCTTGACAACACAGAGGACCATACTTCGTGGAAAAGCAGTCATCAGCGATTGAGTTGAAAAGTTGAAGAGTCAGCCGTAGAGTGAGTGAAAGTTTTAAGAATATTTTAATCTCTTTATTTTGCTTTTGTTTTCCTTTTGCAACTGTGAATTGTGAAACAGTGACATGTAATAAGTTTTATCAAAATAATTCTAAAAGAGCTCTTTTAATAATAAAGAAATCTAAATGATTATGATAAAGGTGGCCCCACGGTGCAGTAGGAAAGGGCAATGCTGTGAATCAGCTGGATGTGCATGTGGGGTCATTGGGATGTCCACGTTGTCCTACCTATCACCATACCCCAGGTCAACTGCAGAGGGATTGTACATTTATCCATCTGATAAATTTAAAAGACAAGACAATAAACTACTGAAAGATAACATGGGAGACTGTCTTCATGAGCTTGAGTTGGAGAAATACTTATGAAGCAGAACTTCAGAAGCTCTAACTAAAAGAGAAACCATAAATACACTGGGCTACATTAAAATTAGGAACTTTTCCTGATCAAAACACACAATTAAAAGAGTGACAAAACAAGTCACGAGGTGAGAGAAAATATTTGCAGTACGTATATTTGACGAAGGGCTCCATTCCATATAGTAAAAGAGCTATGAATCAATAATAAGACAAACATTCCAATAGAAAAATGGGCAAAAGCATGAATAGACACATCAGAAATGAGGATGTCAAATGACCAATAAACCTATGAAAGGGGCTTACCTTCATCAGTCATCAGGACAATGCAGATTAAAACCACAATCAATAACACCACCTGCCCACCAGAATGGCTGAAATAAAAAGACAAACAATATCAAGTTGAGAGGTTGTTGAGCAACTGGAATTCTTACACACCTGCTGGTGGGAGTATAAATTGGGCAACTACTGTGGAGACAGTTTTGGCAAAATCTGCTAAGTATCTCTTCTGCCCCAGCAGTTCTCCCTCTAGGTATGAACCCAACAGAAAGGCATATGAATGTTCATCAAAATAAAAGTATAAGAATGTTTCTAGCAGCACTGTGTGTAACACCCCCACATGGCCCATTTGTAATGCAATGGACAATCATATTGTGCTTTATTCATACATGGAATACTATATAGAATGAAAATGAATATATTAAAACTCAATGCAAAAACATGGGGGAATGTTATCAACATAATCTTGAATAAAGCCAGACTCCAAAGAGCATATAATGTATAATTCCATTTAGATAGAACTCAGAAGTAGACAAAATGTCATTTTTAATTGGCAGCATTTTTTCCTCTTTCTTAACAGTATTGAAATAATGATGTATCATTTAATTGATGGCATCTTGGTTGAGGTAAAACATAATATTACTATTATTTTTTTTGTAAATTTTTGTTATCTATTACTATTACTAGTCAAGTAGGAGATCTCCCTGACTCTGATCTGTCTCTTGCTCTCACTTTTCCAGCTCACCTCAAGTGTCGGTGTGGCACCCTAAATCTATTCTCAACTTTTTGTTGAAGAACAGCGCTCCTGTTTCTTAGCTTGATGTGTATTCACCTGGAGTAAAAACTACTCTTCCCAGACTCACCTGCATCTAGGTGGGGCCAAGGTGATTGTGTTTTGGTCTTTATCAGAGGAAAGTATATGGGATCATGTTCAGGGAAGTGTTAACTGAACAGGCCCAAACTGCTCAAATTTTGCACATGCCCCAGAAGAGTCTGTTCCATGACTGGCCCTGTGCTGCTTCCAGAATTGAGCTCTTGGAATGTTTTAACTGATAAGAGTCTTTGCATGCTCAGGGCTTTGAATCACACTGTACCAGTTTGTGTAGATATTTTGCAGAAACAGTTACTTTCTTGGGGTCTGGAGCTCCAGCAGTCCGGTTAGTCACACAGGCACTGTAAGTTTGGGCGACTGACACTGGGCTCCTAGACTCAGTCAAGTTTTCCTGACTGACCACACTTCGCTGGGGTTGTCACAATTTGTTTCTGGAGAAAGTGGTGTCCTGGGTGACACCACTGGGGGAGACTCTCGGAAGTTTGCATTTGGTTTCCTCTGGACTTCACCCTTTGTCGAATTTGCTTTGTACCCTTCACCATAATAAACCGTGGCTGTGAGTATGATGATCTGTGAGTCCTAGCGAATCATCAAAACTATGGGTGGTCCCGGGACCCCTGGCACAGATAGTTTAATATATGATATCATTAATAAGAAAATACTCACTCTTCTTCCTCAACTTTCATGGGAAGAGTATACCTTCCTCTCCAATTGATATTGAACTTGGCCATATGACTTGCTTTGGTCAATCACATGCGTGTCAAAGTTATTGTGTGCCATTCAAAGTTTAGACCTTAGAAGACATTGCGTGTTTCTGTTTGACCATTTGGGAGCATTTGACCAGCATGCTTCAGAAAGCTGGTGACTGTATCTTTCTTGGCCATGGAACGAACAGACACGAAGCAGACCAGAGTCCAAACAGCAGCATGGTGCCCAATCTGGTCAGACCTGCAATCTGAAGTTAAGTTGCAGGGGAATGATATAGACAACCCTGGAAACCTCCCTAAAGAACAGCCTGTGTGTGTCCTCTCTTCTTTGGCTGTTTTACCTGGAAAACCAGATTTTGATCCTAAAGCTCTAATCACTTCTGTGGGGCGAGAGGGTGCCAGCCAGCCCCTCAGGATGGCAGAGCAATGAGCTGGAAGGTACCTGGATCCCTAATGACCTTGCGGAGCCAACATACTTCTGAGTTGTTCAGAGCACTGATAGGTTAGATTATCTGTCAGGAGCTGCTACATTTAATCCTGACTAATATAATCAGCAAACTCTTATCCATCATAGACTCTCAGGGAGACCAGCAAATGCAGAACGCTTGGGTGAACTGCTTTTACTGTCTCCTGTTATGTTCTGGGCTGTTATCAGAATACTAGTCTGCTACCAATTTTCATATTTACCCTCATCCTATGCCTAAAAGAACTCAGCGCGGGAGGAAGAACAAATGGGCAAAGATTGACCTTTGGAATATTCCACCAGACAATTTCTTTTTAAAAAATGTGTTTCTTTTTTTGCCTCCAAGCTCTTTCAAATGAAACTTGACTGAAAGCCAATAAGTAAAGTAAACATGGGCCAAAATGCTCTGACAGAGGCACGGTGACAAAGTATGGCATTGTAAATCTTCCCTCTCCTAGCCCCGGGGGGCTCTGCTGATCGCTCTGGCCTCCGAAAGCACAGAGCTGTGCCCAGAAGTGGTGCTGCATCCCCGTTTTTTGGATTCCAGCCCCTCTCCCCACCCAGCCCAGGGCTTTGCTGAGAACTCTTTATTGAGTGTCACATTATTATTCTCTTCAATG
Organism: Ailuropoda melanoleuca; assembly: GCF_002007445.2. Lineage (NCBI taxonomy): Eukaryota > Metazoa > Chordata > Mammalia > Carnivora > Ursidae > Ailuropoda > Ailuropoda melanoleuca. Next base: position 71,609,800 of record NC_048226.1, read on the forward strand.
CTTTCTCTCTTCCATCTGGGGTGGAAGGGAGACAGTGAGGCAGACAATTACATTGCTGATGTGGGATTTTTAGAGGAAAATTGAGGGAAATTACAGGGACTACCCAGCTGTGGTGAAAACTCCTCACTCTCTTCCCACAGGACCCATTATTTTACAAACTGCGACGATTTAAAATGATTTACAGTCACTTGCCAACTTTACCACGCTGTTAGAGCCACTTGAATCTTACCTAGCTCTTAAAAAGAGTACAGATGGCGAAAGCATGTTCACTCTCAAAACAGCGTGGATTTGATGACTCCTATTTAGAAAGGTGAAATCTACTACACTATCAAGGTCAATCTTATCTCCCCAATATCGCCTGTTCTGTTTGATCTAATTTCCCATCTCCTGGATCCTGTCTCCTGCATCAGCTTATTTGTACCTTGGAATTTTCTTTCACCATAGTGTCTCCGGACTTCTGCCTGCTCAGTCCTCCTTTTCCAATTAGAGAGGAAACCCCTTGGAAATATTATCCTTACCCTTTATTTAAAGATACTCACTATGTAAGTATATTCACTTTCTTCCTTTTATGTTTTGTCAAGAAAGACAACTAAGAGGACTGATAATCCTGTAAGATTCCAGTTGAGTCTAGTCTCCTGGTTGCTTTATTAAGCTTAGAATTTTGAAGCGCGATGGCACAGACGAAATAAACAGTGAGGTGACTGTACAGTAGCAGCTGTGAGTGGACGGGTAGCTCGTTACTGAAAGATAGCATCTCCAAAGCTTGATGTAAACATTGGGGACCCGACTTTAGGAGGGAACTACTAGCTAGTTCACTTTGAATTTGCACTTTAGAGGCTGCTGCTCTATACAATTAACACTTAGGAAATGGAGAAGAAAGTGTTTTTCTGGAGAAAATGCTCAGGGGACCGCCCGGTAGTTTAGAGTGCAGCACAGGAAATGTCTTTAGTGTAAAGAAAAAAAAAAAGACAAATGGATAAGGGATAAAATGAGTCACTTCCAAGATGTACATTTAAGAACTGGAGAGCAATGGGCTATTTTAAGCAGAGGAAAAATAGATAATTTTGCCATTTAGCTTTTTTTTTTTTTAAGAACTTCTAAGGTTCTAGCTGGATACTTTAAAAAAATGCAGTATATTAATTTTGTTTTATGTTATGGAAGTAACTCACGCTTGCTGTAAAAAATGTCAACCAGTAGAGAATGATATTGCCTTGTTCAGGGTCTGTGGTAGGCAGTCTTAGAGATGGCTCCAGTCAGCTGCCTCCTGGTTTGCACAATCTTGAAATTCTCATTCCTTTGCGTGTGGGCTAGATTTAGTGATTGACTTCTAACAACAGAGTAAGGCAGAGTGATGGGATGTCACGTGTTATAGGAAGACTGAGCCTTCCACCTTGAAGCGAGCCTTCCACCTCTCTGTCTCTGCCTCTCACCCTTAACTCTTTCCCTCTGGGAAAGCAAGCTGCCCTACCTCAAGCAAGCCTACGGAGTGTTCCCTGGTATGTCTGGCCAGCAGCCACATGAGTGAGCGCGTGAGCAGATTCTCCAGCCCTGGTGGAAACTTGAGGTGTTCACAGCCTTGGCCAACACCTTGATCAAAGCCTCATGAAGTGTCCTCAGTCAGAACAGCTCCTGAGATCCTGACCAGTAAACTAATAAATGTTTGTTGCTTTTAGTTGCTAAGCTTGTGAGGTAAATTGTTATGTCCAATCGATAACTAATACACTATATTAATTAAATCCCACATCTCAGTGGCTTTACCCAATAAGTGCCCCACCTACAACACACACACAGAGATGCTCACACTATATTTTTAGTTCGAGTTAGGGAGCTCCTGGGAACCTGTCCTACTTGGGTAACAAAGCAATCCAGGCTGCTTCCATTTGGTGGTAGGGAGATAGCTTGGAGGACTCAACTCTAAGGATCCCAGACAGAAAGTGACGTACGTCACCTCTGCTCATATTTCAAGGGCAGAAACCAGTCACGTGACTTCACCCAACTGCATGGGAAAATGGAGGATCATATGGATAGTCAAGGAGTATTAGGTGTTTTCTGCCATGCATGTAACGTAAAAAGTGAAAATCCCCTTTTTTCCTCCCATCACACATTCCTCGTTTGACTACTTGAATTGTGGCCTTTCTGATAGACACACTCATTGCACAAGCACATGGGCTTATGTGTAAAACAGGATCACATTTCTACATTGAGATTTATCTCATTCTTGGTAACATCTGCTTCGTATTCTATGGTAGGGATGTATCATCATTCATTTAATTGTTTCTCTATTAGTGAGGATTAACTTAATAATTTCTATGTCTTAATAGATTTTTCACCTATTACTTCTCTAACTTGACCATATGACATCATGTACATGTATCAACACTAGTCTACAGAGAGAACAAATCTTTTTTTTTTAAGATTTTATTTATTTATTTGACAGAGACAGACAGCCAGCGAGAGAGGGAACACAAGCAGGGGGAGTGGGAGAGGAAGAAGCAGGCTCCCAGCGGAGGAGCCTGATGTGGGGCTTGATCCCAGGACTCTGGGATCATGCCGAGTTGAAGGCAGACGCCCAACGACTGAGCCACCCAGGTGCCCCCAGAGAGAACAAATCTTGTCCCTATCAGCCCCTGCCTCACCCCACTCCTGCTTGCTTCTTAAATAAAGGGCATCATCATATTTGCCCCCAGTTTTAGAGGCAGTAAGAGATGGTAGGGAGTTGTTAAAATATTCGACTTCACTAGCCATCATTCAGATATGGATATAAAGGAAAAGGACAGAAGAGGACCCGCATCTACATACACAGGGTGCTTAGACGCGGTGCTATTCATTTATATATCAATTTCACTACAACCTCATAGTACACAATGAAATAGGTAATTATTTAGCTCCTGTGGTGAAATCCTATTCATGGACTTTAAGTACCTCCCTGCTTCAACGCCCACCGTGTATACTCACCATGTAATTTCTTTTTCTTTTCTTTTTTTCTAGAAAGCAGATAGAGTTAACAGGCTGTGATGATTGCTGCTTTTCTTAGTGAAGATACTATCAAGATCTCTGTGCCCTTTCCCAGAAGATAGACCATGCGTAGTAAAAAAAGAGGAAAGAATATGCAATGTTTGCAAATTTTCTGGGCTAGCGTCTGCTGTAAGTACCCTAGTTTCTTTCCACATCTCTATTAAGGAGCAGACCAAAAAATAAATACATCCCAAATGATGAGACAGAGGTATGACTGGCTGTCTCTGTTGGTTCCCCATTTCCACTCAGGAGTCTATTCAAGAGGCAGAACATTCTCTGCCCTCAAATCAGTTGCCAACTCATGTCTAAGGTTTCTGAGGGTTGTAGGCAAACTCCTCTGGGTCCTTCTTTCTGACCAAGTGAACAGTTCCAGTTCAGAGGCTTGAGACTGCGAGACAGCAAAGCATTCCAACTTTGGCAGAGAGATGGGAACAGGGAGGGTAGTATCTGAATGTTTATAGCATTTTCGTGGATGGGAAATAAAGAAAGAGAAAATTTTCTTGACTGATTTCTGGCTCCTAGAGTCCTACAGCTACCTTCTCCCTGCACCAAAAGAAATACAGTAAGGCTCAGTCTGGACAAAGCACCATCTCCGATCCCAGCAGGTACTAAGATATTATTACCATTTCGATATTGCAGATGAGCAAACAGAGGCTCTGAGAGATTAAGGAACTTGACCCAAGATCTGAGGAACCACACAGACCTCAGGACATGCAGTCTACCTGTTTGGATTGAAATAAGTGATCTCTTGGGACTACTCCACGTTTAAAATATATGATCTACAGAGCTGAGGCCAAATGCATCTAGAAGAGCCCTCCTTCCATCCCAACACCTCCAGCGCTTTCTCTGGACAGGCTAAGAATCCATTCTTCCCCTACAGCCCTTCAGCTGACAAAGAGTATGGGGAGGGGCGGGGAGAGCCCTCTGCTCAAGAATTTGTTTGCACCGGGTCTTCCTGCAAATGGAGGTGGGAGACGATAAAGCTTCCGTCAGACGGGGTTCTAATGGGATTTGTTTTCTAGGATCTGCTGGCTCCTGGCCTTTGTGTGGAACCAGGAAAGGGGAAGTGAAGCTCTTCTGTAAACTGATGGAAAACGCTGCATCCACGTTGAGATCGGAAGGCTGTACGGATTGGGTTACATTCGTGAAGAGTTTGCCTTTTCTTTTATTAAATTAGATCATCCCTCCAAGGATCATTATCTATTATTGGAAGATGTGTGTGTGTTCTGACAGTCCATTCACTCACTTATTCATTCATTTATTCACTTAATAAATATTTACTGAGTGTCCGCTGTGCCTCAAACACAGTATTTGCTAGGAATAAAGTAGTGCACAAAACAAAGACCAAAATTCTTACCTTCGTAAAGTTGGGTTTTTTTGTTTTCCAATCTTGTGTGGGAAGAGAAGCAAAGCCGTAATTAAGTAACGCCAGTGGTGTGTCAGATTACAAAGGATTACTATGGAGAAAAACAAAGCAGAGAAGGGCAAACGTGAGCGTGGGGTAGGGGTGGATGCGATTTTAAATAGAATAGGGAGGAGGTGACATTTGTGAGAGTGGAGTTTTCCAGTAAGGAGCAGCAGAGGCAAAGGTCTCTAGGAAAGGCAGGGTGGGCTGGAGAGGCTGGAGTCGGGAGTAAGAGTGAGAGGGAAGGTCCAACAGATAAGGAGGTGTCAGGACCGGTGGTGCCTTCTGAGGATGCTAATACTGTGGCTTTGATTCTGAGTGGGATGGAAGCATTGCAGGATCCCAGCAGAGAATGGATAAGATCTGACTTATTTTGTGATGGGATCACTCTGGCTGATCTGGTGAAGATCAGCTGTGGGGAGGCCATTTGGAAACGTTTGCAATAATCTAGGGGAAAACTGAGGATAGCTTCGTTCAAATTAATATGGTGGAGGGAGCAAGAAATGGTTTGATTCTGGATATATTTACTGATCTGTGGAATGTGGGATGTGAGAGAGGGGGAGTCACAGAGGACACCTACGTTTTTGGTCTGAACAATTAGGAGGATGGAGTTCACTACTGGGCCGATCAGGGGTTCAGTTTTCAACATGCTAAGTTTGAGATGCCAACTAGATACTCAAACGGCAATCCATGAGTGTATCCCTAGCTTCTACCCACAAGGTGCCAGGAGCATTCCCCATCCCAGTGGTGGCAACCCAAAACATCTCCAGACATGGCTAGATATCCCCTTCGAGGGACCAAATGTCCCTGGTTGAGAACCACTGGTGGAGGGTCTCTACTCTGGACTGGGCCAAGAGCAGCCCCTCTGTCAGCAGTTGCCCGGTGGGGCCGAGTGCTGGGGTAGCCAGTCAGGGGCTCTGCACTGCCCACACCCTGCTTGCAGGACCCTGGGGTCCCACCGCGGGCCCGCTGTGGCATCTCCTGCTCGGTGGGGAATCGCTGCACTACGTCTCCCTAAGGTTCTCTCCTTGGCTCATCCCTGCCTCGAAGGGGGTTGCCTTATAGGCTTGTATACGCTCACCTTTTGGCCGGCATTTTCTATGTTCCCTCCAGCGTCCAGGAAAGAAAGCAAAGGACAGGCCTCTGGCAGCTCTCCTCTGATTTCGTGTCTATTAGCTAAATGAACGGCAGGTGTAGGCAGCTGTTACCCCTCTGGGGAAAACGTTAGACACCTGGATTTGATTGGCTTGCTCTCTGATCACAACGAGCAAGTCAAGAAGCTGATGGATATTTCTTGGTAGAAAAACATCCTACCACCAGTCAAGCAAAAAGTATTTAATGAATCCCTAACCTAAATGCACTTAGCACAAATGTGACCCTCCCCACAACCCAAGACGAGGCATTTCCTCTACACCAATGTAGAGGCACTAATTTGGAATTTAATATGAAGTATCTTACATCTTTTTTTATGTCTCTGATCTTCCCACCCCCTGGATGGGCTGGGATTGCTTCAGAAAGCCTGGTGTGTCGCTTGGATTTTGTGTGTTTCAGTACATTCTATTGGAATGTTTTCTTTCAGACATTTATGTCTGCCAAGTTGGTGACATTTCTCTCATGATGCGTGTCTCTACAAGTTACCAAATGCTATCATTTAAGCTGGAGCTAAATTTCTGCATTGACTAATTCGGCTTTATACACCAGATCCCACTGGGGTTGTGCTCAGAAAGCGGACTCAGGAGTGGCTGCTGGGAGGGCAGGGAGATGTGTGAAGCGAAGGGCACGCAGACTTTGACCAGTTGTTGTCCGATTTAAATTCACCAGGACAAGCTAATCCTAATTCACGGCATGTTATGATTTTGTGAGAGAATTGCTGCTCAGTCTTCCACTTGTGATTTATTAGTAAGTGCTCTCCTGGAGGGTGAAAGGGCCAGGCTATCATTCGGTAGGCGACTTGAAGCGCTTCTGAATCTTCTCCCGTATTCCATCTTCTGGCTTTCTTTCTAAATTATTTCCCTAGAGGAAGGTTTTCCTTATAGTCGCCATTTGAATTATGCAGGATGCTGCTTCATTTATTATATGCTTCTGTATTATTACAGAGTCAGGAGGCTCTGATAAAGCTTTAAGTATAGCAGCTCTGGAGAACGTTCTCATAAGGGGTCCCATTTGGTTAATAGGAGTTTTTCAGGAACGACCACTGTCCCAGCTATGTCTATACACTTTCTCTCGTATCTGCCTGCCACGATAAAGTCTGATAAAACTACCCACTTTCCCAGCCTCCCTTGAAGCTAGACCTTGTTCAGGCCGATGAAATGGCAAAGGAAGTGTACTGGCATGGAAGGGTTTCTGGGAAGGATTTTTCCACATGGACAATAAGAGAGTGATGTATAAGGACCGTGCTTTCTAACAGCCCTGACTACCCACCTGCTTCCTGCCTTTAACTAAAGCCATGTGGGATCACTGCGAGGTAGCGGCCATCTTGTGACCACGAGGGCAAGGTCTGTCCTCCAGAGAACAGCCGAGATGCCAGATTCAGCACTTTGACATAATCGGAAACCCAGCTAAAAGGGGCTTAAGCCATAAGGATGTTTATTATTTCCTTAGAGATGGGTGTTTCTGGTGGTGTTTTAATAATCTACAGTTAAAAGCCATTCAATCACCAACTAAAATTCAATCAGCAAAGTTCACACTCTCATTAACAGAGCTAACATATGAGCCTAGGAGTGCTCTCCTTAATGCCTCTCACTCTGTATATGTAGTCTATAAACTTAAAGAAATGCAAAATACTCCCACAACAGAACAGTAAAATGTGTGTGTAATTGTCTAGGAAGAGACAGAATTTCAAATTATGTTTAATCTATAAGAATCTTTAAGATTGACCAAATCAGGCAAATAAGACAGCAAAAGTAAGGCTGCCAGTAAGTTCTAAAGATGAAAATATCTATATAACATTTAAGTCTGGGTTAAGGCAAGCTGCGCAGAGGCTCTGAAATCCCATACTCTGTGATTTAAATGACCCATTTACAATTTAATTTGTCCCCAGCCCTTTCACTCTGGAGTCTCCTTTGGATTCTTTTTTTTTCCTTAAGATTTTATTTTTGTTTATTTGACAGAGAGAACACAAGCAGGGGAGCAGGCAGAGGCAGAGGGAGAAGCAGGCTCCTGAGTAGGGAGCCCAATGTGGGGCTCAATCCCAGGACCCTGGGATCATGACCCGAGCCAAGGACAGACAAATGCTTACTGACTGAGCCACCCAGGCGCCCCTCCTTTGGATTCTTTGCCACGTGGAAGTCAAGCTGTGAATGAGTGCATTCTCTTATTATCTACAAAAGAACCAGGGTAAACTGGAAGCAGGTCCCCCGTGCTCTGAGCGGGATTCAACCACTTCCCTTTGGCTTTCTCTGTCAAGTCTAGCAGTCCTGAAAAAGGACGCTTCTCTCCCACATTCTGAGCATTCCTGAAAGGACTTGGCCTTTGGTTCACAACTGCTCCTGCATTAAGGGCAAACGTTCAGTTAGTAAAAGGTCTAGGTGTGCAATGGTATTTTGAATATAACTCCTTAAGATACAGAACCTTGTAGGATCTGGAAATCGAAATTATACTTGGACTGGCAGCTTGTAGCAGTAAGATTCATCTCAACGTAATTTTAAAGAGCTGAGTTCCTAAGCTGCCTGAATCAGCCTTTGAAAGAAAAAAGACGCACTCAGGATGCCAGGGCTGTGCTACGCCAGCGATCCCGAGATGCTCAAATATGCTCACTCTGAACGGGGTGATGCACTGCGACATGTTCGGAGGGAGGACTGAATTCCATGAGATGAGAAAGCCATTGATACAGGCTTTTTCATGCAAGTTGACTAATAAACTTCTCAAAGGATTATACTAACATCAACTGCTTTCTCTAGAATAATGTACACCAGGAGGCTGAAAACTTCTCGGTGGGCCGCTGGCAGCAGAATTTATCACCGGAAGGGAGCCAGCTCTGGCAGGCAGAGCCCTCCAAGATCTCTCGGGGACGAAGGTGAGAGCTGGCGGGCTTGCATGTTGGCGGGTCCTGCAGAGGCCCGGAAGGAAATGGCAAACTGCTCCCCGTGAGGCATTTCTGTACTGCTGTGCCAGGGTGTGAGAGGAAGGGGGAGGCGAGGGAGAGGCAGGAGGACTTGGAGTGAGGCCATGGAAATTCAGGGCATTAGGTGGTCCTTGGAGCGTTCCATGTGGCTGGAAGGCTGGAAGGGCTTCAAAGTACAAGGGTGTCTTGTTGAACTTGATGTTCCCTGTGTTGTAAACTCTTCTTTGGTCTCCCTCTAAGTCTTCAGTGCAACCTACTAAACACCAAATCTACCCACTGTGAGAGGATGCTTTTGGTGGCATTTGAGGAGGGGGCTGCATTTTAGGTCTGATCTGCACAGTACCCACTAGAGATGACATCCATGGGATGGCAAGGTGGTTTGCAGCCTGAAGAAGGGATGGGGGACAGAGGGGAGCAGAAGAATTTAAAGCACCCTTCCCCCAGCCGCATTCTATGGGAAATGTTTGGAAATCGTGGACAGGGTTTGCGGATTTGTGTAATACCATCTTGCACCTTGCATCAGGACTTGCGAGTCCCTCCCAGGTGGGGAGCGGGGCATCTTTCTCAGGCTCTTTTGTACGCCCAAGGTCTGGGCTGGTGCTGTTTGCTGCTCCAGAGGCACCCTGCACCCTTCTCTGTTCTGCTCTCTGCCCCGGGAGGCTGGCAGGGTGGACCTGGCTTCTGGTTGGCTCTGGCTCATGGGGAGCCCCATGCGGAGCCTCTGCAGGAGGTTAGAAGAAGGGAGGAGAGTGAAGGCAGGGTTCCTACTCCCCGGCCTCCTCCCTGTGAGGTCACTTTGGGTTATGTTTGGCCCTGTCCTATGATCCCTGCTTTCTCTTAAGGTGACCATCTTTCTTTCCAGGTTTTAATCACCATTCCCTTCCTTCTAGGTAGGGTGATCAATTTTCCTGGTTTGCTGGAACTGAGGGTATTCCCAGGACATGGGATTTTGGGTTCTAAAACCAAGACAGTCCTGGGCAAATGGGGACGAGCTGGTCACTTGAGCCCGAGGAACAGTTAACGGCTCCCTTGCTAGTTCTAGCTTCGGGTTACTGAGCTGTCTCTTGTGATTCCCACACCCCCGTCCCTACCTTTGTAAACAGTCCTTTGGTAAAACAAACAGACACACCGTCCTGGAATGATCTCTCCAAGCATGTTATCTCTTTCTTGTCGGGTCCTGAGTGATATGCTAGCTGTCCATGAACACTCATGACCATGTTCTCTCTCAGCTGTGGTTTCCTCAACTGTCAAATGAGACAGTTACACTAGAACATTCCCTTACAGCTTTCCAGCTCCAACATCACATGGAAATATTATCTCGATGCCTTAAAAAGTTTTTTTTTTTTAAGATTTTTTTTATTTATTCAACAGAGATAGAGACAGCCAGCAAGAGAGGGAACACAAGCAGGGGGAGTGGGAGAGGAAGAAGCAGGCTCATAGTGGAGGAGCCTGATGTGGGGCTCGATCCCATAACGCCGGGATCACGTCTTGAGCCGAAGGCAGACGCTTAACCGCTCTGCCACCCAGGCGCCCCAAAAAGTTTATTTTTAAAAACAAAACAAAAAAAATTAAAATTTACTGCCAAATAATAAAGAAAAAAGAAGGGAAAAAAGGAGGGAAAAAAGGAGGGAAAGTAGGGAGGAAGGAAGGAGGCAGAGAAGGAGGAAGTGAGCTAGTTGCAGTAGGGAAAATCTTCTGGACTGGAAAACACAACATTCCCAAGGTTACACATACTAGGGAGCAAATCTGCTTCATGACGGGCATGAAATGAAAGCGTAATCACAGTGTGGGTAGAAACCAGGAAGAAGGGACTGGGGAGGAGTAAATTTTGAGTGAGTTTTCTTAGGCTCATGACAAAAGCCCATCTCAGATTGAAGTCACCTGTTTCTTGCCTATTCTCTACATTAGTGGAACAATGTTCTTCGTTTCCTTTCCAAGACTAGTCTCATTTAGAAGAAATAAAATAGTGTAAGACACTACCTTGTGACAACTTGGCTCTCAATGATCCCGGTAGTTGCCTATAAATGATGCTCATTAGAGGCTAGTTGTGTGGCCTTCGCTTCTGATAAACACATTGTTCTTTCACTAACTCATTAAAATCTTTCCGAGTATTTACTATGTCGTGAGTGATGCATTAGACACAGAAGCAGAAAATATGGCAAATTTCCTGCTTTCATGATGCTTACATGCTAGCAGGCACTTGGGGGAATAGGGTCACAGTTTACCAAGAGCTTACACGTATGTGATTGTTTTTCTCGCCTTTGATCTTGGCAACAGTCTGGTGAGATTAGCCACTGTTTAAAACAACCTTCCTTTTGGGGCTTCTGGGTGGCTTAGCCAGTTAATCATCCTACTCTTGATTTCGGCTCAGGTCATGATCTCAGAGTCATGGGATGAGCCCCTAGTCGGGTCGTGGGTCGAGCCTCTGGTGGAGTCCCAGGTGGAGTCCCACATAGGGCTCCAAGCTCAGCACAGAGTTTGCTTGTCCCTTTCCATCTGCTCCTCCCTCCCACTTGCTCTTGCTCTCTCTCTTTAAAATAAATACATAAAATCTTTAATACAAACCAAAATCCAAACCTTCCTATTAAACCCAAGGTTCAGGTTGTCCCGCGACTCGCCCACGGCTGTGTCCCTCATAAATGGCAGCAGTGTGACTGGAATGTGGCTCTTCTCACCTGGAGTCCAGCACGCCCCCAACACACCGCAGTCCACGCTTGCCTGGGTCTCTTCTGTTATCCTGAAGGAAACGCAGGTATGATGCACGGGCCTGGCCTAACGATGAACGTCTGGAATGAGGGGTGCAGTGACAGCTCTTTGGACATAAGCAAGTGTTCTATTTAGAGCCAGTCTGGGGTGCGGATCTGAGGGGGCTCTGTGAAATACAAGCACACTGTGACACGTCAGGGGAGATTTTCTGTTACCAGCTAATTATCACTTGAATTTGTCAAGAAGGGAAAAAGCGCCTCTCACATTTTATTTTAAAATATGAAAACCTTTGGAAAATATGAAAAAGTTGGAGGGTGATTTGCTCCTCTTCTCTCTCCGCAGGCGGCCCCAGTCAGACCTGAAACAAGGGGTGGCAGGAGGGCTGTCAGTGCAGGGGCCCCTGGGGCGCTGCACAGGGGGGCACTCCCTGGACGTGATTTCACATGGAATAAGATGCAAACCTCACAGACCAGCGCCTGGGAAGGAAACAGAGAGGATGGAAATGAAAGATGGATCTCAAAGCAATTAACTAGAGATGATTTATACCCAGAAGGGTTGCTGAGGCGGAGAGAATGAAGCCAGACTCAAAAGACCACATAAAATATGATTCCATTTATATGAAATATCCAGAACAGACAAATCCCTAGAGATAGATACAAAACAGATTACTGGTTGCCAGGGGCTCAGAAGGCAGGGAGGGAGGATAGGGAGGGACTGCTTAATGGGTACAGATTTCCTTTTAGGGTAATGAAAATGTTCTGGAACTAGGCAGTGGTAATGTTGCACAGCATTGTGAACCCGCTGAATGTCACCAGTTTTTATGTTAAGTGTATTTTACCACAATAAAAAAAACATAGACACATATACACACACTTTAAAAAAATCATCCTACTGGTTGGTTAATACCAATTTCAGTCTCTAAGGTACTTTTGCAACATAGCTGATGAATGGTCATCCGGATTGTACCAGAATATCCTCACTGAAAAGAAAATTGTTCAAAAGTAAACATATTTCATTTTTAGGAAGCCCCGATTATTAGAAAACTCACTGTTAAAGTGAACTCAAATCAATATTCTTGAGAGAGAGAGGGAGAAAAGAGGTGGCAGTGTGCTGAGTGATCAGGGTGAAATTCAGGTATTTCCCACATTTGTATTTGTGCCTTTAGAGAGAGCCCAATTCTGGTCTTGGGGCGACAGTCTCGCAAAGACAGCTACATTAAGGTATCTTCCAGTCTGAAGTGGGGTGGCTACATTTTCCTGAGCACGTGAAACGAAAAGGCTTGTATAGAATTCAGGAGTTATGTCTGGAATTATTCCAGAACTTGGAATCATAAACGATTCAAAATCTACCCTCAATGAGCACTGCTATAGAGGGACAGGAATCTAGAAAAATTCTCAGAATTTTCTACTTGAAGAAATAACACTACTACGCTCATTTTAAAATGAGAGGATCGTGGGGGAAAATGCACGAGAAAAACCACATTACCAGTAATGTTCTGTGTTTTATAAACAGATACAAAATCAAAAGTCTTTCTAAAATGAAGCCCCCAAGGGCTTGGATTTATAGAATATTATGCATCCACTTTTCCAAAAACATGTCTACTGTGTAAATCCAAACACACGTGCATTCCCTTTATTTATATGCTATACCCTAAATCGTCCACACGCATACATAGTTTAATATTAGGAGACATTAATAGTTCAGAAACTCTTNTTCCAAAAACATGTCTACTGTGTAAATCCAAACACACGTGCATTCCCTTTATTTATATGCTATACCCTAAATTGTCCACACGCATACATAGTTTAATATTAGGAGACATTAATAGTTCAGAAACTCTTGGGGTGCCTGGGTGGCACAGCGGTTAAGCATCTGCCTTTGGCTCAGGGCGTGATCCCGGCGTTATGGGATCGAGCCCCACATCAGGCTCCTCCGCTATGAGCCTGCTTCTTCCTCTCCCACTCCCCCTGCTTGTGTTCCCTCTCTTGCTGGCTGTCTCTATCTCTGTCAAATAAATAAATAAAATCTTAAAAAAAAATAGTTCAGAAACTCTTTTGCATTCCAGTTTAATTAATAGTGAGAAAGATCAACAGAAACAAGCAAGTGGTTTCCTGGGAGCCGGGCTCATGGAGTTCTGAGGGGAACAGGCAGTAACAGTTGATTCCGACTTCAGATTCGCATGGGGCTCAGGTCCCCAGTCCCTCATCTTTGTGCATCAGCTCCCTTTGTGCTTCTCACAGCTCATCTATGGAGTGCCATGAGTAATTAGGGCTCCCTTCTACCGGGTGTTGAAGAGCTTTGTGGTGGCACAAAGAAAAATGCGAATTTTGTCCCTGGGAACTAGCTGTGTTTTGTTTTCAAAGCTCTGCTTTTAGACTGTTCCCAGCAAAGGAACATACTTACCTTTTATCATCATTGTAGCGGAAAAACACCCGCCTGAGGATGTGGGCTGCTGAAAGCTGTCGGAGCCTGCCTACCTTCAGCATTTAGTGACGACGTTAGAAGCGTTCTGCAGCCCATACTCGGATCTGACTCAATGTGGGCAGAAGCCAGAAATACCAGCGCAATTGAGGGAAAACAGGAGAGCAGCAAGGGAGAAGCCTGGAGGAAAGGAACCTTTGTTTTAGACCTCGGGAGGAGACAGAAGCAGGTTAAGTCTGCAAAGGACGTGAAAAACATCTATCTCTCCCAGAAAGTGGTGAGCGCAGGGTAAAGAAAGACCCACGCAACGCTCCTATTCATTGGAGCTTCGAGGCCTATGATTTTCTCTAAGTGTGGGAGGGGCAGGTAGTTTGAGATGAAGGAGAGGCCCAGAGCACCCTGTCAGGGTGAACACTTTGCTCCCCCCTCCCTCCCTTCCTGTGGATTTATTAGGCAGGCGGGCAAATCGGTGTGCAAAGAATAGATTTGCTGGAATAACAGCTGGGTAAATGGCACATTATGCAATTTCGCAGGCACACGGTGATCTGCAGTTGCACAGAAATGAGATTATAGGAGGCAAAGGGCTCTGCAGCGCCAGCTTTGGGCCGAGCATTGCCCTTGCCGCCCGCGCTGCTCGAGGAAGGGTCTTATTTGCAGTCTGTCCTGCTGCCACAGGTCCCTGCGTCGCCGTCCCTAGCACGGAGGTGGTGTTACTCACCCGCGCGAGGAGGACGTTTTAACTCTCCATCTTCCCCTCCAGCGTGCAGTATTGATTTTCTGCTGTAAGGAGACAGAAAGACCTTTCTTCAAAGTACCTTTGGAAGCAGGGCCGGCCTTGGACTGAGCTTTGTGAGCGAGGACCTGCATTCAGGGAATGCAGAATCTCTTTCGAAGTCGCAAATTGTGTTTGCGCGATTTACTAGTCACAACAAGTTCGTGTTTTACTGTTAGGTGTTCGAGAAAAATCCAACCGACCGAAGCCGCTTCATCACTTGATTAGTCTAAACAAGTCTGGATCATTAGCCGGGTTAATTACTACTATGTCATATTTTGAAGGTGGTGCCAGTTCAAAAATGTAGAGATAATCGCTCTATGAAACTGGGTGTGAGGGATATTCCCTGGGATGGCACCTTGACTATGCAAATGCTCTCCTTTTAAAATGTGATTTGCAAAAATAAGGAGTATTGGAACATTCTCCAATCTGGAATTGTATTTTGCAGGAGTTTATGAGAACTCTGATCCTGCCCTGCAGGCATAAGGAGCTCACCAGTAGCATCTCGGAAAAGAAAAAAAAAGTTAACAGAGCTATCCCTTGCTCTAAAAAAAAAAAAAAATCCCAGTATATAGTATGCTGAATTTGTAGTCTTGATAGAGCAGAGAATTAGTCTTTTATTACTTTGAAATTAAGTGCTCAGGTTCAATGGCTCCCCATTGTTTAACAAATTAAGTACAGAGTCCTTTGCCTGGTTTCAAAAGGCCTTGAACCACATACAACCAACATCTACATGCCGAGTGTGAGATTGCAATGTGTTTTTATTAAATATAAACACCATAAAATACAGTAGGAGAAATTCCTGAGGTCTGGAGTGGGAGGAAAAAAACCAGAATGCATGGACCACAGGAGAACTGCTTCTTCGATTCATTGATCCATTCGAGACATATTTCCTGAGAAGTAACTGACGGAGATGCATGGTGAATGGTACTCAAAATGAAACAAAAAATGCCATTAATGACTTCCTGGTAGCTAGAGGTGAACATACTCATTTACTTTGGAGTACACCCTCTCTGTTTTGGAAAGGACCAACTTTTTGGTACCTTTTCGTTATGCAACTGTAAGGCAAATTTGGATAGGGACCAAGGAGGTCTCTTGGAGGAAGGGAACAGAGAACTTTGCATTTGAGGTTTTGTGCTCAACAGCATGTCAGGTGGATTGAGGTGACCATGATTGAGGATGGCCGTTTATAAATGAAGTCCTCAAGAAGAAACTGACTTGAAGGAGGACGGCAGTCTAGAGCGGTGGCCAAGGCCAGCATCATCATTAGAAACAGACACAGGGCATCAGTG
This sequence comes from Ailuropoda melanoleuca, assembly GCF_002007445.2. Lineage (NCBI taxonomy): Eukaryota > Metazoa > Chordata > Mammalia > Carnivora > Ursidae > Ailuropoda > Ailuropoda melanoleuca. The sequence goes on from NC_048226.1 coordinate 71,625,474, forward strand.
TTTGGCTGATGCTAGAATCCCTCTTGGCCAAGGAGGAGAGAGAGGGAGAGAGAGAGAGAGAGAGAGAGAGTGTGTGTGTGTGTGTGTATGTGTGTGTGTAAACATAAAAAGCTCAGTACACAACAGGTGATGGCTTTGGAAGCCCAGGCTGATGGCAGTGTGCTGTGAGCACTGCTGGGTACAAGGAAGAGATGTTGTTCCAACCCTTCCCTGCCCCCAAGGAAATGCCATCATACTAGTGAGTTCCTTGTTACCAGAACATGACCAGGAGTGGACAGGGACTGCTCAGAATTGCCAGAGCTTCTGATTAAGGGGACCTTTTTGGGGGGGGGCAGAAACCCCATGATGCAAAGAAGGGGGCTTTTCAAAAGATAGGCACAATTTTACAGGCCACTGGAGTTCTCAACTTATCTTGTAGCTGGGGGTGGCAGTGAGACTTTGTATTGAGGAAAGATGCACATGACTGAGGTAAATGGAAACGGGGATCTGAGCTGGTTGGACTGAAACCAGAATGGAATATGCTAATCACATGGCCTGAGTTGAGAGTATCAGTCAGGGTTCTTCAGAGAAGCAAATATAGCTACGTTTAATATACCGATAGAGAAAGAGAGGGAGGAAGAGAGAGAGAGAGAAAGAAATTCATTTTAAGGAATAAGTTCACGTGGTTATGGAGGCTTGGCAACTCCGAAACCTGCAGGACAGGCAGGCAGACTGGAAATTGAGATAAAAATTGATGTTTCAGTTTTGAGTTCAGAATCCACACAGTAGGTCAGCAGCCTGGCAACTCAGGAAGGACTTTCATGTTCCATTCCTGAGGTAGAATTCCTTCTTCCCTGGGAATCCTCAGCTCTGCTCAGAAAGCGCTCAGTCGATTGGTAGGTAGGGTGACACCTACCTACATTATGGGGGGTAATTGTCTATTTAAAATCTGCTGCTTGGAAATGGTAAGCACATCTGCAACAGATCTTCACAGTAATACCTAGATCAGTATTTGCCCGATGAACTGGGCACCTACGGCCTAGCCAAGCTGACCTCTAAAATCAACTGTCAACACTGGGAAACGGGGCAGCCTGGTTATTGAACATAGGAATTGCCAACTTGGTAATGGAGTAGCAAATTTATCACAAAATTAAGGTACTAAGCAGTATGTAGAATGTGTCATAAAAGGGGTGCAAAGTGATATAGGGGTTTAAGGAGTGGAAGTTTATATACACCTGCGGTGACCCAGATAAGGACATTATAGTTAGAAAGTAAGGCCAGACAAATTTCAGAGGAAAGCGTTGACTTGGCATAACACAGCGTTGCATTGCATAGCATAGCATGAGACATGTAGAAGGCACCAGAGGACTGGAACAGACTGGAAATAGAGAATTAAATGCAAGGTGACTATTGAAGTTTCTGAGCATAGGAGTGACGTAAATACAATGACTGTACAGGATGGGTTGGTGTGCAAATACTTTTGAAAGCAATGGTGAAAAACAAAAGCAATCTGGTTGATTGGCAGCAGAATAAGAACCTTTATGGATCCGTCTTGAGTGATGTACTTCCCTTCAGCGATCCTGCAACCCCGTAAAAGACATGAGGAAGTCCTCTGGATGGAGATGTGTGTGTGTGGTGTGTGTGTGTGTGTGTGTGTGTGTGTGTGTATGCAGGCACAGCTGTGTGTGCACGTGTGCATGTGTGTGTGTGAGTGTGCGTGAAGAATTTGGACAGGTTTGGTTTGCATTTTTGAAACATTACTCTGGCCACCACATTGGGTATAGGTGGCAAAGAGCAAGACTGAGGACAGGGAGCACAGCTCAGAAGAGAAGAAATGTTCTGGGGTTTCAGTGTTATGGGAGAGAGCCGCTCAAAGAAGACTCCACAGAAGCTGCCTTTGATGTGGGTCTTAGAGGACAAGGGGATTCAGTAGGTGGAAGAACACAGGCAAGTGTTCGAACAAAAGCAGGAATAAAATATACATACAAAGAAAGCCAGTTGGCTGAAGCATATGGTTTGTGGTGACGTAGGAGTAAAGGCTTGAGAGGTGTCTCGGAGATAAATGGCGGGGGCGGGGGGTACTTTGTCATTTGGTACGCAATTTCAGGGGGTCAGGGGTGTCATAGAAGGTTTGATTTTTGAACAGGATAGTGATGGGATCAGCACTGTGCTCCAGGGAGACTACTATAACAAAGGTGTTCTGGATAGATTTGACACAGAACAACGTGGGATGAACAGTTGGGAGGCTAACAGCTGTTAGGCGGTGAGGGATGGAAACCAGGGTTGAGGGTATAACAATTGAATTAAGGAGTCCTGTTTTAAAGATATTACAGCAGTCAAACCTATAGAACATGATAACTAATTTGGGGTAGAGTGAACAGAAATAGAAGCAGAAATTACTATTTGCAGACAGTATGAGTGAAAAAACAGGGATCATATTACCAGATGAGAAACTAGTATGGAAGACAAGGTAATGATTTCATCTTCAGACATTTGAACTTAGCGTTTCGGTGGGACAGTCTGGGGAAAATCTTTAGAACCCAGTTATAAACATGGTTTGGAATTTAAGAAGGAGGTCAGGATTAGAAATACGTATTTGTTTCTAATGGTTGTCTTGGGGAGTATGCCTGGGATAATCCTATGCCTGGAGGGTTTGCCTTGTAAATATCACTTCCAGTTTACAAGGACAACACAAAGTAGTGGTCAAAAGCTTTGCTTTGGCTTCAGCTAGGTCCAACCCAGCTATTTACAGACTCCATTAACATTGGGGGATATTACGCCTCTCTATGACTTGGTTTTCTTTATCTGTGAGTTGGAAATAATAATATCAGGATAGTTATATTAACTAAATTAATGCACATGAAATACCTGGCTGGGCTGCTTTCGTTACACTGCTGGAACTGTTAGCAGAAGTGCCTTTCCTCCTCTAGCCAGACCCAAGACAATCTTCCTTTCCTGCCCATCTAAAATCTCACGTGAAACTCCTTTTCCTCTGCCAGCATGAGTTGAATTCACCTGTTACGATGAGGAAGTGCAATCATAACTTGTCCATCTGTGGGTCGTCTTTCTTCTCCTCTGTGTCTTGGGAGTCCAGTTAGTGATGTAAAGGTTGAATTGTCTGAGGATGTTTCTCTAGTTTAGTCTCACGCATGTAACAGAAAAGAAGTTGTTTATTTTTCCCCTTGGAAGAAGAAAAATCAATCCTTAACCTGACAAATTCACTTGCATAGAGATGATAGCTAAACTTGCAGGAGTGGATGGCTCTGCCACTGGAGTGGGGGTGGGGAGAGAAGAACATCTAGAATAGACCCTTGGGGGATATTCTCATTTATGCGTTACAGAGAAGAAGAACTTGCTGTTGTTGACACTAATGAGACAACCATAATTCATAATGAGGACCTTATTTCTTTTGTTCACCAGCAGTATTCATCCATTCATTCATTCAACAGGTATTTATTGTTATCTACTATATATAAGCCATTAAATAGAGCAGTGAAAAAATTAGGCAAAAAAATATTGGCTTTCATGGAGCTCGGACTATAGCAGGCACTTGAAAGAATACTTGTTAAATGAATATTTGGGCAAGAAGCATTTTGAATGGAGCCTCTATTAAGTGCAAGCACTGTGTTTGATAGGCACTGGGAAGTTTTTGTAAAGGAGTAAAGCTAGTAGGTGATACTTGGAGGATAGATCGGACTTAGAGGAATGGAAAGAAGGGCAAATACTTCGGGCAGAAAGATGGATGCAAGGAAAGGGCAGAGATGGGTGTTTGTGTAACGTCTTTAAGGAATAAAAAGACAGTAGCTGGTAGTTTTGGGGAAACACCCATTTGGCTATAGGAGTGGAAAGGAAGGGAATAGAGATAATGAGGTCAAAAGTCCTGACTCATGTTGCAAAATAAAGAACACCTTTCTTTATTTTGCAACATGAGGCTCCTACTTTGAGCAGGAGCCTTCTTCCATCATCTCCAAGATAGACAAATTTGACCATTACAGAATTTTCTGGTCAATAAGAAGAGAAAACTAGCATCTGTTAAGTTTCTATTAAGTGCCTGACATTAGATTAGGAGGTATGCATATGTAGGACCTATATGAATTAGTTCTAGAATGCTCTTGTGCAATAAACATTATATTTCTTCTTTAATTAATTAAGATTATGTCTGAGTTGGCCCAAACCAGCAAGGGTTGGTGAGAAACTGAATTTCAATTCTTGCTGGGAAGGAACAGCTTCTTCCCCTCCCTTTGGGGAGTACCATAACCTCAGAATTTGCACTATCCAGGAGGTGTGGATAGGCTCTCTGGTCTTTGGTCCCTTGGTATTAAATTGTTTATTTTGTATGTCTTCTCTCTTTGTCAGCTTAGTCCCTGAGCCATTGCCCAGACCTCCACTCTTGGTGTTAAACCCCCACCCATCCATGAGGCAACTCCATTAAGGCTCCTGTCATCTTTGGGGGGCAGGTTTCTGGCTCTCCTCCAGTCCCCAGTCTACACAGTACCTGGGGGTGGGGCACTCTCAAAGCACCTGGCTCCTCCCTCTTTTCCCTCATCCCCCTCCAAGGATCTTGTTCTCTTAGACTGGCCTGTGTGAAGTTATTTTTAGGGCAGCTCATGCAGCCAAAGAATTTCTTTCCCTCCGTGGCCAGGAAGTCAAAGACAGAAGAATTATGGAAGGAAGAGGAAGATAGAGGCTTATGATGCTGGGACATGGGAGAAAAAGGGGGGCAAAAAGAAAAAAGAGAGAAGCAAGAAAAGACAAAAATTAATATGCCGAGGTACCATCCTGCCATATGCATTATATCCTCTAATCCTCCAAATCCCAGAGCAACGTGGGTATTGTTATTACCATTTTATAGAGGAGCTCATTCATTCAATAAATGTGTACTAAGTGTCTTTTTTCTGCCTTAGTGTTCTAGGCTCTGGAAGAAAAAAACCCAACAGTGAACAAGACAGACGAAAAGCCAGATGAAGACACTAAGTCTCTGAAAGTAAATAACATGCTTGAGCTCACATAATCCATAAGTGGAAAAGCTAGAATGGAGCCCAGGCCTATCTTTCTCCCAAGTCCACATCATCGTATCATGTGATGCTGGTGTTGCAATGCAGGCTGTTCTGCAAAACATGCTGGAACTTCTGGCAGAAATGTGACGTCACGGGCAGTCGTAATAAAACTGCTTGACAACCGTCAGACGGTTTGAGGGGTAAGGCATGCTCTATCTCATTCAACCCTCACAAGAAATCCACGCTTTCATTTTTCTGGGTTCAAGGACACTAAAAATGAAGTGTTACATTCCTTACCTAAATCATCAGGCTAGGAAGTAAATGAGCAGAATTTCATTCTAAATTTACCTTATTCTAATCTGGGGCTCTAAAGAGCATTGTGCCTCATCCTAATTGTCTTGGGGTCTTGTCTTTGGGAAAAAAAGTAAGTCAAAACTCCCCCTTTCTCCCTGCTCAGTCCTGCCTCAGGACTGAGTGCTTATCAAGCTGGCCAGGAGAGGATAGCCAGCTTCTCTTCCTTGTTCAAACTTTCCTCCCCCTTGGTTATCAACACCTACTGTTTGGGCTTCTCCCGGTTTGGTTATAGGGATCAGGAAGGACACACAAGGGACAGGGAAAGTCTTAAAGCTTGGGGCCTTTTGTGGACTCAAAAAGTCCTGTGTTAACTCTCGCTCCCAAGGGTCTCCACAGAGGTTCCTTGGGGATGCCCCTACTCTGGACATGGCTTCTAGAGGTCCTCTGGCTAGCCCTAGACTCCCCCCATTTTGACTTCTCAGTTATAAGTGAAGATCTGATCCTTGTAGTCTTCAAATTCCAGAAAGCATGTATTTTGCTCTCTAGATGGTTCTTTTGAAGGCCCCTCATTTGGGGCCTTCATGGGGCAGGATCACTTCCTTGCCCTCTGCCATGGAGGGGTGACTCAAAGGGAAGGGAAATGACCCAATCCAACGCGTGACTTATTGCCTGCCTCTGCAGCCCTGAGAGAGTTTCCGAGTGCCTTCGACACAGCCTGGAGCTGGAGGGTGGGCTAAGGTGGCAAAATGTGGGGTCTCGGTGGATCTTGCAGAGAATATGAGACTATACTGAAAACAGAAACAGTGTCGTGTAACATCCAGTTCGCATTGGCCCCAGAAACTTCTTAAGGAGGCACAAGACCACAGGCCCTGGAATCGAATTGCTGGGTTTGAATCCTTATTTTTTTATTTACTAGCTATGTAACTTAAGGCAAGTTATGAACCTTGCTGTATGTCCATTTTCTCCGCATATCTGTAACCAGGGCTTCTAAAGCACCAACCTCCCAAGGTCACTGGAAGAATAAAGGAGGCAGGCTGTGTAAACGGTTGGAGCACCTGTCATGTGGTTGATGTTCCCCTAATTCTGGGCTGTAGTTACTCTCACTGCTTTTTCCTGTACATCAGCTTCTGAGACAGACTGAAGATCAACACTTCTGATTGCTTCCAGTGGTGGAGCACAGGCATTTGTAAAATCCAAACTCAAGAGGGCAGGTGGGAGAGAGGCCCAACATACGTAACTCCCTCTAGAACTATGGCTTACTTTGCTTTAGAGCTGCCATGATTTTTTTAAAATTAATTAATTAATTAATTTTTACCTTTCAAGAAAGGATGCTGCCTAGTCTGGGCTGCTATGTCTCTTCCAATGTGGTTTTTCCTTCATTTGGGCTGATTACAGGCAATGTGGCATGGTAGCCAAGAAGGCTCAGTCAGACCTCGGCCATAATCTCTGCTCTGACACTTAATAGCTATTGTACCTTAATGAAGATGACTTTTTTTTTTTCTGTGCCTCCATTTCCTCATCTCAAGAAAGAAGGCAATATTACTTTAGTCCTCACCTTGTAGTTTTTACCCTGGTCTGGTCCTGTCTGAGTGGTTTATCCAAAGGACATAGCAATCCTATGGCCCTGTTGCTTGGTTTCTGGAGATCTTCCATTCAGTAGAACACTTTGAGCTGGCATGACTTCTTGCTAGTGTTCCCTCCCACAGCCGCCTGGGGACTGGCTGCCCAGGGACCCCAGTGCTTTTGAGGGCCACTGCTGCTTGGGCGATCATCTCTTTCTCTTTCATAAAGTTGTCTTCCTCATGTGCTTATGTCTAAATAGAAATTACTAAAACATCAAGTCAATGAGGAGCTCAGATTATTATGATTATTTGAGAAGAGAGAGGGAAAGGGGGAGGGAGGGAGGGAAGAAAAGAAAGAGAGAGAACAAGAGAGACCTTAATGTCACAATTAAACATACATGTCTGGCTCCATGTCATATTGCCTTATCAGATTTTTTTTCCTGGGTGTCCATTTCAGTTTGTTGACTATGAATTTTTGTTGATATCAGTCTTTGCACTTATATAGTTTTCCCCTCTGGATCCTCAGTGAGGTATGAAGAAGGCAGTGAGGTGTGCTCAGCCATGGATGGGAGTTTGACAGGAGAGTAGGTGAAGAAAGGGCAAATGAGCAAGGATGCTGAGTGTGTGGACAGGGAGGTGACTGAAGATATAGTTTGAAATCCTCGTCAAAAAGCGAGGGCAGTGAAAATAGTAGTGTTATTGAAGGTCCTGGTGAGGTCCCAGGATAGGGGTACTCATGCTGGTTGTACAGGTAACCTGGAAGGAAAGGAGGGTGTGATGCCTTTCTGAATCAGGATTTGGAGGGTAGACTGCAAAGAGAGGACAATAAATCAGGTGTGCAATAGTCACTGCAAGTGAGCCTCAGGTGATCCGAATATTGAACGGTCCGTCACTCACCCCAGGCTTTAATTTGGTCCTCACTTTTCCTCCAGGTCACATTACAGTCTCTACTTAATATCCGGTTCCCTTATTTTCATCACTAATTTATAGCTTCTCACGTGGCCCTTGGACTGTTGATAGAAGTTGGCATCCTGGCTTTGAACCTTGATGATAGAAAATTTGTATCCTTCCATGGGCATTTCCTACTTGCTGGCTGCTCCAGGGAACCACCCAAATGAATCTCTGGCCCTTCCACTATATATCAACACCGATTCTCTTAGACAGAACCCTTCATGGGTTTACCTTGGCCTCTGCAGAGAGGAGTTGGACACCAGGTTTCTTATCTTCCAGTCCAGAGCTTTTCCTAACACACACTTCCACGCTCCCCTACATGCATGGGAGCCTATTTGTGGGAGACTGTCTGTGCCCAAAGTCCCTGTTTCACACTCTGGTCATGCACCCTTTGGAGCTCCATTGCTGGGTTCCGTGGACTTTCCCAGACCTTCGTCAGACAGCTGCCCTGAGAATGAGGTGATAGTGCTTTGGGGGTGACCAGTCTGTTGTTCCTCTCTCTCAGCACTTCTCTAGCTGGGTGGCCTGACTTGAGCTCAGCCCTCGATATATTTCTGAGGATGTTCTCTTCTCTATGCTCTTTGGAATCAATCAATGGGTTTTCCTAACCCTAAGAGTGATCAATCAATGATTCAGGAAGCTGCAGACAGGACATTCAGTGTAGAACTAGATGTGGTCTTAGCCTAATACTGATGCTGATTTGAGTCATTTGACATTGACTAGAGTCAGAACTAGGGTGTGCTGTGCTGTAGAGCATTAATAAGGCACTAGGAAATATAGCTAACTGTTTTCAGGCACCACTGCTACTCAGTTTACATTTGGAATTCATGAACGTTCAGTGAAAAATCGTGTTTCTCACCAGGTTTCATGCAACCTTACATTACTCAACCCTATCGCTAGACCTCAGTAAAAAGACAAAAATGTCTATCACAAACACATATTCCCTAAAATCTAGAGTAATGGTAACAAGAAGATGACAACAAGGGATAGAATGTGTTAACTTTATGTTGTCTCATTATATCATTTCCTTTAGATCTGTGCAAAAGAAACATCTAAAGCACTTGTAAACAGCCAGCATGGTAGAAAGAACAGCCTTACAATTGTGACTTGTTTCTGAATCAGAGTCCACCCCGACTAACTATGTTACCTAGGACACTGTTTACTCTCTCTGAGTTCAGTCTCTTCATTGGTAAAGTGTGGGTACCCAGCTGTCAAAACACCTGCTACACAGGAGATATTTGTGGATAGTGTGGATTGGCTCTTCTGTGTCCATCCAAAACTCTCTATGGGGTACCCCCTCCTTGCAGAGGCTGGAAAGTTAGAAAAGATGTTTCCTAGACTCCCTTGCGGCTAATGTTTTGAGTGTGATTGGAGTTCTGTCAATTACATGCACCTAAACTAAGACTCGACTATGGAACAGAGTTAAGGAGAGAGATATTAGCAGGGAGCAAAGTGCTCATTTCGCTGATGTAGACGGTGACAGAGGCAAGGTGATGGCCGTTGGCAGCTCCAGAGGGAGTGGCTTCCTGCAACTGCAGCAGCGTTCGCTTTCCTTATTATGTGTGATTCTGAGGACTTAGTCTAGAGCTTGCTCCTTCAGGCCTTCCCGCAATTGTGTAAGCACCCTAATACCTGGTGTAATTCTCTTTGTGCTTAAACTATAATAGTGATTTCTGCTGTCCAAGACTGTAACTGAAACAAACCCGAATAAACGTAGCTAGTCCTCCTCGCTATGACTACCTCTATGCTAGCATATATGTGGATTCCACACAGATCGTAGGAAATACAACAAGGAACAGGGCACAATCCCTAAAGAGCTTATTATTTTGTGGAAGAGGCACACCTATAAGTGGATATACTTTAAAATGATCTAAGCACCGAATGCTATCAGCAAATTGTTTTGAGAACCAAAGAATGGAGTAAATGACAGTGGCTTGATGAGCTGGACCAGAAGATGACATTTTATAGACTTGAAAAGAATGAGTAGGACATCAACAGGTGGGGGAAAAGGAGGGGGGGAATGGGAGGAGGGCCCAGCATTTGCAGAGAAATGAAAGTGCCTCTGTATTAGAGAAGCATGAGGGGCTCGGTGGGTCTTGGGTGCGGCCGGGATGGAGTGTGGTTGGTGTAGAATGAGGACCATTAAGGAGTTTGAAAAGTTAAGTTCTGACCAGATTGTGTAAAACTGGATGTGTCTAATTAGGGAATTTAAATTTTATCATCTAGTGATAGTGAGCCAGCAGGGATTTTGAAGCAAAGGAGTGAAAATAAACAATTTTTCTGCTTATGAGGAAAGCTCTGGCTTTAATGTGGAGAATAAATTGGAGGATGAAAGGTCTTCAAAGACATACAGGAGTATGTTTAAAAAAGAGTGAGAGAATGAGGGTAGTTCATAATGGAGAAGGGGGTCAGAATTTGGGATATATTTGTGAAATAAAAATGCACAAAATCGGAAACCAATTGGATTGGAAGGAGAAGAAGAAATGAAGTTTCCAGCTAAAATATAGATTTCACTGGAGTGAGGACTTTGTTCATGGGTATATCCTCCATACTGAGAGTAATGCCTAGCACATGATAGATGGCTAATAAATATTTATTAAGTGAATAAGGTGAATGGCAATGTCATGAATATTGTCATGATGTGGTTAGTTTCCGATGTCTGGAGCATCCAAATTGAAATGTTTCTGATGCAAGTCTGGTGCTTAGAAGAAAGAAAAAGGCTGAAGTTATAAATAGAAGTCATAGAGACAGAAGGTGAAGCATAGATAAGATTCCAGAGAAAGCACATCAGGTGAGGCGAGAACTAATGGTGGACGCTGGGATCCAGCAGACTTAAAAAGTTGGCAGAGCAGAGCTTCCTATGAAGCTTGAAATTCCAATGGGCAGCAATGGCCAGCAACGGATGGGATCCAGGAGAGGGGGGCATGTTGGAAAAGCAGATTAGAAGCAATTTTTTGGTGCATAGTGTCAACTCTATGGTGAGATTGAGTTGGATAAACACATATAACACAGGTCATACCATCTCTAAATGAGGTCTTTAGTCATTCTTTTCTAGTCTCACTTTAATAGAGTTATGGAGATGGGACTCATAGTGCAATGGGTTTGGCACTAGGCGGATGTGGGGAGAGCCACTCTGCCATTTGCCACTACTAGGATAAGCCAGTGTGTTTGTACCTTCTTTTCTAGTCATATGTAGACCAGTATTCTCAAGGGGGCACAATTTGTCCCCCTCAGGGGACATTTGGTTATGTCCGTAGCACTTGTGGTAGTCATGGCTGGAGGCTGCTCCTGGGATCTCATGAGCAGAGGTCACAGATGCTACCAGACATCCCTCCTACAGTGCACAGGGCAGCCCCAACAACAAGGGATAATCTGGCCATAATACCGATGTCGAGAAACCCCACTAGAGCTGAGAGCATGGCTGAAATGAAGCTGGTAGGAAGAAACGGTGAGGTGTGAGGGGAAGAGGGGGACATTTTTCTTCTTTGGATGTGTGACCCAGGTTCATCAAGAAGAGCTTTTGAAAGGCTCTGAGAGGAGAATACAGACGGACCAGGTCAACCATGGAGCAAATGGCCTCTGGAGTGCTGCTGCCTCCTTTTTTGTCCTTCTTCCACATCTGTGTCGGAAAGCTTGCTGCCACTTACCCTCGTTGTAACGGAACATTGCCCGAGGCTTTGTGGTCAACATCGCTCTGCGTGCAATCAAGACTGCAACCACTTTTCTGAGCTAAAAATTGGGTTACCTGGTGAGTCAAGTACGAGTGTATTTATGGCAACAACGGGACAAGGCTTTTGAAATTGAGGCAGCCTGGGGCTTCCAGGTGATGTCGCTGGAAAAGAGAAGACAGAAAGAGTCCTGGACAGGGAACTGAGACCCAGCAAATCTCAGCCTCCCCGAGTACGGGCTGCCTGATCCGAGGACATCCGTACGTTTCTCCAAGCCTCAGTTTCTTCATGTGTAGAATTAGTTGAGCGATCCTTAGCCCAGTGACCCGTGTGTGGATTAAAACCGCCATGCGTGGCAACGTGCTTTCGGACTGAGTGAGCCCAGTCAGCTAATGTTATTCCGCAGGATGATTTACTAAGTAGTGACATACAAAAGGTGTGGAATAAAGTAATAAGATTATGTTTTCTCTATGAAAACCATACATCAGTGTAGCCAGAATTTAGTGCCCAACTGGATAGAAATTTCTCAAGGGCAGAGTCCTTGGCTGTTTCGTTCATTCCTGGCGCATGGATCAAAGAAGTACACAGACAACATTGGAGTCCTGAACGAAGATTTCTGTTCTTTTTCTTTTTTCTTTGCAAGTGTATAACATATGCAAAGGATCCCAGCTTTCAGAATTACTGGCGCTCTGAATAAAGAGAGAAAGTGATACGTGTAGTTGAAACTATGACAGTTGGCAGTTCTGATTAGATACATTTTGGGTCAATTTTGATAAACTGGAAGTTCTGTCTTTGATAAAAATAAAATCTGAAAAAAACCCCAACTCCTCCTCCCCCACAGAATGTCCCTGGCTTTTGCTTGCTTGCTTTGTTTTTTGTGGTTTATCTCAGGATAGAAAACTTTTGGGAAGGCCCTGGAATTCATTCATAGCTTACTTCTCACAGCGAAATTCTTTAGAAATGTAAATCTTCTGGGCCCTGATTAACTGTGCCAGCAGTTAGCCTAAGTTTTACTATTTTTGCACAGAAGGCATTCTGTGCAATAATAAATAATTGTTGAAGAAATACATAGCAGAGGAGATAATGAATGTGAAGTGGTTATCCGATGTGAATACGAATGTGAACTGGCTCCCAGTAGTCGCTCAGGAGAGAGAGCTGCTTGGATTTGTACACAGCGAGGGTCTGCGAGTAAGAATACTAAATATGCGGTGAGATTCTGAAGAAGACACTCAAGAGAAGTATTCGAGGGGCTCCTGTAGATTAATGCCTTTGCCCTCGCGGTCAAAGGGACAGTCGTTGATGGAACCGCCGCTGTTCCCCTTGCTCTTACATAAGCACAGACACGATGCCAAAATCGTGGTATGAAGTGACAGGGAAGAGGGCAAGAGGCATAACAAGGGAGACGAGGCGGCAAGCACGCGCTCCAGGCAGTGCACCGGAGCCTCCGGGGCTGACCTCCTGACTTGTGGTTCTGTGAGAAATAAACAAAGCTCTGTTTGGACAAGCCACTAGAGGCTAGATTGTCATCATGCACAGCCAGACCTGATCCTTACCATGTAGCCCACGTGCGACTCAGCAGGCCATCTGCACACCTAGATCCCACCTCTCGTAGGATGGCCTCTTGAAATGGAAGCGCAATGGCAAGCCTCCATGCCTCCTTTTCCCTTGCCTTCAAGTTCATTTCTGGTAAGTTTCAAGCTCTATTTTTATTGACCTTACAGGTAGGGTGGTCATTTCCTGAGCTGCCTTTCTGCTCCTACTTTATTCCCCAGGGCCTTTCCTCTGTGCGATGCTGGCCGAGAGGAGTGCAAGGGACACACCCCAGTCTTCAGGCCCGGCTCAGCTCAGATGTCCGTCAGGGCCCCGGAGCGCCGCATGATCTTAGAGCCGGAACTGCCCTCAGGCACAAAGGAAGCAGGCAGGGAATGCCAGTTCTCCATGGACCTGCAGATAGTCCAGTCCAAGGGCTTCCTGGAGGTGCATCAGAAACTATTGAGAGGCTAGGTTTGTGGGGTGCTGGGATGGTCAGGGTCCGTTCTCTCCCCTGTCTCCCTTCCACTAGGATTTTTCCATTTCGATCTGTATTATATTATGTACTTTACGAAAAGGTGTCTATGGCTAGAAAATCCTGCTTTTTACATCAGTAACAGGAGGATCACAGAAGTTAATTTGACACGTACTTGTTGAGAGCCCAATATATACAAAACGTTCCCAGGGGCAGGTCTGCACACCGCACAAGTCTGCAGCATGCAGCCCCCCCCCATACATTACAAGGCAAATGCCACCCTGGGGACAGGTAATGAGGCAGCTCTAACTTAGCTGCCACAGAGATGTGGAGGGAGGTAGTGTTCTGACCCAAGGTACTTACAGTTGTGCGGAAGGAAAGAACGGGAAGGTATCAAAGACACACCGCGCGCTTGCTGGGTAAGGCAGAGTGAGATAAAGATAAGACGTATCAAGTATCAACATAAGAAATATTCTGGAAGTTAAAGAAAACAGAAGGTGTAAAAAGAGGAGCGGTATCAGGAAGGACTTTGTGCAGGAAGTAACATTCAATATGGACCTTGAAAGAAAACTAGAACCACTTGTGGGTTGGTTTATACTGGTGAAGCTGAAATAAATCTTCACTGAGTGTAAGTGATAGGTGAGCACATAGCTCCAATTTCATTTAAACCTCGTGCAAGTGGGACGCCTGGGTGGCTCAATCGGTTAAGTGCCTGCATTCAGCTCAGGTCATGATCTCAGGCTCCTGGGATCAAGTCCCACCCACATCGGGCTCCCGGCTCAGTGGGGAGTCTGCTTCTCTCTCTGCCTGCCGCTCCCCCTGCTTGTGCTCACTCTCTAACAAATAAATAAATAAAATCTTTAAAATAAAAAAAAGTTCATGCAATCAAGTTTATTACTGCATTTTATAGATAAGAATACTGATAGAAAGAGGTTGAAGAATTTGCCCAAGGCCTTACAGCTAATGGGGGGGGACAAAGCATTCAAAATGAGGTCCAGTTGCCATCAAAGCCTGTGCTCTTTCTAGGTTCCTCCTGAAAAACTTTTAGGCAGAGGAGAGGGACACTCTCTGCTATATGAGAAGGGAACTATTGACTCAGCAATGTGCTTGGAAGATGTAGTCCTCTAACCCACCGGCCACCCCAGAAAGTCAGTGCTACCATCCTGCCCTTACAGAGAGCCCCGCCGCAGGTCACACAGGTGGTGAGAATGGTGAAGCCTCATGTTCCAACTACGTATCCCTGACTTCAAGGCACACACCTTCTCCTCATTCACACGGCCTCCTCGGGTGACTCAGGACAGAAGGAGCCCATGATGGTGCATGTGCGTGTGCGTGTGTGTGTGCGTGTGTGCGGAATTGTAGGTTATGTGTTGGGGAATGACGGACGGTGTGTGACTCTAGCTTGACAGCTGCGGTGAGGAGCTGTACCAGAAGCTGAAAACCTCAGGGAGCCCCTTCTCCCGTCTGGTGTTTTCTGTCAACGGTGGGCTTTCTGAAGGCCTGGTCTTCCCTCTGGAAGCAGTGGCTTGTGATCTGGGGTTTGTTCTGGGAAGTGACTCCAGGGAGCAGGGGTGAGGAGAGTAAATGAGGAAGGAGGGGCTGCCATCTAGGGGTATGGTCTTGAGGGGTCAGGGCCATGAGAGACCGGAGCTTTGCTTGATTCCACTGGAGCCTTTGGGGAGCCAGGCAGAATGTACTTCAAGATTGTCTGGCCACGGACAGAGGAAGGTGGCGTTGCCCACCGTGGCCTAACCCCTGAGTATTAACTCTCAGCACTGCCAGGCCGAATGTACGCTGGGCAGGATCCTTCAGGGCCCCTCCCAGGTGGCAGAGAAACTCATAGTGCACCTGAAGAGAGGTGCTGATGATCACGGCAGCAGGGGTGGAGTAAGGGTGGGCAGGGAGGTGTAAGGTGGAGACAAGAAGTATCAGAACATGGGACTCGGGTGGGGAGCTTCCTCTGGGATGGAAGAAAGAGTCAACAAACACAGAACTGATAGTGTTTCTTATCAGGTCAATTTAGGATCTCCGAATAGGAGTTTTATATGGAGCAGGACAGGTATAAATGGCAGAGAGCAAGAAATACTGGAAAACATTTTTTTTTCATTGTGGTGAAATGTACGTAACACAAAATTTACCATCTTAATTTTAAAATGTGCAACTGAGTGGCATTAAATGTAGGCACCATGTTGTGCAACCATCACCACTATCTAGTTCCAGGACTTGATCATCACCTCAAAAGGAAACCCTGAACCTATTAATTACTCGCTTGCTCTCCCCGGCCCCGGCCCCTTTCCCCCCAGTCCCTGCCCCGCGGAATCGGCTATGGATCTGACTACTCTGGATCTTTCGCATAAATGGAATCATA
The DNA here is from genome assembly GCF_002007445.2 of Ailuropoda melanoleuca. Classification (NCBI taxonomy): domain Eukaryota; kingdom Metazoa; phylum Chordata; class Mammalia; order Carnivora; family Ursidae; genus Ailuropoda; species Ailuropoda melanoleuca. The sequence goes on from NC_048226.1 coordinate 71,641,298, forward strand.
CAATACGTGGCCTTTGTGTCTGTCTTCTTTTACTTAGCATAGTGCTTTCGAGGTTGGAAAATATATTGTGAAAGGAGTTTTTTTGTTGCGTCCACCAGCAATTTCGTCCTGTTTGCAGATAGAAGGCGAGTCCGCCCCTAAAGATGTCACTGGTTGCAGAATAGCGGCCTCTGGTGGACTCTAGGTGCCATTGTCCGGCCCGACTGTGCACACAATGCTTTGGCAGTCGCTCTCGTCCAGGGGGAGGAAATAAAGGTGCAAGGGTCTTTTTGAAAAGCCAGGGGAATTTTAAAAAATCAAATTTAGCGTGTCGCTACTACTGAAGCTTTACTAAAACAAGACTGCAGGGGAAAATACCTGTCAAACTGTCATTAACAATTGTGGGTCATCATGCTGTGTATTACAAGGGATCTGTAGGGTTGAGGTAAGTGTACAGGGCCATTTGCACTGCTTGCGATTACTCCAGCAGGGTCTGATGTTCTTATACGTTGACTCCAGAGAAGCAGCAAGTGTATTTGCAGAAATCCATACCTGAAGTTATGCTAAACACCCATAAATTAACCCTAAACACAGTTATGTTAAATATCCATAAATTAACCCTAAACACACTTGTGCTATTACTTTGGTTATAAGCAGCAATCGAGTGTTTAAGTCCTGAAAATTGCCCCATCCAAATTCAAGCCTATGGCAAACAAGACAATAAAGAAGAAGCATATTCTTATGTTAATAAGGCTGTATTGGACCTTGTTTTCCTCCTGTGAGACAGGCTGAGATTTTAAATAGGTCTTTGGCCAAATATTTGTTCCCATTATTTGGCTCCTGCACTGTTTCAGCCCTAGCTCTCTCCTGGGCACATTTTTTTCTCACATAAAGTGGACCCAGGGCAATAGAAGAGAGACATCTGAAAAGGGATTTTGTTGAGAGAGGTGGGAAGCTAATATTTACTAATCCAAATAAGAGCCTCCTTGTAAAGACTTCCATGGCCCCCTGACCTTTTTTCAGTGCATTTGTGATTACTTAATTATTTTATGTCTGTTCTTCCTCCATGAGGCGCTCTCTCTCTCTCTCTATATATATACATACATATATATACACACATGCATACTGTGTGTGGGCATGTGTGTGTATCTATTGTGTTTCTCAAAGCCTAGAAGAAGGTCCAGCACATAGCAGGTGCTCAGTAAATATTGTTGGATTAATTGTTCAAATGAAAAGTGTTCTGAAGTTGTGGTTTCTAATTCTAACTCAATGGCTCGTGTTTTGACCTATCTCACTAAATTAAAGTAATAGTATAGTATAATTTTAAAAACAGTAATAGTAATAATGGTAATAGTTAGCCTTTTGTAGTCTTTGATTTGGTTCAATTGAACTGACTGCCTGGTGCATGCAAGATAGAGGTATGGATCTTGCCTGGAAGTCCCAGAAAAGTTAGGCACAACCCCTATTCTGAAAGAGATTTATAAGACGTTACAAAAGGAACACAGAACAAGACAACTACAAAAGTCAGCACATCAGATGAGCTTATTTTGGTGTGATGTAGGCGGCTAACAATGAAACAGAAGTCTGCTGGTAAAACAGAGTATCGATCCTAAGTAGAACTAAAACGGACCTTACCATTATCTTCACCAGTGAAGAAGAGAATAAAAAACAAAGTCATAGTGTTATAAAAATTTTCCCACATATAACAGCAAAGAGGAGTTTAAAAAAAATTTCTGTCAATCTGGGCCTATGTGGCCCCAAATGGCCTGCTATGATTTTGAAATTACCTTGAAGTCCTGGGCTTTATCTCAAACATCAGGTACATTTTGAATTCTGTACCATAATTACCTTGTATTATAGTAGAAAAATACCCTGGCCCCCCACTCAAAATCTGAACATAATTGATGTTCCAGGGAGCCTTGCTGAGCTTATCTGGGTATCTTCGGGCATGTTTCCTTGAACAGTAGGTGACGTATCCCAGTGGAGAAGCTGGGGATCCCACCGGGAAAAGCATGGAGTAAATCATGCGGTCAGAAGTGGACTTCTGTTCCGAAGGATCGATTTTCCTTATGGGTCTGCACATTCTGTGTGTGAAGGAGAGCACAGCTCTTCATTTTATTTTATTTATTGCAAGCCCCAAAGACTGGGAATTCTGTCCTTCCCTGTGGAATTGGGGGATAAAGTTCTCAGTTTTCATGTTTCCACACTAGTTTGCCGTATTTTATGGCAATTACATGTTAAATACTTTATCCATGTATACTGATTGTACTGGAATAAAAAACAAAGCAAAACAAAACAAAAACTTTAGTGAGTGTTAATTCTTCAATTACCCCATTTCTCTCCGTGGATGAAGAAATAAAGGACCCACGTGACCACTGCGGCCATGTTCTCACAGTTGGTAGGTGGCCGAACATCAACTGATCCAAGTATGGGGAATTCAAATCCAGTGCTTTTCCCACCATACCTACACTTGCTTCTCTTCAAACCCAAATGGCGAATATAAACCTTTATTTAAAAAAGTGTCCCTATGTGAAAAGGAAGTTTGTGTAATGGCGACTCTTGTAAATAATGGTGCCCTCAGGAGCTCCCCAAAGTTCTTGGATGACGTGCCAGGGCATGGAAGGGCAGGCAGGGTCAGAGGTTTGGTTAACACTCTACCTCCCTGACTCCAACTGCTCTCTGAGGTCTCTGGTAATGTTCTGATGATCAAATGCAAGTGTTTTTGTTTTTTCCTCAAATTCATTCACCTTGACCTCTCTGCAGTGTGTGGACTTGGGGGACTACTTTCTCCAACTTGAGAGAAAATCTTGGGCTTTTGTGAAAATGTGTTTCTTTCATTTTCCTTCTAGTTAATGCAGTCACCATTGCTAGATTTTCGTCTTACTCTTGCCTTCTAAATGTGGGTGGTTTTTTGTTTTTAATAGTAGCGACTCCCTCGTACTATTTATCTCTAGGCAACGCCTACTAAAGTATGATGCTAGAAACAAGCCTTCATTGATAACACTGTCTGTTCTCTACCTCTGTGCCCATCAGTGTAGAAGACGGTCCACTTGGCTGTCTTCCTGTCACTTTAACCTAACAAGTCCAGGGCACAAGTCACACTCGCTCCTCATCTTCCCTAGACCCGCCTCACCTCCCAACCGGCCCATTTCTGCCAGTGTCACCACCTTCCTCACAGTTACCCTGGTTCAAAATTTTAGAATCGTCTTTCCCTTTTCTTATTAGCACCTTATATCGACCCAGTTGCCAATGCCCATTAGGTGAATGACTATTGGTCTTTGAACTCTGAAAGAATCAGTATCAAGGTTTCACTTAGTATTAATCTTGGTGCTCTTCTTACTTTGCTGCCCACGCTTTCTGACCCCTTCCCTCGTCTGTCTGAGGTAGGCTAGGAAGAATTGGGATTCCAGGGAAGGAATGGAAGATAAGAGTTAGCTTTCAGTTATTTTGACTTCCAAACTAGATCCTTGAGAAACAGAGGAATGGCAGATAGGACTGAGTAATAAAGATTAGAAAGAGGATTGAAGGGGAGAATGGAAGGGTAAAGACCACAGGGCTATGTGGAGAGTGACCTGGGAGGCTGTTTTAGGGAAGTATGTGAAAAGCTTGGAAGGTGGCAAATGCCAAGGAGCCCCTGGGAGCTGAGCTCTTACCTGCCACACACCCAGCCAGCTGCCTCCTTAGGGGAGGACAGTTCTTCCAGGCACTTTGCAGCACCCATGGATTATACCATAGGACTTGCACGTTAGCCCGCCCAGAAACAGAGGGGTTGGAAGACTTGTAACCTAGCAGGGCAGCGGTGGTGTGAAGGAGAGAGCCCTATCATCTGGACTTTGACAGGACACTCGTTACAAGCACCGTAGCAACCGATGTCTGCCAGAGCAACGTTTCACAATCTCAGCTTGGAAGGCTGATGGGAGAGTGAAATCCAAGTCCTTTCTTTCTCCCTGCGTGGATTGCTTGGCCTGAAGGAGATTTGGAGATACTAATCTTCCTCTGACCAGCCCTGAGGTCCAGTTGCCTAAAATACAGTGAAAGAACAGGGGACAGATAGGAGGGTGAGAAAGACCACCAAGGATGGCCACGTAGGCTATCACAATAGGGAAACACATCATCGGTGAGGACTGTCTCAAAGGAAAGAGAGGAAACCTGGAGTTCTAGAGAAGCAAGAAACGAAGTGCTGAGGAAATGTGGACAGCAAAGCCAATCTTGCCCAAATCTTATCTGCGTCATGAGGAATATATGTGAGGGCGGGGGAGGGGTGGGGGGACTCTGTGCTTTGCCCTTTCTGGGAATACAGTAGGGTGAGGGGTATTTCTTAAGTGTGGCTCCTTTCTGGGAACACAGGGCTCAGGTGGAGTTCAACATTGTCAAAGGGAAACTGTAAACCAATATGTGTGTGTTGCTCTTCCCCATCTCTGCAGTTCAAGGCTAGTTGTCAACTAATTCTTAATAAAGTGGGAAACACCTAAGGTTCCAATCTGCATAAAAATGCTATTTGTGAGGTTATGTTTGGACTATGTTGTGACTTCTAGTCTTTGAAAGCCAAGCTTCTGACAGATGGCAGTTCACCTGGACTAGTACATGGAAATCTCTGCCCCACACGTGCAGACCCGCTCTGCTAGCACACCTGTAGCCACAGCTTCCTGCCCCCCAGCTTCTAAGTCAGACTTCCTCGACCGCTACGTAGGAGAGGCTGGTTAGTTCTTGGTGCTGGGGCTGTCCTGGGCACCGTAGAATTTTAGCAGCAACCTTGACTCTGTCAGGGGCATCCCCGTTCCGCTCTCCCCTCTGCAGCTGGGACAATCAGAAAGGTCTGCAGACATTGCCAGATGCCCTCTGGGGGGCAAAATCGTCCCCAGTTGAGAACTACTGCTTTAAGAGTCTGTTTTAAGGGCTCGTGGGTGGCTCAGTCGGTTGAGCTTCTGCCTTCAGCTCAGGTCACCATCCCAGGGTCCTAGGGTCGAGCCCCATGTCCAGCTCCCTCCTTCTCCCTCTCCCTCTGCCTGCTGCTCTCCCTGCTTGTGCCCTCTCTTTGTGTCAAGTAAATAAATAAAATCTTAAAAAAAAATAGAGTCTATGTTTTAGATTCAGAAAATGTCAGGATTTGACTGTGAATGGAGAATATAAGCCCTACTTTGAGATAGAGTTTATTTATTTATTTATTTAAAGATTTCATTTATTTATTTGACAGAAAGACAGGCAGTGAGAAAGGGAACACAAGCAGGGGGAGTGGGAGAGGGAGAAGCAGGCTCCCCACGGAGCAGGGAGCCCAATGCGGGGCTCGATCCCAGAACGCTGGATCATGACCTGAGCCGAAGGCAGACGCTCAACAACTGAGCCACCCAGGCGCCCCTGAGATAGAGTTTAATAAAAGAATTAGGTTGATAGCGTAGCAGCCTGAAACAGCCTCGGAGGCCAGGGACGAGCCTGAAAAGCACAGAATGACTAGTCCCAGGTAGTAAAGATCCAAAAATGAGGGGGAGAGAAAGACTGGGGCCTGTTTAGGAATGACCCAGAAGTTTCCAAATGAATAAAATTAAAGAACAGGTGTGTACAGGAGACTACAAGTCCACCCAAAGGACGTGGGATATAGTTGCTGAATCCTTACTTTGTTATTGTTATATTTAATTATTTCATATGAAGATTGTTCTGTTACTTCATTCAACTTATATTAATAAATCATATTTTATATTTTAAGGGACATGTGTCCAGCCACGCTTTGTTTACTTTTTAATATTCCAAACTATGAGAACTTAATGACTCGCAGTACGAGCGAGACTTCATCGTGCCGTCTGGTGTTACAAACCTCAGACTTCAGGCAAAAGAATCCAGAGAAAGATTTTTGGGGGCTGGAGGCAGGTTTATTCCTTTCAGGAACAAAAACAAAACACAACACAAATCGACAAAGTGGTATAGATAACAGTCTAACATGCTGTTCTCAGTGGTATTTCTGTCTTAACAGTATTTTCACTAATTTTAAGCTTCTTGAGGACAAAGACCATATCTCACTTGCTTTTGTATCTCTAGCATGATCCTTGGAACACAGTAGATGCTTAATAAATACCCATTAAATAAATGAATGAATATATACAGTTTGAGACTCCAAGAAATGGGTCCCCCTGTGGATCCCATGTGCAGTGGTGGTGGGCAGGGGTAGGACAAGGGGAAAGCAACATCATAGCTTGTAAGGAGTTTCTAAGCCATCACTAGGAAGTGATCTTTATAGAATAGACCCACATAGTAAGGGAGCCCAATGTTTCAGCAAGATCTGCAACACTTGTCTTTATCTCTCCAAAGAGCATTAACTGGGACTGGACATGTTTTCGTTTCTCACCTCCAAGCCACAGACCTCTTCCTCCTAGTACCAACTAGATCAAGAGGACGTAATCTTCATTTTGCAACCAGACCCTCTGAGGCTTGCAAGTTGCCTGTACGTGTAAACGTAGCTCCGTGCAGTGGTAGGACCCAGCGAGTTTGAGTTTTCTTGGATCCTGCTCACTCTTGAATTTGCATGTCGAAAGGAAGATGTAGAAATATCCATTACAGACGTTCTCCCATATTTGACAATATGGTTGAGTGCCATGGGATTTATAGCTTGAAAATGCAATGCACAGATTTATAAAATCTCATAGAGTTTTTGCCAGAATGAAAGAAAAAGAGTCAGCTACATTCCTCTGTTCTTAAGTATTTATTCTGTAGATTGGTGAAATGATACTCAATTTTATTCTTTTATTCCCTCATTCTTTCTATAAATAGGTTAATGTGTACTAATTGAGTGCTCAGTACAATTGGAGACTTGTGCTAGGAGCCATTAAAGGTCTATGAGTGAGCAAGGTGGAATCTGTGTCTTACAAGAGTTTAATCCAGTTGGGGTAAATTAGAAGAGACAAAGCACATTCTCTTCTTACATATTAAAAAAAAAAAGCAGAGAGAGAAAAGTGTAGGAAAGTTAAGTAAAAATGCAACTAGTGTAACTTTATAAGCCCTGGCTACGTTCCGTGATTATGGATCTATGTTGAATATGCCTGTTTGGTGTAATGAAGTGAGAATCAAGGAAAGTAAATCCTCACTGTTCCCTCCTGTTGTTCATTGTTGTGTTAATTCATTGTTGGGAATAAATGAGTCCTAATGAGTGTTTCTTTAAATGTGCTAGCTAAGTGTTCTCATGCTTTTATTAATTATCAGTTTATTGAGGGAGGAAGGTGGAGCATGTTTTTGCCCTTCTTTAAAGGGGGGATTCTGGCTAGGGTTCCAGATAAACACGTAACTACTGGAAACATCCAGGGGATTTGGGTTGGGTGGTGGAAAGAGTGGGAGATGGAGAGAGAGAAGGGAAAGGAGAGAGCGATTCTGAAAGAAAATTAGACAGTGCCCCATGGGGAAGACATACTCCCATGTGAGTGATTAAAGGACTTGGTATTGTATGCCCAATTAACACATGCGATTTAACAGTATCTTGAAGCAGGAGGACAGGTGTTGCTATTTTCCTTTTATAGAGGATGAAACTGAAGTTTAGAGATAATATTTAATTTGTGCACAAACTAAAAGTGGTAAATATAGAAACCAAGATTTGGAAATCGACACTTCTGATTCCAGATTTGATGTTTTGTCCCATTCTACAGGGAACTACTCCAAAGTTGGGAGTAACCAGACAGTGGAAAAGAGGGTGGAAACAGTGTCCGTTGTTCACTGTTTACCATTCCCCACACAGTCACCCATTCTTTCAGCAGGTACTTATTGTGTGTCTAACACATACAGAGCTGTACAGCACACAGACATTCCACTCTGAGGATGGAGGGGAGGTGAAAGGGAGTATAAGTTTTCCTGTTCTAAAGAACCTTAGAGCGTTCTCCTAGGGTCATCCTCTTACCCTTTATACTGTCATCCAAACTGTCTCTTTCTTCGTTTCATTAAGTGTGTCATCTTTCCCAAACCTAGACATTTCTAAACCTAGACATTTTCTTATTTTTTCTTTTACACCTGCACCAAAGTGATCACTAGGTGCTTCTCCACTTTTCTCATACAGACAGGGCAGGTCTTCATGAGTATATGTTTTCATTTCTTAATGGTCTGTCTCCTGAGCAACTGCTCCTAATTCAATGTCTTTCTCGTGAAGATTTTGGACCCATATTTTATGATCATATTTAACAATCTTCCATTGTCCCGAGAATATATAGTGTCTCTTTTTCTGTATCCCATCTGTATGAGTCAAGGTTCTTCAGAGACACAGAACCAATAGACATAAACAGATATACCACTGGTTTTTCTGGGTCTCCAGTTTGCAGATGACAGACTGTGGGATGTCTTGTCCTCTATACGTGTGTGAGCCAGTTCCCATAACAAATCTCCTCTTACATATAATTCAGTCGAAGCATGAAGGCCTGAGAAACAGGAGTTTCGACGTCTAAGAGCAGGAGAAGATGGACATCACAGCTCAAGAAGAGCGGGAGGGAATTCACCCTTCTTCTCCCTTTCTGTTGTATTTAGACCCTCAATGGATTGCATGATATCCACCCACGTTGGTGAGGGTGGATCTTCTTTCCTTGGGATTAATAATACTTAATGCTTAATAAATTATTTTACAAATTTATTAATATTAATATTATTATATTATAATATATAATGTATAATATAATATTAGTAGTATTAATATTATTATAAATTATATAATGATATTATATATTATTATAAATTATATAATGATATTATATATTATTATAAATATATAAATATATAACACATAATATATAAATATGAAATATTAATAGTACATTATTATTAAATTATAAATATATTTTATAAATAATACTTAATAAATTATTTATAGATTTATTAAAATAAATAAAGTATTTATAGATAAATCTTAATAAATTAATAATAATTAATAAATGGGATTAATAATACTAGTTGCAAAAGACTGTTATAACAATTAAATAATATAACACAAAGAAGGCTCTGCCTGGCATGGAATAAGCTTTAATAAGTAAATAAACTATTAATTTAAGCTTATTCATACACTAAAACTCAGTCCTCATTGACCACTCTTTTGGCAACCTCCTTAGAATTTACATTATTATTTATAAATATTATCTTCTAATTATTACCTTTCTTAGGTTTGCTTATCTGGTTACTATAGCTGTACCTTCTCTCCTCAAGTAGATTGTAATCTGCTTTAGATCAAGAACCATATTTGTGTGTGTGTGTGTGTGTGTGTGTGTGTGTGTGCTTTGCGGCAACTGTTCGGTGCTGCGGATACCATAGCATTAAAAGAAGATCCGTTACAACTTGGCATAGGAAAGAAACAATAATTTCGAATGAATGAATAAATGAATAGAGGAGATCAGGGAGATTAGTCACCTGATGATTAATCTTTAGAGTGCAGTGCTGCCTCCGAGGACCTCTTTACAGCCATTTGCTCCTTTCTAGCTACTGTTTTTGATTTCTTCTCCTTCAGTCCTCATATCCAGTCAATCATTACATTTTGTCAGTTCCACTTTCCTTTTCGGTCTTGAGTCTCCATTTCCATTAGTCTAGGCCATCATCATTTCTTGCTCAGGTTCATATTCCATAAGGCAGCCTAGATGGATCTTTCTAAAATACAGTGATAATTATGTCACTCTCTTACTTAAAATCCTTCATTGGTTCTCACTGCCCTTGGGAGAAAGTCCAAATTGCTCAATGTGCCTGCATTAGTTTGGGTTCTCCAGAGAGTGAGGCCTGAGCCATTGATTTGGATAGAGGTAGTTTATTTGAGACATGATTCCTGGGGATTGAGTGAGGCAATCAGGAGGGTGAGACTGAGAAAAAAGAAAAGTCAATACCCAATTTGTTATTTAGCTGCTTCCTGTGGTAGGCAACTGGGCTCATTCTCCTGAGGACAACTGAGGATCCATGTAGTATCCTCAGAATTGTCCCACATGGATGGGATTTAGTGCAGATCTACTGACTCCGTTTCTATTAGCTGGACAGCTGTATCTGGAGGTGGGCTGCCTGCTCCCCCCAGACTTCTTGCTGCTTCTCGGCTCAGAGAAAATCTGGAAGCGGAATACAGACTCAGGCAAGGTGAACAGCCCACACTCCAGTCATACTGATTTTCCTTGTCTCCGAGAGATGAACCTGTGTTCTCTCGCTTTTGTTCATTGTACATCTGATCCCTCTGCCTGGACTGCTTTTCTCCTTGATGATTCTGTTTGCCTTTAAGTTTTTCAATCAGATATTACCTCCTCCAGGAAATCTTCCCTGACTAGTGCTCCCACTCCCTGCAGTGTGCATGAAAAGGACTTAGTTACTTCTCCTGTGTGTCCCTATAACAGACAGGTTGTTTTTCAGTTTTAAGATGTTATTTATTTATTTGACACAGAAAGAGAGAGAGAGAGAGAGAGCACAAGCAGGGGGAGCAGCAGAGGGAGAAGCGGGGCTCCATCCCAGGACCCTGAGATCATGACCTGAGCCAAAGGCAGATACTTAACCTACTGAGCCACCCAGGTGCCCCAACAGATTGTTTTTCATTACACTTATCGCTCTACATTGCCATTAAGGTTGCTGGAAACTGAGAGTTATTTGAGGGCAGGAACTCTATCTTTTGTATTATATCCACAGAGCCTAGCAAATTAGCTGGAATACAGCAGGTGCTCAATAAATATTTATAGAAAGAAGAATAAATGAACCAGGATATAGTCCTATCTTCTAATATATTAGTACTCTTTAGTATAAGCAACTCAGAACCTAACCCAAAGTGGTTTAAGGAAAAAAGATAATTTAGTAGCTTACTTAACCAAAAAAATCCCAGGGACAGGACTATCTTAATAAGGACTCAAATCTTGTCCTTGGGGTATGGCTCTTCTTCAGGAGAGGACTTAAAGGGGAGATGGCTGGGGTGAAGGAGTAAACTGAGGCAGAGTTCTCAAGAAGCAGAAGCTGAAACAGGAAATCTTGTGCAAGTGATGGATTGAAGAAACACTTTCAGAATGGGGCTGAGGAGAGCAAGATAGCCCGCAGGAAAACCTTGGCAAGAATGTGGTCTCAACAGGAGACCATCTGTAGCCTGATCCCATGGAAGCCCTGGGGCATGAATTGCACCACTAAATTGGTTCCACCTTAGGGCACGGGGATGACCTTTTGCACCCCCTGTCAGTGAAGTAGTCATTGGCTGCGTGCCTCTTCTGGAGGTGGGGGAGGTAAGGTCCTAAACTTCTGTCTGGGTGGGGGTTTTTTTGGCCCATGGTACCTCTCTCAAAAAGGAGAGCTGAGAGCTTTTAGCAAGCAAGGGATGGGGACATTGGCCTGGTTAAAGGGGTCTCAGTAAAGGGAAGATGACGGTTCCGCTTTTCTGGAATTGTATGGATGGAGGAGATTCTGTTATGGTGAATCTACAAAGAGAAGCCTGGGGCCTGGTTCCCAAAGAAGGAGAGGCAGATGCTGGATGGGCAAAGAGCAACCCAGTTACTAGGTCCTGGGAGCAAGTGTTCTCATCTGTTCGAAGTGGTGAGTGCCTCACCTTCTGGCTTCCATATTTCAGCATAGCCCTGACACTGTGATAGTTTGTAAAAAGGCCCGGAATTTATCTGGATAAACTGGAGAGTTTCTTTCTGATCGTTCCCTATATTGTCATTTTATTTGATTAACCACCTGGATGACTGACTATAGGATGATGGTGGACGGCCAGGAGAAAAGGCAAGTTCCACAAAAGGACAGCGAGGAGGTGAAACTGAGCACCGTCTCCAACAGGGAAGAGTCCCACTTGCAGGTTTTTGCTTTTTGGGTAAGGAGAGAGAATGAAAAATTGACTCCTAAATCCTACAATCAAAGTCTTAGGCCTTGTTGGGCTCCCTACCATCAGTTGGAGGATCTGGAAAGAAATCTGTAAAAACCAATCAGAACGCTTTCAGAAGAAATGTGAAGTTTCCATTGTACCAGTGAGCCTTGAGAAGTATATGACATCTGACTTACCCAAAACGTGAAAAAGGCACGCAACCCAATCTTCTTCTTCTCTGTCCTCTAGGTTCCTTTAATTAGCTCTAGGCAGTAGACCTTAACAGATCTGGCAGATGGAACATTCACACATCGGATCATTTACTTTCACAGACCCTTACCTCCTTGGAGCATGGCAGTAGATTTATTTAAACAGTCGTGCATTTTAGTGATCGCTCTGTTCAGATTTCAACTTGAACATATGTCTGTTATAGTTTCTGAACTTGAGTTAATGTCTTGAAGGGACAACCATGAGAAAATCCCTTAATTGGGGTTCTGTTTGAGTTCGATTATTAAGGATAATGAGCGTAACTATTTATTAGTCCAAGTAAGTCCCTCTGCCATGGAAACATCTGTCATGTGAAAAGACTAAGCCTACATATTTTGCTGGCAAGCATGCTGTATGATTCTGCTTCAGTGATGAAATTTAATCTTACCACCAATAAAAGAGCCTGCAATGACATAAAAGATAGCCAACTGAAAAGAAGTGTAAACTTGACTTTGAATAAATGCTGCTACCAAGTGTTCCTTAGTCACGAACATTAATCCCGGTTTGAACTGTAACCTGATGTGGTCTATTACATTGTTCGGATCCTGTTCTTTCAGTATGGTCTTCTCCCCTACCCCCAAATTTTAATCACCCTTCTGATTGTAAACGAAAGCTTTCTTTCATGCTGTAGGTGGAATTAATGAGAGCCTTGGGAACAAGGTCTAGGGGGTATTATCATGAGTGTGCATGAACGGTGGACGGGCTACCTCATTGCTGGCTGCAGAAACTGCTGTTTGTTGGTACGCAAGCCCCCCTCACGAATCAGGCATGATATAATGATATAATGCTGGTTTTCTTGAAGTTCAGTTATTGACTGTCTTCACAGTTTTGCCGTATCAGTGTATTGCCTGTACAACTTTTACTTTTTAAATTTTTAAAATTTTAAAAAAGATTTTAGGGGCGCCGGGGTGGCACAGCGGTTAAGCGTCTGCCTTCGGCTCAGGGCATGATCCCGGCGTTATGGGATCGAGCCCCACATCAGGCTCCTCCTCTATGAGCCTGCTTCTTCCTCTCCCACTCCCCCTGCTTGTGTTCCCTCTCTCGCTGGCTGTCTCTATCTCTGTCAAATAAATAAATAAATAAATTCTTTAAAAAACAATTTAGAAAAGATTTTATTTATTTATTTGAGAGAGAGAGAGAGAGAGCATGAGCAGAGAGGGAGGCATAGGGAGAGGGAGAAGCAGACTTCCTGCTGAGCAGGGAACCAGGCATGGTTCTGGGACCCTGGGATCATGACTTGATCTGAAGGCAGCCACTTAACCGACTGAGCCACCCAGGCACCCCAACTTGTGCAACTATTAGTTTAAAAATTTTCCCTTAAATCGACTCATATTTGAAAAATTTACATACTACTCTAACCCCATCTGAAGTAATAATAGCTATGTGTCAGAGATTTGATGTACCATCTGCATACTTTATTTCATTAGATCTATGATACACTTTTTTTTTCACGTTGTGAACATATCTGAAGTCATGATGTGTCTTACAATGGGTATCAATGACCAGGCAGCAGTCAGGCTTTAGTTCCTAGTTGTCATTGCCTGACACCTTCTGGTGAGAAGAAGAAGGCACCAGATAAATCCTTGAAGAATGGATGTCAGCAGCATGGATGAAAATCCCGAAGTCAATGCGGGAACATCCTTGAAAAAAATGCGGCTTCATCAGTGCTGCCCATGCCATCGACGACGGTGTCATGTGGCAAATCATGGACATTGTTGACCTCAAGTTTAGAAAGTGATTCAGTGGAATTGGGAACTTGACTGTAGAGACATTAAAGATATATTTTAGCCAATTACATTTGATTAAGTGTTTATTTTTATGTATGCCCACGTGTAATTTATTTTAAAACACTGTGTTCAAAGAAGCGTAAAGGAGTTTTACCAGTAAGAATAAAATAGGTGTGGTAAGTGTCAAGAAAACTTTAGGTCATAGCCATGTTCTTTGTTTTCTTAGAAGTACCTGAAATATTGGTGTAGGTTATAATCAAAAGTGTCTTAAATTTGATGAAATGTTATATTACCTTTAATACACAGTCAAATAAAAGCAAAGCAGTCTGTCTACATACAAACCAGAAGTTTCTCAAGTACCGTCGGTGGTGCGTGCACTGTTCGGGGTAACATCGGCATAGTGATAAAGCGGAGGCAGTTGTGGGCTGGGATCTGGCTCGCTTCACTTACTAGTAGCGTGATTTGGGCAAGTTGTTAAGTCCCAGTTGTTTTATCTTTTAAATGGGTGTCTTGAGTGGATATTCTCCGAAGACAACCATGAGACAAAAATGTGAGTATAAATAGTATTGGGGATTCTAGGAAGCAAATGTAGTGGGGAAGGGAGACAAAGAGAAAAAAGAAGCCAATGTGGGTGTGTCCAGGAGCAGGTCACCACAGTGGGCAAGTGAGACTGGATCCCCCTGGGATCCTCTGACCCCAGTACATATAGAACATGCCTCAGAGTTAACCCATCCAAGGGTGAGGGAGCTATTTATTTTTCAAGTATTTATTTATCAAGTAATTGATGCATTATAAAGATTTATTTCGCAAGTACTGTTCTGTATTATTAAAAGCCATTCCCAGGTTGTTAACTCCGTAGTTCTGTCCTATGAACCTGCAGCCTTCTCCTGGGGCATAGAAGTCACGTGCTTGCAGGATGCTGTTTGGTGTGCATGACAATGCTGAGCGCCAAGGGAATACACGCAGAGCATCAACAACACTTCAGCCAATGAGATAATATTACTCCCAAGCACTATTGTGACTGTTAATCGTGATCAGACGTACAAACACTAGCATGTAGTAAATTTTAATAAATATTGGCTAGCTTATTACATTTCATCCTCATCTTGGACTGAGATCTGTCTTGCCAAGCTGCTGGGCTGCGGCATTATATGAAGTTTGGCTTTTGTAGGTCCTTAAAAGTATTCCTTCCCTACCTCTTGGTTAGTGTGTATTCACTCCAAATGGCCAATTGCCAAAACTGTAAGAAATATGTTCTCTCTGTATTTGAATGGGGTACTGTTGTCTCTCCATTGTATGCATTTTAGAGGATTTTCCTTTTTCGGGTATTTGTTCACTTGGCTCTGCTCTTGACAAACGCTTTGTATTCAAATTTTAAAAAATAACATAAGAATTACATGCTTATATAAGGATCAAACAGTTACTTCTAACCCTGCCATTGAGATAACCACCGCTAACCTTTGGTATATATTTTTTCAGGTCTTTATGTGCTTTAGTGGACATTCATTCATCTCCCACCCAATACTGACATCTTCCCTCTTCCCTCCTAACTACACGTAGATTTTTGGGGGTATAAACTTTCCCCACCATCACAACTATGTAAGTAGCTTTATGGTTTCACAGAAGAGTCCCAACGGTTCCAGTTCCAGTCTCCAGAAACAGGCCTTAATTGACCTAAGTCTTTCAGAGAAAAAAAAAAAAATCCCACCTCCTTGATAGAATTTTGAGTTCAAGGATGGGCATTAATCCAGGCCTAAGTCAATTGGTACGTAAAATTCTTCCGGTTCAGAAGTAACTATAATATCTACAATGGTCCAGCTAGATTTAAGAGAAGGGTCTTTGTTTGATGATTGAGGAGGGAAACTGCTTCCCCTTTGCTGGACCAGAATGAGAAAGTCTGTAGCCTTGACTGCAGCTGACAGATTTCCATGCTGTAAATTTGACAGGCCTGAGCTTGAACTGTCATTGGGGATGAAAGAGTAGAGAGGAGTCAAGAAGGAATAGGTTGAGTCTGTTTTAAAACACAGCCAACTCCAGAGACTCCTGCAGAGGTGGGGTAGGGATCAACCAGGTCTCTCTTGCACGCTTTCCTCTATAGACAGGGCAGTGCCAGGAATTTTTTCTTGAAGTTCCTCATGAAAGATCAGAGTCCATAGAGATGGATAATACAAATACTTGTTTTTTTTTAATAGACTGGGAGATGTTCTATGGTGAGTGTCAACCCTTTTGGGAAGCCACATGGCCCTCACACATCCTCTCGCAAGATACCTTCCATTTTCTCTCTGCTGTATGAAGATGTGTCAGGATATTTGCATTCCTCAGGGGACGGGGAAGTGAAAGGAGGGTCCTGACATTCTTTTCTTATGAGAGACTCTCAAAATTTGCTCCAAGGTAGCACTGTGCTCCAAGCCAGCCACAAAGTAGTGGGAGGGATGATGTTTACTGGTCACATGTGTTCATATGTGGAGAAGGTAGGAGATGGCTGGGCTCAAGGGTTCTGAGTCCTCAAACAGCTCTTTGCCACACCTATCCGTTCTTGTGGGGGCTCTGAGGCAAGGATGCATGGGGGTCTTGGATGCCGGGTCCTTGGCTCTGTGAGCTGGGCTGGGCTCCATGGAGCGACTAGAGGTCCCACTGCCTAGGTTAGAACCGCGCTCCCTAATTCCCTGTCTTCATAACAGACAAGTGACATAAACCCGCCGAAGCTCAGTTTATCATCTGCAAGGAACGTGTAATAGCAGCACTTATCTCATAGGGCCGCGGTGAGGAGTGAATAAGAAAATGGTTGTAAAACATTTGGCACAATCCTTGGCACAGAGTTGCTGCTTGATACAAATTAACTGCTGCTGCTGCTGTCACTGTTCTTATTTGCCTGATCAGACTTAAGTGGATTGTCCTGGAAACAGAACTGCTACCCCTGGACCCAGGTCCTAACTTGTTTGTACTCTTACCCCTCTCCCGGTGAGGAGAGAACCTGAGGGAAAAGTAAACCATCTGAGTGTCTACGTTGGCGTCCTTGGCTGTGATCGTCCGAGGGATGCTTGCTGGGCGATGATGGGTCGGATGGAGGGAGAACGTGCGATGAGGCCAGGAGGCTTGAGCTGTTCCTAGAACAGATGATACTGTGGGACCCTGTAATGCTAACCCGGACATTACTTCCAGTTTTGAAAGTGTTTTCATCAGTATTTCTTATAAATCTTACTAAATATTAAAAAGCATAAAGTGTTCCTTGAAGAAGCTATGAAACACACGTGATTCACTAGCACACAAATTTATGCATAGAACTCATACATATTCATGAATGCATTTCTAGTAACCCAAGGAATATTAGCAATAGATTGATTTGGGTAGAGGCAGGGCATGTTATGAATTAGTCTGAGGCTTGAGGCTAAACATAAGCAAAGGAGAAGGGAAGTGAGGTAGGAATGGAGCCTCTTCTAAGTCTAGTTGCCTTACATGTGTATCCTCACACGCATATAAAGTACTAGTTTATCAAAGAGTTGTTATTCTTCTCATTGGGCTGACACCTAACATCACAGATAACAAGCAGCAGAATCTGGCTTCAAACATAAGGCTATCTAATTTTGGAGCCTGCATTTTGTCCATTAGCACCAGGCTGCAGTTTCCTTCAAATAGTTAAAAACTGCCTTGTGATCAATTTATATGGAACTTGTATGCCCATGAGTTGCTCTGAGTTAACCTGGAAGGTTCACTTGCTTCCTTACCAGTGTTGTGCAAGTTCCCGCCCAGCCTCGCCTAGCCAAATTTTCATTCTGCAGGAACACAGTGGAGACTCTGTTCTATCAAGGACAGACTCCGGACTTCAGCCCATTCCCACTTGCCTGTGCTGTTTCTCACATCTGCAATGCCCTCTTCTTAACCAGCGAAACACCGGATGCTTCCTTCTCCATTTCTTGTTATCCCTTTCCACTGCTGCCCCCAATTTTGGCAGTTAGACCGGCAATTTTCTTCCCTAGATCAGATGGCAGAAGTCAATACTTGGGATTTGTTTCAAAGCCTAGCCTTAGAAAGAAAGAAGATATTTACACGACTACATGATAAGTAGGTTGCAAAACGGAGAATTGATGAATGTTCCCAGGGCTGTGTGAGGAGGAAAGCAGCAAAAAATCAGAGGGATAGAGATTTTATGTAGCTGGGTCCCAGAGGAGCTGACCTTTAAGAAGCTGAGTCCAGGGGGTGAGGGGTGTTGATGGAATCCCAGTTTGTTTGGGGATTTTGAGGGTAGAGATGGTCTGCATATCAGATATCCCTGTGCTTCCCCTAGATATGGGGCCGTATAATGGTGCCTGTGCTGAGAGGGCCGGAAGCAGTCCCTGCAGCTGAGTGTGGATACGGACGTGTTCCTAACCGAGCAGCCCAGACAGGACATCCAGAGAGCCACCAGATTCACGGGTCTTTGCAGCTGGGAGCACGGAAGATGCAGCTTTGTGTTGTGTAGCCTGATAACTGATGGGAAGGAGGACATCTAGGCAGGTGACAATGTAGGCGGAGTAGAATGAGGCCCTATGCACTCTCCGGTCCCCAGACCCAAATACTACAGAAAACCCTCCTCACCCAACTCAAATAGATCCAGGGAGATAGGGGCAGATGAAGTTTTGCCTTTCGAATGGGGCTTAAAGCCAAAGTCTAGCTCAGTTTAAACAAAAACATCAGTCTGTGAAGTAATACTCGGAGATCATTGACCCAGGCTGGAGAAGTGGAAGGATGGCCACTCCAGCCCCATGATGGGCCAGCTCTTCTCTTACTTCTTTTCAGGAATCTCTTCTCTCATGTGGAAAAACCGTCTGTTCTTCAGCCTCACAAAGCTTGAGGCAACTTCAAGTGCAGGAGGGACACAGACAGTTATTTCTGGCATTGTGGTGGGTAGCAGATGGGGTCGGGGAGACTTCCGAGACAACTTCACTAGCTTTGCAATCAAGTGGAAATCTGCCTGGAGACATTCCATCCAGCATCAGGGGAGAAAGTCATGAGGAAAATGAATGGAAATGCAGTTGACTAGCACCGATCAGACAATGGTTGGCAGGAGTGCCTCCAAGCGCAGAATATTCCTAAGGAATTGAACAAACACAGATTAAAACAACAGTTCCCATTTTATAGTGACTAGATAGGCAAAGATGAGAGAAGAATGACAACACCTAGTGCTGGTGAGAAGAGCTGGTGGGAGTATGAATTGTTCCATTCCTTTTGGAAGGGAATTTGGTCCCAGGGATCCAAATGTAGACTGGCTGTTTCCCTTTGAGTCGCCAGTTCTAGGAACGTATCCAAAGGGAAGGATTAGACAAGTGGGAAAACACGTAGGTGCGAAGAACCGGATTCCAGCGCTGTTTATAGCAGTGGGACATTAGAGACCACAGACATATTCATGAAGAGTGAAGCTAATAAATTACAGAGCATTCATCTGCCGGTCAACAATCCGTACGCAAACAAATCCAGGGATGTGATGTGGACATTGCAATGGCTATGCAGCTTTATATTGATCAGCATGGTGGGTGTTTAAGATACATTGCTAAGTACTAGAAGCAGCTTAGAATTGGCATATTTGGTGTGAATGAATTAAAAATGTGCACAGAGATAAGAAGCTGAGGATCTAATGTACGGCATGGCTGTAGTTAATAACATGGTATTGCATACTTCAAAGTTGTTGAAAATGGATCGTAAGCATTCTCACCATATACACACTCTACAAAGTGCAGGATGCGTTCTTTACCTTGGTCTTGGTAATCATTCTATAATGTGTATGTGTATCAAATCATCTGCTGTGTACTTGGAATCTACACTGTTATATTTGTCAATTACTTCTCAATAAAGTTAAAATATGCATATGCGTAGGCAGAGAGGAATCTGGAGGTCTCTACACCAAACTATTAAAGATAGGTGCTTTAGGGCAGTGGTGATATTAACATGATTATTAACCTGATTTTATGTTCTCTTTTTTCACTTCAGTGAATTATCTGAAAAACTTTTTTAGAATGAGCATGAATTACATATTTATGTTTATTTAAGTATTCCGGGTGTTGGCCCAGGTGGCCTCTAAGGTCCTTCCCCTGCTGCCATGCTCAGCTTTCCCCTCCCCACTCCCATATTTTCTCTTTTCTCTGAGCTCCTGGGGCAGTTAAAACCTGACTTCCAGAGTTCTGCCCAAGGTAGGAGTTCAATAAAGCCTTATCATTAAAGATAACGTTGATGGTGACTCTGTCATGTGCTGTTTCTCCTGCAGCTTTGTGAATTCAAACCGATCCTAAATTATTTGGCACCAAGCATTATGACATTTTTTTAATGGCCCATTACTCATACACTTCTGCAATCCCACGAGACAACATATGACCCTTCGTGGATTGTTTTAGGTGTAGACGGGTTATGGAGGGAAAAGACCAACATGGATTTTGATGACATTTTCAAATGGGGCTTGAAAACCGGGAGTAGGGTCAATGCCAAGCACCTCATAATGATGGAACTGTAGTGTTTTATAAGATACAGCACCAACAACCACTCTGTCCTGGGATCCTTCTCTTCCCTCCTTCCTGGGAGTCAATGCAGAAGCTGCTTTTGTACTGCTCGGGGAAAATGGTCCTGTGAAATGTTGAATGTCTGTTTGGCTCTGCCTGTGGTACAAACCTCTCATTCTTGGGGCAGGGAGAGACAGCGGGGGCAGCATCACCCTTGAGCATAACTCAGGGGTCAAATTTGGGAACCAATGGTCAGAATTTCAAGCTATTCCCTTACTGTTGATAAGCCAACTGAAATGAAAACTTTGGTTGTTAAGTAAGGATACCATGGAGAAAGAGAAAAGACCAAAGATGAAACTGTAAGAGGAAATGAAGAGTCAGAGGAGGAAGGAAGGAAGGAAGGCAAGAAGTAAGGGAGTTGTTTGGAAGAAAAATGGTTGAGGAACTGTCGCAGATACCATCTCTGAAAACAGTTGTAAAGATTTTTGGAGGCCTTGGATGGTGTTCTTCTTACCATGCTTTACAGAGATTTTAGGACCCTGGGAAGGGGAAAGATGAGAAGTCAGAAAGACTGGGTAGAGGTCTAGCTCTGTCTCTAATCGTGTGACTCTGACTCCGCACAAACCCTCGGGCTTACCTTGACAACGTAGGCGGGAGCCATTGGAAGTGTCCTACCAGCTGTAACATTCCGTGTCCTACAAGTTCCAAGAGCACACATTCTAAAGACGGATGGGCAGGATTTGTCGTGCTGCCCATGTTGCAAATGTACCCGTTTCCATTTTTCCACTTGCCTTTTTTCTACCCTTTGCCCTAACCCATGACCGTCAGAAGTCATTCTCATAGTTCCTCACAGAAAATGGACTGCTCCCATGAAAACAATGATGAGTACAATTCCCTTTTATGCTTAAAATCTGCGCTAAGAGGGTGCCCTAAATTTTTAGTCACATTATAGAAATGACAGGTTCCCAAATCCTGACTGATGTTTAGGTTTGGTAGATCTTGAACTTCTTACTTAAGTTCCTGAGTCTCTGTAAGAAATCTGTGTGAGACGTGGCTCTGACTAGGAGACAGATGCACAATGTTATCCAGTTGGTGTTATCTCTCAGGATGAGGATAAAACAACAGTATGGAGCCTCATTAAAAAAAAATACATCTTTCTGAGATACATCGTGTATATAGCCAAGGTAGAAAATGCATTAAATACACTGATCATAAATATGCAGTTAGGTATTTAACATGCATACACACCTATGTAATCACCATCCAGATGAAGATACGGAACATTCTGCCACCTTAGAATATTAATTCATGCCCGGTTTAAACCAACTACCTCCTCCAACCCCCATCCCCTCAAAGGTCAGCTGTTTTGACCTCTGTCACCATTGATCGGTTTTGTCTGTTCTTAAACTTCATATGATGGACTCACGCAGTATGTACATTTCCGGTGTGATGGGAGCAGTTCGTATCACTGAAACCACTGATTTCAGTCTGGTCTATGCCTCTCTTAACCACTGTAGACGAGGGGCCACCGTAGGCTTCTTGACATAAAGTATATGTTATCTGACTGCCATACGTACTGTTACATGCAACATGTACGATTTTACTCCGATGGCTTTAAACTCAGGTCAAGGGTTCCCAGCCCCTTTGATCAGGTGCCACAAGAGTCAGGGAATTAAGGGTGAATCTAGAGAGAAAATCAGACTCTGCGGAAAACAGATAAACAAGCTCAGAAGCGAACCACAATAATTGTGAAGGGGCTAAATAGTTCCCAAGGATACTCTTTAAAATGGCATAATAAGAGGAAGCATCTCACTTCTGAACAATGAACCACGTAAAAGCCTGATTCACTTCAAGGCCTACCCAGAAACGCAAACAAACAACCTGCCATTCAGCATAGCGTCACTAGATGGAGATCTTGAGTCAATCATCGCTTGCCGGTTTTCTTTATCTCAGGTTTTCTTTATTTGAATCTGTTTTTACCAAGGGTCTGAATACACATAATACAAGTTTACAATTTTGGCATTTCACGTTGTTTTTTTTCCCCCTGAACTTTTTGGGGATGGCAATTTGGAGTAAAATGGATTTAGTTTTAAATGTATTAGCTTAATTAATTCTCATCCGGGGTCCCAGGGAGGTGGACGTGCCCCTGGCGAGCAGGCTGCGTGCTATTAATCTGGTGTTTGTTTCTGGCAGAAGCCACCAGTGTTGATTCACATTGCCCCCACAGGGTGTGGCTGGTTGTGAAGACTGTCATTATACTTTATAACTGATTAAAAGAGGAAATCCTCTCTAGAAATTGCTCTCCAGCGGCCAACAAGTGACCCCAACTGTTTTATTTCCATAGAATAAGCAGTTTTGATCTCTTTATAAAACTAGCAGTGAAAGCTAATGCTTTCTGTCCTTCTTTATGCACCATGAAATTCCAAAGTGATTTTTATATTTCATCACATTTTGACCTCTTAGAAGAATCTAGATGTATGAAAGAAAAACCTTTGCTTTCTGTTTTGTCAAGGCAGTCCTGCCATTCAGGAATAAAATCCTCAGTTCGCTGAGAGCAGGGACTAAAGCAGCCTGTCCTCACGTGTAAGTGTTCGAGAAAACTCAGGAGCTGGACAGTTTTGCCTGTGCCGTACTGACCTTCCATCTAGGGACAATGTGGCCATTTAGCTTCGGCTGCTATCTGAAATGAGTTTGAGTGTCTCAGCTCATTTCATAAGAAACACAAATAAAGCCCACATAATAAAGCATGCAGTTTGGGATTTTTGCCAGTCTCTGTTCAGAAGGTGCCCAGAACTACATTTCTGAAAAGTACATTCCTGTTCCACGTAGATAGAGACTCTTGTATTTTCAGATGGGTCCACCTGGAGGGCAAGGCAGGAAGAAAGAGAAAAGAAAATTATAAACGGGGTGGCATCATGCTGGAGGAGATGGCTCTGGTGACCCAGGCTGGAGGCCCCGCGGTCCCAAGGACCCCACACTCAAGCTGGCGACACATGTGAACCTGCGTGATTTAAAGTCTCTGGCAGAGGCCGTGTCTGCTTTGCCATTTCATCTTCTGCTCTCCAGCTTCTTCAAAGCTACACAATAAAGAATGGTATGGACTTCACTTCCTACTGCCTTTACCTGTCCCTGTCACAGCTCACAGGCTCACTGTTCCAGGGTTTGCCTCTGCCCTGCATGTCCCGCCAGAGGAATGGGCTCCAAGGCCTGGTTGGGGCGAAAGAAGGTGCTTTGTCATTTGGGTAGAACTCTGAACCAATTTTTGTAAGTCTGAGGCGTTATGCAAAAATTGCCTCAGGTTTCAAATTTACAGTGGTCCTTTCATCAAGGGAAGATATTTTTGTTTGCTTCCACGTTTTTCCCTACATTTCTTTCTTTTTTTTTTTTTTAAAGATTTTATTTATTTATTCGACAGAGATAGAGACAGCCAGCAAGAGAGGGAACACAAGCAGGGGGAGTGGGAGAGGAAGAAGCAGGCTCATAGTGGAGGAGCCTGATGTGGGGCTCGATCCCATAACGCCGGGATCACGCCCTGAGCTGAAGGCAGACACTTTAACCGCTGTGCCACCCAGGCACCCCTACATTTCTTTTTCTTAAACAAAAGTAAACTGTGTTCAGTAGAGAGAAGAATTCTAGTAAATGCAGATCGTTCCCCCTCCCCCAATTAAAAATCATCTGTATTCCTCCCACATAGATATAAACTATTAATGCCTGCCTCTCTGTGTCCCCTTCAATCAAAGGGCTGTGGGTATGAACATATGTAAATGTTTTACAAAAATAGGAGTCATTTTATACATACTGCTTTATGACTTTTATTTTCACAAAATGCTATATCGTATCTTTCCATATATTACCAAGCATTTATGGTAAATGCTTAATTTACCTCACAGGCTGACTTGTATTCTATAATGAACAATCCCTCCTTGTTGAACAGTAGACTCCCCCCTCCAATTTTACTGATGATACAAACAAAATGGTGATTAACTTTCAAAGGTGATTTTTACTGCATATTCTAATTTTCAAATATATCCAATTTGGAAACATTTGACTACTGAGAGATTCCTTCCAATATGAGAAATTATGCCTTTTATAGGAACATGAAGAACATAAGTCAACATTCATAAAAGATACAACCTTTTCATCTCCCCATCTATATTAAATTATATTAAAATACTCCCCACATAATTTACATGAATTGTGTATATATACCTTAATACTCCTACATGGTACCCTTTTTTAATGTAATGGAAAATGGTTACTTTAATTCTTAGGGTCTATTCTTCTGTGGGTAAATGGAAAAAAAAATATGCTAGGAATACAAGATGCCTGAAAAATTTTTTAAAGTCTTTATTGGGCTTGAAATGATGAGAGTTTACATAATTAATCATAAGGGGATGTTTTTAGTCACAGAAATGATCATTAGTATTGCACTAGAGTTAAGTAATCTTTATAGCAATATAAAAATGCCATTTCACCCTTAGATCTTACCGAGATTTTGTCTCTCTTTTATGCTCTCTGGCATTACAACACTCAGTAATTGAATGCTACTTAATAATGAGGGTGGGTAATGAAACCATCTAAGCTAATGTGTCCATGGAAATTTCTGAAGCGCAAACCCCAAATATCACCACAGTATGTTGTGTTAGCCCAAAGCTAGGAAAAAGAGAAATTAAGTGCTATTACAGTGATGTTTAAAAAATTACCCCACGTTTAAAATTAATAGCCTTTGTTCTTCATCTTTGTTTTTTCTTATTTTTTTAATTAAAAAAATTTTTTTAATTTTTTTTTTTTTTTTTTTTAGTGATGTTTTAAGATGAAAATTCTGTAGTTCAGCCTGGGCTGGCTCCCATTATCAGTCACTTTTGTGGGGGCCGTCGTACATTTTAATTCTCCTTCCTAAATTATGTCTGTAGTGAATTTTTTGACAAACAGATGGCTCGTATTTGATCCATTCTGACAAAGAGGCAGTAATACAGATGATTAGCGAGGTGCATTCACTCACATGAGAATGTCAGTCCACAGCCAGCGGTGCAGCCTCTGGAGTCAGAGCAACTTTGCTGGTGTCTGGGCACTGCCTTTTACTTGCTGTAGGACCTGGGGGTGATTCACGACCCCCCAGAGGGTGTTTCACCTGAAAAATGAGGGTAAAAATGTTGTGGAGATTAAGTGAGGAAAGGCAAGGCGTGCACCATTGTACCTAACACAGGAAAGAGGTTCGATACATTTTTAACTGTTGTTTAAGAAGTTGGCTAACTGTATTTGAATGTTCAGTGAAGTGAAATTATACTTTGTTTTGACCCCAAAACAAAGAGCCTGTGAGTAAGGGTTGTTGCAGATTTTTCAGCCTATTTGGTTAGAAATAATTGTGTCATCATCGTCTAACTAAAATCCCTCAAGAGCTTACTTCAAAGACATTTACATCTCCAGAAACAAAAGCACACAACCGTGGTGTAGATGTTTTGACTTTTCTCTGATCTGTTCAGTGAAATGAGCCTTCAGTTGAGATACATGTCTTCTTATCACAAATGTGTTCTCATAATGGCTTTTAGCAAATGTAGCATATTGAAAATAGGAAAAGCTGCCTAAAGTATCATTTAATGAAACACCTTTAAATTTAAAAAAGCAAGAATATCTCTTGTGCCTTCGAAATGGAACTTAATTGGTTCTAAACACGAACAGTTGGATTTTGATCTCAACGTATAAAAAAAAAAGTTTGATTTTGACTATAAGACTGGTTTAAAATTTAACTGCAAGTAATTGATTTGTAAAATTTCAAAAGCAACTCTTTAATCTTTTACTAAAGTATTAATAAGTTAATAACCTTATTTCATTGAATTTGCTCTTTTATTATATAAGTCCAGCTCCTTGAGTAGGTCCTTGGTCATTCAAACAATATGCTCTTATGTTTTGAAATGTCGATCTTGCTGTGTAAGAAAGTGAATTTGTAGCATCTTTTCTTAGTTGCAATTTTCCATTAAAATTTACCTGTAAGTGAAATTGAGGTGGGGGCGGGTGGAAGAGAGTGACCAAGAAAAGATTTCTTAACCTTATACTCACATGGGCTCTGAATTTTAGCAAATCTGGTTTTTAAGAAGTAAATTCCAATTTTCTTTCATCTTTCCTGACAATAGATACATTTGGATAGAAGATCATCGGCTTCCTTTGTCTATATATTTTTAAAAAGGCTTCCTTTTATGACTATCACAGAGAAAAGAATATAAATCATGCCTGTCCCATAATAAATAGACTTCTTTATTCAGTTTTGTGTGGGAAACAGTTTATACAAACTTTTTCTGTGTCTACATCTTAATTATTAAATCTTCCTCAGAATTGGTCTTACATCACCTACCAAATATTGACATTATCTGTTTTAAGCTTGACATGATTGTTGTTTTACCTTAAGAAAAGAATTTTTTAAAAGTTGAGTCATGTCTGTTCAGCCTCTCAACTGTTAGACGACCGGCATATTTAAATGATGGGGGAAAAAATCATCTTCCCATTTGAGATCAATAATGTAACTGATTTAAAAAGAAAAGCAAAAAACAGATGAAGCTTTCATAATTTCTTTGAGTCTATCAAAGGTGACGACTCTCTGAGTCTGTGTGTGAGTGGGAATAGCTAGATTTAGTAATTCATGAGAAGTGGCTCTTCTGACAGCTTTTAAAAACAAATAGATCCCTGTAGGGGTTAAAGGTAACTCTAACCTCACGGCCCTGTTATAGGATGGTCAACAAAGATTCCGAGCATCTATTTTATAATATGATTCCAGATCTTTTTAAAAAAGTGTATTTCCTTCTTAAAGCTAAAGCCTTTGGATATTAGACCTTCCAATAATTCATGACATGTTTAGACAGCGATCATGACTCAGGGACAGTTGAGAGGATGAGATACTTATTTTCTTATTTGCTTATATGTGATCTAACTCCATGAAAATGTGAGGCATATGACAGCAAATTCGTTTGTTTTAGTCAGTGTTGTATCCTTAGTGCCTAGAAGGGAATTTGGGACATAGTAGGGCCTCACTAATATTCATGGAATGATCATATCGATTGGAAAGAAGAAACAAATCTGTTCAGAGAGGAAGAAGGTACAGCAATGGAGAGTCAATGCCGAGTTTCAACCACAGCAAGCAAGGAAATCCCAGTGTTGCTAGTCCTGAAAGTTCGGAGGTGTGTGTGAGTGATGGTGGCAAGTTGAAACCATGCAGGGGGTGTCATTTGGTTGTCTAGGTCCCTCTTCTGTTGGCCCACATGACTGCAGTGTCTGGCTGCTTCCTAGCTCTCTGCCTCTGAGTCCCACGAGGGTTTCTTCTCTCCCTGTGGCCTCCTGCTTGAGTCAACACGAAGGCTGAGCTCTCTGGGTAATGAGCAGAACGGTGATGTGGTTGAGAATCCGGGTGGGCAGCAGACCTACTCAGGCACGAGCTCAGGCTCCGCCACCTTGACGTGCCCAATCCCGCACAAGCTCCTCGGTCTGGCTTAGCCTCACGTTCCCCATCTGTGTGCTTGTGTTGAGCATGGTTGTGCCTATCTCGTTGGCTTGCTGTAGGATAGGTGAGAAGATGCCTCGTATGATGAGGACCAGAGGGTAAAGACACCAGATGGTGTGGGTGGCTCTTCGCTTTCAAGAAGCAAACTTCGTGTAGAGGGACCGTGAATGCACTCAGCATAGGATTGGCTCGGGAGAAGCCTTTGACCGTTTGTGACCTTCTGCTTCCATGTTTGTCCTTCCATTTTCCCAGTGTCATGAAACAGAATAGGAGTAGGGAGCAGAGGAGATGGACAGTGGAAAGACTCTGACCCTAAGAAAGGATATGGAGTGAAGGATCGTTCTACATTGGGTGGCATCCCTGGGCCTGAGTTCTCCGGGCCCTGAGATGAGCCAGATGTGTGTGACTTCCACCACCGAAGTGACCTACAGGCAATAAGCCTTTTCTGGTCTGGACATTAAAGTTCTTTCAAGATATTATCGTCGTCATTTCAGTTTTGCTGTTGCAGAAGACATTTCTTCCTGGATTTTCTTTCTCCTTTCAAGTTGATTTTAAGAGGTTCGAATAGCATTTGCCATCAGGTAATCAGGTCGGGTTTGTCAGGCTGGCTCTTAGTAGGCTGTTTCTATCTTTTATGTTATGAGAGTAGCTGCTGGGGAGAGGGCTGTGTGTGGGCCTCGTGTGTGGTCTCGGGGTTCAAATGGCCGACTTCACCACGGGCGCAGGTAAGCAGTTTGTCTTTCAACAGAAAGAAAGAGAAACAGTTTGACAGGCTTTTTCCCACTTAACTATTAATAATCCATTTGAAGACAAATAGAACTCCTTATTAAAATACCTACGCATAAACATAGGCCGAGGCTACTAATTTTCCTGTATAGAATATGCAATTAGAGCAAGATAATAAAGAAAATAAGCACCTAATTACAATTTGATGCCTTTATCATTAACCTTCAACTGTTATGAATGTTAATTCTTTCCCTTGCTTCCTTCCCTTTGTAACTTTAAACAAAGATGGAAGCATTCAGGCTATTCCTTTCTACAAATCTTTCCTGACACCCTCCGCCTCTTCCCAGGTACTGATTCCTTGACTTTTAGAATTCAAATATTCTTATCTTTCTAGAAGCCTAAAGCTTTCTTCTGCCTCTTTGCCTTCACACTTTTGTATATGCCACTCCGTTCCCCCAGTCAGGAAAGCCCTTCCTCAGTCACCCCTAATACTGAGATTTGGTTCAAACAACCTCTCTTGTGTAAGGGACTCTCCCAGGCACAGAACCCTTTAAAAACGAGTTTAATTTTTGTGAGTTCCTATTACCTTGTCATTCTACTTCTGTGTTTACATGTCTGTCTCCCCAATCAGCAAGACTCAATTTTTTCAAGGACCTGACCTTGGGGTGGGGGGTTCATTTTTGTTTGTTTGTTTCGTAAAGTTAACAGTTTTATTGAGATATAATCCATATACTATGTGATTTTGCCTGTTTAATACGTATAATTCAATGGGTTTTAGTATATTCACAGAGTTGTACCACCATCACCTCAATCGCTTTTGGAATGTTTTCATCACCCCAAGGAAAAACCCTGTACCTATGAACAGTCATTCCCTTTTTACCCTCCGCTGTCCCCACCGTAGCCAGAGGGAACCACTAATCTACTTTCTATCTCTAGACATCTGCTTATTCTGCACTTCTTATATAAACGTCATGTGCTTTTAAACTGCACTGCACAAAATTAGATGTGAAGAAAGTTCGTTAAATGCCAGATTCAAAAATGCATCCCTAAATATTTTGCCTTAACGCAGGAGAGAAGCCCACTGGAATGAGTCCTATCATTTTAATTATGGGATAATACAGAAACCAGATCATCACAGATTTAACTTAACAAAGAACACTTTACCTTCTCTTTCAGGGAATCACTATCAGTACAATATCCCAGGAGGCAAAGTTACTTGGCTCCCCTCTCATATTTTAAGGACTCAGTTCTGTTCAATCTGGATAAAATTCTGGAAGAAAAAAAGCTACCTCTTAGTATTATGTGCAAGCCACTTGCCTTCTCTTGTCATAACTGAATGCTGACATAAATCTTTTTTTAATAAAATGAACTATTAAAATTATTTCTTTCCTGAATGATGGCTGAAACAGATGTATTTTAATCTACAGGGCATAGAAAATGAAATTTACATGACACTGAGGTCTCTCTGGTTAATAAATGTTTTAAATAGAAAGAAAGCGCTAAGCTAAATAAATATGAAACTATGCTGCTTTGCATAGGATTAAAAAAGTAAAATTAGAGGTCTTTCCACCAAAGAACTGATTTATAAGGAGAAGGTATCTTACACTATCAAATACCAGTGTTTTAGAAAATCATGAAAATACAGCCTTGCTGTTCTTCTTTAAAAAAAAAAAACACCAAAAAACAAAAACAAAACACCTACCACATGTAGTTCAAAATATTGCCTCTGCCTTTCTAACTTGATTGCTGTGCCTGGTTTGTAAGTACCAACCTGACTGTTTTCACTAATACTGCAACATTTTCTCTTTTTGTGTGCTGGTGAGCTAAAATAAATGCGTTCCATTTAGGGCCTGGCTCTAAAATTTTACAAAGTTTTGTTGTCGTTGTTGTAAAATATCATAAGGTTTATCTACATTTTGTTAATTACTGTCAGAAAATGTCCATGATTAAAAATGAGGAAATCGGAACTGCCCTTTAAAAAACTTGGCAGGCAATTTTTTTTTCCTTTAAATCACACACACATGCACACACACACACCCCAAACTTTTCCTGGGTGCTTTGAACTGTTGCCAAACTAGATAAGGGTAAAAATGGCTGAGTTTTCCTAAATTGCTTGCATGGAAAAGCTTCAAATCACTCTCGTGGGCAGGCAGTCTAAACACGCACGGTTTTGAATCCACCTCCCCCAAACTTTGCATCCTCCCACCTGCCCCAAGATGTATCCCTGTAAGAATCAACCTTGGAAAAAGAAAATGGCAGCTTGGATGACCTGACTTGTACCCTGAACACCACAATGCCTTGAAAGCTACTCTTTTCGTTGTAGCCAATGGGCTGAAAATACAGGAGTTCTATTCCAAATTCACCTCTCTATAGTTAAAAATTGTGGTAAAAGTCATTTTTAAAAAAGTGTTTATAGGAAGGGCTCAGGTGCTACCCTAGTCTGATTAAAACAGGTTGTGGGTTCCCCCCTCCTGCTTTTAAATTGCAACAAGACAGACTCTGATATGATGCACAGATTTTTTTTTTAACAACAAACTGAGTTTTAGAATTATAATTTAGAGTGTATTGGATGTATCACCAAAAGACAGGGTGGTTGTGCAATTGTAAGGGAGTATTGTATTGTTGCTAGTCTGGGTAAATCTAAATCTTTTCAAGCTTTGGTTGAGTGGGTTAATTCCAGGACCTGAATTACAAGTGCAATTTGAATTACATCGCAGACGCCGAACTTCCTTCACTTTCGCGAAGTGCTTTCTTTCCTCCTTCTCAGACTTATGAATTCTGGCTATTTTGATGGTTTTCAAATGTTGAAATATTTCAGTTAGCTGTAAAAAATAGCCGTTCCAACTAGAAATGGAGGAAAAGATTTTTTCCCCTTTGCCCCTTTGTTTATTAATTCCTCTCTCTCACTCTCCCTCTCTCTCTCTCTCTCTCTCAGCTTGCCTCTATTTTGTGAAAGCTCCCTTCTAACATCATTTTAAGCCTTTAAAATTGTAGCAACCCTGAACCATTCCAGGCAGCACAACATTAACCCTTTGATTCTAGCATATTTTGTAGAATGACTGCCACAAACATTAAGAACAGCCCCGGGCTTCAGGTTGGTGGGGGGTGGTGGACTACGACTGAACGGGTAAGAGATTAATATATGATACAAATTGGGATTTCTGATTTGGAGATTTTTCCCAAGCATCAACGAACACTGATAAATACAATCTCTCTGAGACCCTGTGAGGTAGGGCCATAGGGTGACACTGATTTTATGGACAAAGAACAAAGAGGTGAAGTGGATTGTTCAGAGCTTGAATTCCTGTCTCCCAGCCTGATTCTCACCCCTGGTCCTCTGTGGGGAGGATGGAAAAGTCCCCCAAAGAGGGAACCACAGGCCTGGGGTGGGACCCGGGGTTTCTGCAGCAATGCTAGAGATAATGTCAGGCATTTTAACAGTTGGGAGAGGTGGTAGACAAACTGCTTGGTAATTATTTAAGAACATAGCAATTTATTTGTAGCATGAAGTCTAAGATCAAGCTGCTGGAGCATGACGCTATAGTTTTCAGACTGTGGAGGTATTTATCTCCCAGGCTTCACAAAAGAAGTCTGATTGAATAATTGTCGTCAGAAGACAAGAAAATACAGGTTCGTATTGGGAGTTCAAAAGCTTGACAAATTTTTTAAGAGAACCTGTAAATGGGTACTAACACTGTAGAAAATTGCAGTAATCAAGGGCTTTCAGCAAAGAGCTAGAAATGAGTAATCAATCTAGAACATCGTACGCTGTGGTGACAGATGTGTTTTGGGGGCTTTGTTCATCTGTGCCTGCATTTCCCTCCCAGTTTTAAAGTCCCCGTTCATTACAGCACCTTTCCTGCAGGGGACCCGGGTGATGCGGCCACTCACTTACCGAGGACCAAAGAGGACACTAGGAAACCCTGCACGCAACCCAGGACCCTTGTCTGTCCTCTCTTAAGAGATTATCACTGCAAGATACAGCACTGCAGATTTTCTCTGGCTTGCACATTATTGTTCTTCTTTCATTTCTCTTGTTTTTTCTAACATCACAATTTAACTAAGGCAGATCTAGCCAATCAAACCTTAGGCAACTAATAAAATGTTTCATTGCAACCACTGAATATTTACAGGAGATGCTAGTTAAATTGGAAAAAAGAGAGTGAAATATATTATTTTCAGCTTTCAAAAATATTTTAACAACACACTATGCTTTTCTCCAAAAGTGAAAGGGAAAAATGGCTTTGAGGAAAACTATGCCAAAGATCAAGGATAAAAATAGCATGGAATTTCATTTTTTAAAAAATCATCCAATGTGTTCCCTCTCAAATCTATATTTTATAAAAATTCTTGCTTCATTTATTCCTTGAATAATTTCTGTATTATACATAAATAACAAATGCAACTTCACAGATATTTGTAATATATTTCTACAAATCTAAAACCTAGAATATCTCAAGGTGCCGTCCAGTTATTCCAAGCAAAGTGGAAATTTTTCAATTGGAAAACTTGAGAAAGTGTCCAAGCATGTATTTGTGTCATCTATTAACTAAAAGATAGTCCAAATGCAGAATCCTGTATTGATGGAAAATACAGTGACATTTGTTCCTCCTCTGTTTTCTTTCTATTTTAGGAAAATAGCATTGTAAGGATAGGAATGATGCAATATTCAGGCAGTAACTTTGAAAACAAAGTCAGAGGTTGTAAAATTTAACGTTCTCATAACAGCATTAACTTATCCAGGTTGTACATATAGTACATTAAGGGATTGCATTTTGCTGTCTTCCATGTAATTGGAAATATTCTATATGTACAATTTGAGTGAGTTAATGTTTCTAGGAGAACCTTAACTTTTGCATTTCTTGACTTTTTTATGTTTGAATTTGTAGCTTTAACATTTGCATTAACATAGCTATTTGCATTTCATTACAGCCGAAGTTAGCATATTCAAGAACTAGTCATCAGTGAGTGTTTACTTAAAGATCTCTTTAAATGAAAATATTCAACTTTTTTTTTTTTTGGTTTACATATTTATGGTTGGAAGGTGTACTAGTTTAAAACTGTGATTTTTTTGTGTGTGCTAACTTGAGTCGAACAATTTTTGTGCATGGTAAGTGCCCACGAATTTGGCAACAATTGAATAGGTGAGTCAATGAACAATTGTCGCAACAGTTTAGCAGCAATATAAAAATAGAAAAAAGTGGCAATAAGATTAGTGGATTGTTTGAATTAAAAAGCAACTCTCAGGAAACTTGTCTCCAAAAGAGAAGAATGTCTCGGTCTTTTATAATATCTTGCTGTTGGTTTTGCTCTTCTAAATGTTCTTATTGTGTTGTTTTCAGTATTCTTCAGTTGAATGGAAGAATCCTATTTCTCCAATTTTGCATATAAAGAAAACAAGTTCCTAAGAGATCATATGATTATCTCAAAGAGGAAAAAGAGGGGAGGGTATGCTACACTGAAAAAAGTTTGGAAACCCAATGTATCTTGAGTTTTGGAAATCTATGAAGATATAGATATAAATAAATGCAAAATGGAAGGGATAAGGAAAAAAAACTGTTATTTTAATTATGAAGAAAAATTTAGCCTAGAAATCCCTTCCTTTTACTATAGACTCCAATGCAGGCAGCAGTTGCCCTGTTTTTGTATCCTACTGTCTAGCACATGCTAGGGAATGTCAACTCTTTTTCTAAATAACACAATTAATACAAAAACATAGCAAATTGCATTATTCTATGTACCTCAGATTATATTAACCAAAAGTTATATTTTCAGGGGCATCACAACTGCTTAGGAGCAGAGTGAAACCAACTCTGATCTGTCTTAGATTATGCTCCTTTATATTGTAGGTTAGCAAATGTTGCCACCCTAAAATATGTCTCTTTGGCATATTAATTATTTTAAGCTGACTATTTCTAAGAAACAGCAGACACAGGGAAGCTCTGGAAACCAAGTAGATTCATTTGTAAGATTCATTTACAACTTAAAGGGGAAATCTCCATTTGCAAGCCTCTGTCCTTCAGGAAGAAGGGGATGAATTTAATCTCCAGGGACTGTTACCAATGGAGACTATATGGACTTAAATCTCCGTGAGAGATTTATTGTTTCTTGTGCTTTTTCTGGTGACCTTCTGGTAAACTTCCATAACTGACTTCCCACCTATCACACCTTTTTGTCTTTAGGCTCAAATGGTATTTCAGGTGGTGATTTCAGCCATTTCAGGGAGTTGCTCAGTTTTCCTGGGTCTTTCTCATGTACAGGAAGGAGGTTTACATATTATTAAAGTTTTGTTTTCTTTTTTTTCTGTGAGTCTGTGTCATGTCAATTTGATTCTTAGACCAGCTAGAAGAGTTTTGAAGAGTATGAAAAATTTTCTCCTTCCCAAAAATACACAAAAAGTTTTTAGGTGTTTGTAAAAATTATGGATCAAAAATGTTTTAAGAGTTATTATATATCTGTAATAAGGATATTTTTCTTAACCAAAAGTTGGTTTGTTAAGAAAACCTCAGAAGGTGCAAAACCTTAACAAAAATTTGAGTTTCACAAAACTCTGAGGGAATAAGAATTTCCTGTTCCTTTTAATGGGTCTTTCTAGTTAAACTAAAAATCAAATTGACATGAGACAGATTAACAGGTGAAAATCAAATTTAATTTTGTACTGTGAGAAATCCACATAGACATGGAAATTCCCAAAGAGACAAAATGAGGTATATATGTCATTCTGAACTAAGGAGAAGGGGAAGGGATCTGGAACTTTAAAGGAAGAGAAAGTAATTCACAGGAAAATAAAAAAGAGTAAATGTTTGGTAAACAAATGTGTGCTGGGACACTGAAACAATGGGACGTGGAGGACTTTGATCAAGTAGGTCTTGTCTGATTCCTCCCCGTCTACCATACCTACTTTACATTATAATGTAGTTCTCT
Organism: Ailuropoda melanoleuca; assembly: GCF_002007445.2. Taxonomy (NCBI): domain Eukaryota; kingdom Metazoa; phylum Chordata; class Mammalia; order Carnivora; family Ursidae; genus Ailuropoda; species Ailuropoda melanoleuca. The sequence goes on from NC_048226.1 coordinate 71,676,632, forward strand.
GCGGTGATAGGTCTCTTCCCAGAGCATATCCTCAATCTAAATTCTTTTCAGGCAGGTTAGAGGGGGCGATAAAGAGCTTTTCTTGAATCTGCTAGGTTTCAACTGCTTTTTACCTCAAAATAATCTTCATGCCAAAGGGACTAATCTTGGGGTGGCCTGCCCTTGGTCCCTAGAAAACCATATTAGAGATAAATATAGATGTTACACAGATTTAATTTTGGGGGGGAGGAGAGAAAATAGAGAAGAAATAAAAGACATGTGGAAAGAATCCAAGAGAATAAAAAGCAGCAAGGCACATTTACCTATTCATTCAACAAATATTTATTGAGCAACTATTATGTGCCAGGTTCCTGAATGCTGGGTATGCAGCAGTGAAGGAGACAAATAAGGTCCCTGCTCTGATGGGATTTGCCATCTAGTGGGTAGACAGTAAGAAGAGAAAATAAATACATGACTAAGATTATGTCACATCATTAAATTCTATAAATAAAATAAAACAGGGTGGAAGGGAGCTATTTTAAATTGGGTAGTTAGGGGAGGAGTGGCATTTTAGATTTGGTAAACAGGGGAGACTTCTCCCAGGAGGTCACACTTGAGGTATGACACCTGAAAGATGGAAAATGAACCTACATTGACACATCATTATCACCCAAAGTCCACAATTTACATTAGAGTTCACTTCTGTCATTGTATTTTCTATGGGTTTTGACAAATGTATAGTAACATGTATCGACCATTATAGTATCATACAGGGTAGTTACAAAAATCTCTATGCTCTTGTCTATTCATCCCTCCTTCTCCACAAATCTCGACCGACTACAGATCTTTTACTGTCTCCAAAATTTTGCCTTTTTAAGAATGTCCTGCAGGGGCGCCTGGGTGGCACAGCGGTTAAGCGTCTGCCTTTGGCTCAGGGCATGATCCTGGCGTTATGGGATCGAGCCCCATCAGGCTCCTCTGCTGTGAGCCTGCTTCTTCCTCTCCCACTCCCCCTGCTTGTGTTCCCTCTCTCGGCTGGCTGTCTCTATCTCTGTCGAATAAATAAATAAAATCTTTAAAAAAAAAAAAAAAAGAATGTCCTGCAGTAGGAATCATACAGTATGTAGCCTTCTTACAGTGTGTTGGCTTCTTTCATTTAGTAAGATGGTTTTAAGTTCCTCCATGTCTTTTCATGGCTTGATAGTTCATTTCTTTTAGCTGAATACTATTCCATTGTCTGGGTGGACCACTGTTTATTCCAGCAATTTGTTTCTTCATTCAGCCAAGTATGTGCCAGCCAGTGTGTTTGTGAAGGGGGATATCGTGGTTAGCTAAATAAATTTAGCCTGTGGAACTCACAGTCTAGTGGGGAATAGAGATGCCAAGTAATTAATAAAGGGAATGAATGCAAAATTACAAGCAGATATGTGCTCTGAAGGACTGGAACACCTTTTGCTAGGTATGGGTAAAGAGAGCCTTGGAGTCAGGAAGGAATTTCCTGACAAAATGATACTTGGAGTGGGATCTAGGATAAAGTGAAGAAGGAGGTGGTGGGGCAGAGAAGAACAATCCAGACAAATGATGCTTGGCTCATTCAAGGAACAGAAAGAAGGTCCAAGAGCCTAAAGCACAGCTCTCAGCGGGAGGCAGAATACCTGCCTAAGTCGGACGGACCCTGTGGGAAGGTCACACTGTCATCCCAGGAGTAGTGGGGAGGCCCTGATGGGTTCCAAGCAGAGAAATGACGTGGGCAGATGGGTGTGCTGGAAGGACAGAGGCTGGTGGGCAGAGGAGAGCAGGGAGGAGACTTTTCAGCAGTCCCCACAGCAGCACCCATGGCTTGAACACCAGTGATGGAAAAGGAAGTAAGGAAGGGAAGCAGGTTGGAGAGATACTTTGGAAGTGAAATTGAGTTGGACGAGAAGCAAGGGGGGAGGGAATGAAAGAGATCTCCTGGGTTTCAGGCTCGAACAACAAGAAGGACTGAGATGGGGAGTGTTAGATGAGGGTCAGGGCTGACCACAAAGTAATCTATCACATTTTCCCACATTAGGAAAAATGTGTCATGGGGCTGCTACCAGGTGTATGCAGATTCTAGAACCAAAGAGGACAGATCTTTTCTCAAATTGTAAAGAGGAAAATTGTCAGGGCAGCTCTTAAGAGAGGAACTGTGAGTAACAGAATTAGACATGGAATTCTTTTTCTTGTTTTGGAACTCAGTAACTGAGCAAAAGTGAAACTCATGCAAATTTTAGTAGAATTTTACTTGGTTTTAGAATCAGCAAGATTTGGAAGAATAGCATCACATTTTCCTATAACTTTTTAAATAGATGATAGCCTACAATAAAATGAAAATAATACTTATGAAAAGCATAGTATATATTTAGGATGGTGTTACATGATTTATTATTTGCATGATTTATTTCCTATAATAATAAAAACACCCAACAACACTTTTTAAATAAATATTCTTTTTATCTCCAGGGCTATGCTGGTAAATGTCTGACAACTGGCTCTCCAGGGAAAGCAGAGAGCTCTGTTTGTGGCTTTTGCCAATTTCCTTCTCTGTGGTGTAAATTTTCCCATCGTGGCCAATTCAAACTACCAGGGTGATGTCACTGAACATGAAGTTGGGAAGAGATGTGCACAGTTCTTTCCCAAGTCCCTGTGAGTCAGCTCCAGCACACCACTGAATCTCCCTTTTATTAATTAAAGAATTTAGGCCTTAGAAAGTAAGAAACTTACCCAAGTTCACCGAGACTAAGTGGCAGAGTGAGAATTTACACTCTGGCAGAGGCCCTGAAGCCAGGTATTTAACTGCCATGCCATATACACCAAATGTTGAATCATAATGTTAAAAGATTGATGCAAACCCAAGGCTCATTTAAGTCCAACTTCTTTTAACAAGCAAGAAAACTGAACCCCAAAGGGTTTTTATTGATTTCTTCAAGGTTAAAAGGCTGTTTGTTAACAAAGCTGGGGCTAGAACCCAGTTCTTTGGTCATTACCCTATACTATGCTGTTGCTGCTTGGTTTTTGCAAACCTCCTCCACAAAATGTTTAAATAGTTTCTTTTACAGAAAAAACAATTGTGGGAGATGTTTTTTTCCACATATTTGGAGTGAAAAATATCTCATCATCTGGCAATGCAACTCAACAAAATCACCCTGCTTGGAAGCAATTAATTAATTGTGTACAGAATCCCAAAAGCACAGTCATCATGATAACAGTCAGAGCCACTATCACTTGTTTTATACATTATAGTTTATTTCACACAAAGGCAATAAACTATGGAGACTTAAATGTGCTCCCAGTAGTATTTACCCTAGAGTGTACGTGTGTGTGTGTGTGTGTGTGTGTGTGTATAACATAAAGCAACAAAGACTCATTTGTTCTATAACTAATTGCATAAAAATGGGCATAACTAAAAATGGAGCTATGTTTGGAGACTCCAAAACCCACACTTCAAGAAGCTGGTCCTGTGCAATTCCAGCTCATTTTAGGGCCAAGCAAATGACACAATTTGCTTTAATCTCAAATTTAGCAGTTTAAAAGCGAGAGAGAGAAGGAAAATGAATTACGGATTGAACATAAGCACGACAGCAAAATTGCAGAATTTCTAGTAAAATTTCAAAACATACTTTGGCCAAGTTACCAATCCTCCCTAAACCAGGGAAAATAGCTACTCGTCTCACGGCAGCATTGTTAGCGAAAAATGGTTAGCAATGGTGTTGCTTTCTACACCTGTTAGTTCTAGAGAGGTTCTGAATTTCAAGGAGACTCCAACTCCAAAAGCAATTGACGATTGAAGTTTTATTACTTATAAGAGGATATATAGTATGAAAGACTTTATTTACGTAATTTTTGACCAAAGTTTTTAAAAAACAAAACAAAACTATGCCACACGTAGAGAAACATTTTATTTTCTTGATCATTAACAAGGAGAGACTTGCTCTTTGTTGCTTCTTAAAAGATTTTATTTTTTCATCTTATTCTTTAAATCAAATTATAACCTACTGAGTATGGAAGTAAGAAGCATTCTAAGAGTTATATGTGAAAATTATTAAAGAAAAGTGACTTTTATTACGGTAAATGGTTCATTACACTTTTAGGGGTTTAAATTTGGCCTCTCAGTGTTTCTATAGCACAGCAGGTAGACTTGCAATCTTAGAAAGAAGAAAAGAGCTGTGTATTATTCTCTGTCTTTAAAATGTGCTCAGTACAGATTGGGCCTATGGAAATATGACATCCAAATTAACATGAGATTGAAGGAAAGTGTGAGATAAAATGAAGATCTTAACTACGTGCGTGAATGTTGTAGATGTTCCTAGGGAGAATCTTTGACCTTTTTTGGAGCCAGCACTTTAAGCCTGGGGACAAATAGTTGCATTTTTGACAGTCATGTGAAGATTACATTGGGGACTGAAGATGTGAGATCCTTTCTCTGTCAGAACTTAGAATTAAACCCACATCAAAAGCATTTTGAGAAGTGGAAGATCAGTGGGACACACTCAGTAAAAAACTCTTAATGAGCAGATAGACTGCTGTATAGCTTCTGTGATGTGTGTCAACTTAGTCTTGACATAGCCAATTCCCAATTCTCTGTGCAAGACAGAATAAGGGTAACAAGGATAATTGAAACCCACAGATAATCCTCGGGTTCCATTTTAACCCTCAATTGTAACTGACTGCCTTGCAAGCCTTTCAGGAGATCCAGGGAAGAGTTGCATCTCCTCTTCGTGATATTGGCTCATCAGCATATCCTGAAAGTGTTGGGGAACCATGAAATAAATAGACAGAGGTTGTACCATTCAGGCGCCCAGCAGGAAACAGATGGTACACTCTCAGAAGGTAATTAAAAGGAGTTGAATGAAGAGACCATTTTCAAAGATATGGATAAGATCAAGGGAAGCCAAATGGCTAAGAAAACATCCTGGGGTCAGCAATAACCAGGAGGTGTTTAATCCTTAGGGATGAAGGAGCAGGAGGACAGAGCTGTGAGTAGAACCAAGCTGCTTGTCAGGGACTGTGGTCTTCCCTGCAGCAAGGCAACCATGGGCAACGAGAGCTCCACAGAGCAGCAGCCAGGGCAGTAAACACCAAACCTCTCTCTCCTCTTGCCCTCTGATCTCTTGCCAGCGACTCCCACTGGCTAAACCCATCTGGAAGCCAGAAAGAAAGGAAAGCTGTTGATATGGTCTACAGATGTCAGGATCCTGGGGCACAGAGAAGGGTGGAGAACGGTCAAGAGTAAATCTGGAGGGACAAACAACATGTAACCCAAAGGAGATAAGGAAAATGATCTCGGGGAGGTCAACTAGTCATGGTTAACAGCCCCTGCATTTGAATGCAAGATCACATCCTTTAGAAGTGATACTTCTAGAAAGCCAGTCAAGACAGAATGTAAAAGAAAAAAAAATTCTCTAGGAATTGGCCATCTACACTACAAAACATGTAAGTATTGGGAATGCAGTCTTTCATCCTTTAGAGGGAGAGAGAGATGTAGTAAGGGGAAAGTTAATGCTCATTTTGCTGTTTAAATTTTGGGGGATAGAAAATCTTAGCTGTGATTACATTAACTTTTATCAACAGGAAGTCCTGAGGCATTTTTTGAGGAAGCCTAATGCATGACCATTCCAAAGGCCAATTTGAAAAGCAAAAGTTTCCATTTTTCTTTCTGAAATTCAGACCCAACCTAAGTAGCCACACTTGTATTTCAGTGGTTCATGAGAGAGACAATGCTATTTGTATCATTAGTTACAAAAAAGATCCTAAAATGAGCCTTTCTTGGAGATTCAGATACTGCAGGGAAGTGAACTGTAGTACCTCAAAGTGTTACAAAAGTATTATAAAGTATTATGGCTTAACTATTTTAGTATGTTAATGGATTAAACAATATAGAAGAGCCTGTGTTAATGCAGCTCTCTTTCTTTATCTTAATGGAAAAGATGCTGTTCTAAGGGATTTCTGGAGTGCATGTAAATATGCAGGAAAATATGAGTACCCGCTACCCCCCCCCATTCCTGTGTACTTTCCATGACAGGCTCCACCCTGTCACATTCCCTAGCCCAATCCTACCAACATATGCATGTGTTTTAACTTTTTTTGACTCCATATTTGTTGAGGGCTAGAATAAGTTTCACTGACACTATCTCTGAATCTCAAGTGCTGGGGTGAGCCCCAAGTGCCCAGAACTTTCCCTGACCCCAGTAGTGGGTTCTCACTTTAGGTAACAAGTCATATTTAGAGTGGTAAATTTTCATAGCGCTACCCTGAACTTCAACTTGCTTGACCAAGAAATTGATACTTTCCCTAGCCTTTGCCAGACCTCCTGCCTCTCCTGAACAGTGTCTGGGCCATGACCTCATCATCTTTCTTTCTGTTCTTCTGGGCTTCTGCTGCTGTGCTCTGACTCCTGTACTGGGCCACATATAACAAGCCACTTGCCCCTTTTTCTTCACTTCCCTACACTTGCCCCCATTCCTGCCATATTGTCCCAGCATATAGGACTTGGCTTCTGTCTCCAAGGCGAAGTTGACTCTCCATTGAGATGGATATGCAGAGAGATTGAGCAGAAACACAGTCACCCCTCCTTCTTCTGTTTCTCACTTGCTGAGTTCGATGTTTTATGTTTTATGAGTTTGTTAAAGCCCTGCTAACCCTGCTAAGGTCAGCCCCATATCAGGGTCAATGATGGTACCTTCGCAACCTATCTGGTCCCAGCGTCCCTCTCCTTTTTATTGTCCGATGCTGCTAAACGCCCCACTCACCGGGAGGCTGACCCGCCTAATGTATGACAGATCACCTCAGATAAATAAATTTCCTGTTACCAATAATTGGTTGTATTCCAGCAGGATATGATATTGAAATGTTAATCTTTTGAATACGAGACACACTGGAGGGCTAGAACTTTATTATTTGCTCTGAAAATGTCATATAAGTTTAGGAAACTTTAAACTCCTCTTTGGTTATTTCATTAGGAAAAAGTAATCTCATTTAACTGGCACTTTTACATCTACATTCATGCTTTTAAAACACTGAAGTGAGCGTTCTACAGCTATGTAAAGAAACACATTATCAAAGCATTAGGAAATGATTAAACTGACATTTTCTTAAGAAAACGAAAGGAACAGGAAAAAGCCATTCTAAAAGGACTGAGTGCTACATACTCCAGATATTATCTGCAGTGCTTACTCAGGGATCTTTAAAGAAGCTTATTACCAAGTACCCTAAGAAGACAAGTGTGGATGTGTACAGATCAGAGGAATGCAAGTTAATGCACCTGCCAGATTTTACTATCGTACAAAGTATGTCAATCAGCACTCAGACCTTGCATTTAAAAATGTGTTCTTTCAGGTTTTCTCTGTGCTGTATCATTTTTAACTTAATCCTCCAAGTCAGTAACCATTCTGTGTTGCCAGTTGTCATAAATGGCATATGTACACACACACACAGACACACACACACACAGACACACACACACACAGACACACACACACACAGACACACACACACAGACACACACACACACAGACACACACACACACACACAGCTCTTGAGGTTATTAATAATCTTTTCTGGACATAAGAAATACTTTGAAACATGAAAAAGTTAGAATCTTGACTATCTCAACTGTTCAAACATTTTCTTATTCAGCTAGCATTTATTAAGCATTTGCTGTATGCTGGGCACCACTTTTCATGCTTTCATGCACGCCATCTCAGGTGATCAGTATTACAAAGTTCCAGGATGTAGATCCGAATTGGAGGGAAATCATAGTCTTCTATGGAAGAGGAAAACTAACCTAAACTAACTTAAAAATCCAAAAAACTTCATTAGAAGAACATTTCTAGTAGTGAGACTAGCCCCAAGAGAAAGGAACAAGGTTAGGAGGTCAGGGATGGCAGACAGAGGTTGTGAATGATCTGGCCTCTTTCTAAGGCCTTGGCCAGCGAGTCAGGGGAACAATGACAGATACATGTTTTTTCAACATATATGGGAAAGGGAGTGATCAAGATTGGTAAGTGTTCATTATATGTCGATTGACACTTTTAAAATTTGACCGCTGACATCTCAACAGCAATTGGCATAGTTGAACACACTCTCCTCCAGATGCTATGTTTCCTTGGTTTCTCAACAAGTTCTCAGCCGATTGTCCTCTATCTCCCTGGCTACTTCTTCTCAAGGTCACCTACAGTATCTCCCTCCTCTTCCCTTTCTTCAAATGCCATTGTTCCTGAGGACTCTGCCTACAGAACCCTTCTTATTTTGCATACTGTCTCTAGGAGATCTTCTTTATCTCTGGGCCTCTAAGACATCGAATCCCTTCCTGAGTTTCAGGCCCTACAACTTATGTTTGTATTACATTTGGCTAGACATTCCATAACTCTTCAGACTCAACACACATCCAGAACCAAGCTTATCTCTCCTGTATGCCCTCTACCTCTTTTTGAAAATCTGCTTTGAGTAGTCATTATCTTGGGAAGAACCACCATTATCTATTCATGGGCCCTAGCCATTCTGGGCATCATTTTTTACTTCTTTTCTTCTTCATCCTGAACATTCTCTAAGCCAACGTCAACCACCCGATCCAGTTTTAGGTCTAACCTATCACACTTTTTATATCCATCTTCTCTCTCCATTGCCATCACCCATGCTGTCAGTCTGTGCTACAGGAAACCCCCATAAACAAATAGATTAGATAATGAGAAATTGGAAAACTTAAGAAGGCACAAGGCTAAGAGTTTTGAGACCTACATTCTTGTCTCCACTTTATCTGGCCAGAAGGATGAGAAATGTCTTTCACAGAGCAATGGTATTGGTTTTTTGAGGCTAGGATCTATTTGTCCCTTATTTGTCTCTTTTTTTTGAGGAATATAGCACTACCATATGTTTTAATAAGTGTTTGTTGAATGAAGGATCAGGATCAGAGACCATTCATTAATGTAACATTTTAATAAAGTTCAGAAATTTTTCTGTCTCTAGGAATAAAGGCATTTTAGGTAAAGGCAGGATAAAATTAAACAAGGGGATAAAGTGGTAAGGTGGTGTAAATGGAATCTGTAGCCTCTTGTAAGCTCCATAAGGGGAGAAGTATGATGTGATAATTAAGGCAAATCCAGGGGCCAACTATAGACTTTCTAGATTTTACCTTTGTACAAAGCATGTCAACCAGCATTCAGACCTTGCATTGAAAATGTGTTCTTTCATATGTTTTCTGTGCTGTATCCTTCATAACCATCCTCCAAGTCAGTAATGGTGTTGTGTTGCCAGGGACTGTGTGCAGGATTAATAAGACCATGCTGTAATTCTGTGTGAAGGGAACAGAGCCTATTTGTTTTTATTTCGTCTTCTTACACTGTGTTGGGTTTTGGTCCAGTTTCCCAGAGGCAGACCCTGAGATGAGGATTCATGTACATGTGATTGCTTAAGGAAGTGCTCCAAAGAAATACTTACAGGGAACAAGAGGGAGCTGGACAGGGAAGGGGGGAGGCCATGTAAGGGTGTGATTTCTGGTCAAATCCTATGAAGGGTAGCTTTCACCTGATGCCACAGAGACAGTCTGGAATGTAGATTTTATTTCTAAACTGTCTCAATCTGATGGCAGGGATCTGGGTAGTCCTCTGAAGAAGCATAGCGATGTGCAGATGTAGGCCCTGTAAGCAGAAATGACTGAAGTCAAGAGAGAGCCCATGGGAATGGGAAAGAATTGAAGGGAGGAATCTGAAACCATTTGGGGCACTGACAGGATTTCCTTTAGTCTTTCATCTTCAGATATTCCTGACCTTTCTAGTATTGATTGTTTGATTAAAATTGGAATTGTCCCCTACATTGAATGAAGAAGAACACAATTGTGGTAGGTGGCAATTGCTCTTTGGAGAGTCCACACTTGTTTGTCCTACCTCAGGATGGTGTGTGGTTAAGGCTGGTGCTTCCTTTTCATTGGAATGGCCACCCCATCCTCAGATAAGTAACTTGTGTTTTCAGGAAAAGGCCAGAGGAGATCACCGAAGCCTTGTTCGTTTTTAAGACACAGTATGCTTATTTCAACAGTAATCTCCTTATAGATATTGTCTCTTTTGCATTGCTTAACCCAAAATGCTTTTTTGGGGAGAAAGAAGTGGGAGAGATTGTGCTAGGGCACCAAGTAATGTACCCAAGGTCACACACAGAGGCTCTTCTGACTCTTGCCCTGAGTAGAAAGATGGGACTGTGTGTGTAGCCTCAGCCATAAGAGTCTTGCCTAATATTCTGTTCTGAGGGAGACAATAATGAATGTGAAATAGAAAAAGCATCTCTGGGGGCACCTGGGTGGCTCAGCCGGTTAAGTGTCTGCCTTCAGTTCAGGTCATGATCTCAGGGCCCTGGGATTGAGCTCCACATTGGACTCCCTGCTCAGTGGCAGCCTGCTTCTCCCTCTCCCTCCCCTCCCACCCCACTCATGCTCTGTTTCTCAAATAAATAAATCTTAAAAAAAAAAAAAGGAAAAGCATCTCTATGAGATTCTTTTGAAGCACAGTTAAGATGCACCTTATGACATGGGCACTTAGGTCATTGTAGAATGTAAAATATCATTATTCACAACGATGGTGGTTAGTGATTTACTAATTTATTCAAGAACATTACTGAATGTCTGTTATATTGCAAGCAATGTGCCAAATGTTGGGGATCTACTGTTGACTCTCAGAGACATAATCTTTATTTTCAAGGAACTTTTAGAAGGAAAACATATGCATACATAATCTTTCCTGGTACCTAGTTTAGAGTATTAAAATCTCTGTTGATAATTAAACCTGCTACTTCTGTTTAGCCCAGAATTTCTCATGGTTATTTGATCATGGAAATAGTAACCTTGTCATTGTTCTTTGCATTTCATGCAAGCCCACTGAGATGTCATGCAACACAACTTGGGAAACACCATTGAAGCAAGCAGGATTTCTTCTCCCATGAGGCCTAGTATGTATTCCTTCAATGTGCTGTATTTGCATAAGTCATATTATGTAGGTGGCTGCCTGTTTTGCCCATGGTCAGGGCCAGCCCTAGATAGGGTACAACCCTATAGTGAACAAAACAGGAGTCACTTCTGGGCAGAGAACACAAACTTTGTCAGAAAATAAATTACTGGAAACATTTTTATTAAAGAAGAGGAGTAGTTTTGAGGGTGTGATAACTTCCGTTAAAGCTTACGCAGTTAATCATTCCTTGTTTGAGGTTTGGACTTTCTTCCCTTTGATGTAATTAGCCATTAGGCTTTCTGAAGTACATTTTTCATGTCAAGGAGACAATGGTTTCAAAGGAGAGATAGGGTGGGGCTGAAAGGAAGGCCAAGTTAATGCGCAGAACAGCAAAAGACACAGGAAAATATCAACACTCCTTGCGCAAGCTGTTTGCTAACGGTGCATTGGAACATGTTGCTGTTTTCACCATAAATACAGCAATGTTTTACACTCTGCTGCACTGTAAGGGTTTTCTGGTGCTTTCTTCAGAACCGTGGGATGGAGAAGTATGTGTCTTTGGGAATGATATAGAACCACTTTTCCTGCTTAACCAGAAAAGCTCTCGTATTATATTTTATTTGTTTATGCTTCAAAGCAAGATGCCATTTGCAAAACTAATAACTGCTAAAAACATTTTAAAACCTCTGAAATGGATGATTTGACTGAGTAAGACAGGATTGGTCAGTCACCTGTTGTCCCATTCATATCAGAATTGGTTTTGCTATAGCAGAAGAAATAACCAGGTCAAGTTATTCAAAGAAAGAGTAGTTTATCCAAACTCTTTATTCATTCCATACATGTTTATGGAAAGTACTCTACATGCAAGATACTGTTTGGTTTTGTATAAATTTATGAACATACGCACACTTTGTAGGAATTGGTATATGTGTGTGTGCATATGTACATGCATGTATATACACGTGTGTATGTGTGTCCATGTGTGCATGCATGCACGTTTGCGTGTGTGTGAATTAGAGGAACTTCGAAGCTGACACCGATTTGAATCCTAACTTTAAAGAGCTTGGTCTAGTACAAGAAATAAGGCACGCGTACATGTAATTATAATCAAAACAGGAAGTATTATGTGCCGTCTAGTAGATGGACATTAGCTCACATTCAACTTTAAATAAAAATATCACTCCCCAAGAGGATGTCCTTGTCTTTGTTGTCTTAGAAAAACATTTTTAAAATACAAAGTGGATAGGTTGATATTAAAAACACCAAATTTTTGCTCCCCCAGACTGATTTTTAAAAATTATTTTTTGGCCGTATTTGTGTGAGCCATTTTATGGAAAAACTAAGACAAAGTTGAAGTTTCCTTTGCTCCTCCAACTCCATTCACCTGGGCCTGTACGCAGTTTCAATCACTCTCATGACTCTGGGAGGTGCCCTTCCAGCTCTTGCTTCATATTTCTCTACACATATATTTGTATCCATGTATACTGTTTTTTCACATGTGCCTGTGTAGCGTTAAACTTTTTAACTTCTGGCATTATATACAGATGTTGAAATAAACAGATACAACACTCATTCAGACTTTGTTACTGTTTTAGTATCCTAGGTGGGGACAGTATCTCTTTTCATTGATTCCTTTCCCTTGAGGTGAGTATTTAAGTTCTTTCCAATTTTCCATAATTACAAATAATGCCGTAGTGAATATCTTTGCATATGTGTCCTTACAAGAGTTTCTGTAGGGAAAGATTCCTTCTCAAGGTTAACAGGATTGAGGAGTTGCAGGGTGCACCCTTTTACCAGATCCTGCCAAATTGCTCTCCAAAGCAGGTCAACCCATTTCTGCTTCCAGCATCAACGTATGAGAGTTCCTGTTATTCCACATCCAGGTCAGTGCAGAGTGTGGTGGAGCTTGTAGGTTTTCGCTAATTTGATATATGGTTTTTTTTTTAATTTGCCATTCTTTGATAATTAGTGAGTTTGAACATCATTTTAACATTTTAGTGACCACTCTAATTTCTTCTATGAATTCTTCATATCATTTCCTCACTTTCCTATTAGGTTATACTAATTATTTCTCTGTAACATATTTTGCAAATGTTTTCTTTTGCTTATTACTTTTCTTTGAAATTTTTAATAATATCTTTTGACATACATATGTTTAAAGTTCTCTAATAAATGAAATTTAGTTTTTGTTAGGTGTGAAAATTGGAATCCAATTAAAAAATTTTTTTTTTTGCAAGGATCATTGATATTCTTTCAGTCTCATTCAATTTGGCATTTTGATGGAAGAGAGTGGCAGGTTATGGGGATAAGAACGCAGGCTCTGGAGGCAGGCTGCCTAGATTCAAATCTTAGACCTGCCAACTACAGGCTTGGTGCTTTAGCCAACTTATTTTTGGAGCCTCAGTTTTCTCATCTGTAAAATGGGTGTGGTAATGATATTACTTTTTATAAGTATTTTTGTCAGGGCTAAATTAGCTAACATATTTAAAGCATTTAGAACAGTCTAGAATCTAGTAGTAGTATATATATTTACTATTATTATGAGTTCTTCCTGAGCAAAAATGCTATAACGTGAGTTTGTAAATACTTATATTTGAGCTAACTTTTATTTCAGACATGATAAAAGTATTGAATCTGGGGCACAGTGGCATATGTATTCACAGGGCTGAAAGGACATATGGCTGACTATTAATTATATTTATTTATGAGTATCTCCAGGACAAAGACAATAAATAGCTCATTTCCTTTTTAATCCTTAGTACCTATCACAGTGCCTGGCATAAGTAAGGTCTTATCCAGGATCTGATGAGTGAATGAATGAATGATTTTCTTACATTTATGTTTAGCCATACACCCCACTATTTCCCAACAGTATTTTCTCAGAATGAAAATTGCCTTAATATCAGCACAAACAAACCCTGGAGGATCAATCAGCTGCAAAATTATTATGCAAAGCATTCCTGAGCCAAATATAAATGACTTTGGATTATCTGATGTTATGTATTTTCTGCATCACTACCCCCTCCATCAGTGTGAATATTCAACAGATAGGTGTGCTGAGCAATCAAGTGCCTGTTTCACCATCAGGGAGTCCAAGAAAGTGAAAACATTCCAAATTGTTTCAGAATGGCCTCCTCCTTGTTAATGCTATTCACTCCAATTGTGTTCTTGAATCGATCCCAGTATAAGGCACTCAGAGGTTTTTAAATTTAATTTATTGTGATGAAATTTTCTGGTATTTGAATTTGGGGGGGCAAATGTTGTGCCATGGTTCATGTGTCAAGTTACTGCCCATCCATCCACTCACTCATGTATCCATCCATTCTATGGATACTTGGGGAGATTCTGCTATACGCATGTATGCATTGGGTGCTGTGGAGGCTGCCAAGATAATGTGATGTGTCTGGCTGTTTCAAGAACCTGTAGGAAATCATCATGCCCAGCCCTTGAAAAATGCACTGATTCCAGTAGAAGATTCTCTGTCTTCAAGTTAAAGCTCTCATATTTACTGTGATACTTGGAGCAAATATTTAAACTTCCATGACTGTCAGTAAGTTGTATGGAAAATAGTAAATACTCTCTAAAGTTTAGCCTTTATTCCTACAACCTTGGATAGCAAATGGATTAAGGGGAGTGTTCACCTTAAAGGCGAGCCATAATTCTGACAACATGGCAGATCTGATGAAGATATCCATGACTGTTAGAAACTGCAGATGAGGCAATCCGGACCATAATTTAACTTCATCCTGCAAACATATGTGTGCCATCATTTACAGCTAATATTAACTGGGTGCTTACTATTAGTCTCTATTGTAAGTGCTTTTGCAACTATTAATTATTTTATTTTTTATTTTTATTTTTTAAAAGATTTTATTTATTATTTTGAGAGAGAGTGAGAAAGAGCATGAGTGGGGGGAGAGGCAGAGAGAGAGAGGGAAAAACAGCCTCCCTGCTGAGCAGGGAACCCCACAGGGAGTTTGATCCCAGGACCCTGGAATCATGACCTGAGCTGAAGGCAGACACTTAACCACCTGAAACACCCAGGCACCCCTACAACTATTAATTATTTTAATCCTTCCAGAAATAATGTGCAGAGAGTGAAATGGAACCATAGAGAAGTTAACAATGTTTCCTCAGGTCACATTATAGTAATTGGTAAAATCAGATTCAAACTCTGATTACTGGCTCCAGAGCCCATGCTCCAGCTGCCTGTCTTTGCTTAAGATGATGGGTTGGAGACTGTTGGACCCACAGGAAACTCATGGGCTTTGGGTTCGTCTATGGTTCCAGGTCTGTTTTTAGGAATTCTAGGGACCTGTGAGATGAAGAAGACATGGAAGCCATGCTTCCCTCAAGCCAAAGAAGTAGGTCTTGGTCTACCAGAAAAAGTTTTCTTGTCTTCTAAGTGATGGGACTAGACACTTCTGAATTTGAGTCTAAGGTAGAGGTTTCTGGTATTTTTACAAGAAATATTTCTTGAGCACATACATTTACCAATGAGGTGTTGTCAGGATATAGTGGATAGCAAAATGGGCATGATCTTGGCTCTGAATGAGTATATTGCATTATACCTTGTCACTGTACTCCAATTTTTTCTATTTTGGGGAATCAAAGCAATTAATTGAAAGTATTTAAAAATCTAATATCTATCATCAGATTTATTACTGTTACCTGTTGCTAAGTTGCGTGCAGTATAGATCAAGTTCCCCTGAAACATGTGAAGAATTTGTTCCAAATTAATTGGGTATAGCAAGGACTACACAGTGGTTTCACCAAATCTTATTAGTGCATCACTGGACTACATTTCCCAGCCTCCTTTGCACTCTAAGTATGGGTATGTGACTGAGTACTGGCCAATGGGATGTGGGCAAAAGAAAGGTACACCATTTGTAGTCCTGTCCCAAAGCACCTCTCACATGACCCTCCACCCTCTCTCTTCCCCAGTTTGCTGGCTGGATTCCAACACCCAGAGTAACTTTGGAAACTATCTATGGAAGATGCCTGTGTCAGCATGGGACCTTGAGGATGCCGTGGAGCCCAACAAACACAGGCACCATCACTCTAGCCAACTGGACTTCGTGAGATTGACAGACAAAATTCTGCTGTGCTAAACCCCTGAGTTTTCAGAACTGATCTGTGGCCATTGCTTTCTTGTATGGGCCAGGTTTTGAACTTTTTTGTGTGTATCCTAATGATTTTTTTATAAGTTCAAGTTACCTTTTGCTTCCTGATGCCCAATTGGCTAACGCCTTATTCTTCCTGTTGTAGCTTCTACTTTTAAGCATGTCTTAGTCAGGGCCTTATTGAAGAAAGGCCTGTGACACAAGCCGGATGTACACCAAATGCATACAGAAATAATTAAAGAATGTTTAAAATGGGAGAGATTTGGAGAGAAATGTGGACTGCCGTCTGACACAGTTTTTAGCAGGAAAAAATACCCCCGGATTTCTACACTCACTTGGCAAACACACAGTCTTATACACCATCAGCGGGCCACGGAATCTAGAACCTGCTCCCTGGGAATGAAGAAGGTATCTTCCAATCAAAGCAACTGCCTATGAGACATGTGTTAATCCTTCCCAAGGGTGTAGTAGCTCCATTATAATTGAAATGCCACCATTTTTCAGTTTGTTGGGGTCCTGTGTTCCAGCCATTTTCATTGTATTCCCTTTCTTGTGTCAGTTTCTGTTCTACAATGATAAAATATTTGAAATTCTGGTATTGAATTTCATCCCCTCGTGAGACTTGCCCATTTAGAGACATGGCTCTCTCGCAGTGCCAAAGTTTTAGCTTCTAAAATTCAGATGCAGAGATTGAAAACCAGTAGCAATCTGGGCAGATGTCAGCGGGTGAGAGGTTGCCACAGCCAGTACTCATAAAGCACATGTCCATCCTGCACTGTGGCTTCTAATCCACAAATAAAGCGCAGATCCTACTGCGATCATCGGCAGAGACTCATGTCCAAAGGCAGATATTTTATTCAAATAATCTCACACTGCTCTGTGGGAAATACTATTTTCATTATGTTTGCAAACATGTTAGCATTCATTAAAATGTGCACTGCCTGCAAGAAAGATTCATGGCGAGCTTTTCCTGTTAAAGGACATATTTGTGAACAGCTCTCGTGAGGCAGAAGTTTATAACATTGGTGGTTTGAAGTGTGTAATATTTATGCTGCTATTCTCGTTAGAAAGTTTCAGAGTGCGGGCGTCTGGGGTTGTTTCCACCCCTCTGGCCATCTGACAGGCCAGAACTTCAACAGTCTTTGAAGTTTGTCTGTTTATATTTTTGTAGGTTTCTATATGTACCATACCTGGCAAATTGTCAAAAAGAACATAATTTAAATGGGGGATCCATGTGGGCTATAAGTTAAATTCTCAATTCACGTGGAACCCAGAAAGGAGGTTTTTGTCCTTCTAAACTGGAACCTAGGAATCAGCAGCACTTGTGTGCCTTTGCCCTTGAAAATGTGTCTGTTGGGGCTTGAAGATAATTCATTAAGCAAATGTTTTAGAACTACACAGTTACAAACTACAGAATTTGAGAATTGGAAGGACCTCAAGCTCCCTTTCTGCATATGTTGGACTTCATGCTAGGCTTTTGGTTTTATACTGTTTCTCTTCTCCTTCATGTGTGTATCCTTATCTGTTTAATTCTTTTGAAGGCTTTTCTTTTGTTTCTTTATTATTGCTTGATGTAATTTTCTGTCATCTGTTTAGATTTTCTTCTTGTCTTAACAACTTCATATCCTAATTCGTCTGCTGAGAACATACTCAGTTCTTTTCCTCCATTGTATATTTTTATTGCCTATCTGGGTTTTATTCTGCTTTACAATGGATGTGATACTGAAAACTTATTTTGTATAGATTTACATTATGTTTTCAAAGATGCTTAATGTTAGTCCAATGAAATGCTATCTAGTTCCAGAGCTGCCATTAGAGTAGATTCTTTCCTTTCTAAATGAATGGAGGTTTATACAGAGGCCAAGATTCATAAAGTATGGATAAAAATTTAAATAAACTTCAATTTCTAAATGAATGTGATCCCACAATCATGCTTGCATTGCATACACATGGTACACATCACACACACACACACACACACACACACACACACACACACCTGTACTTAGTCATGGTTATGGCCAGGCAAGCAAGGGCAGGACAGCCAATCATGTCAAAAATGACTGGTATCTACAGATGGGTTGTACCATTGAAGACCTTCAAAAAATTTGAGTTCAGATAGAGAAGGTTTAACCATCACCTACCCCCCCCATTATCTATTTATCCTTGAAAGTTATGCTAAATGACAGTCACATCTTTCATTTTAAATAAAGGCTAAAGCCAAACTGCCATGTTGTCTAATTGTATTGTTATGCTTGTATCTAAGGCTTACAGGTTGTAACTCCTTTATGAGACAGTCTAGTGAACAATAGAAGAAAATCTTATCCTTGGGAGGGTCTCACTAGGAAGAGGCTAGGTCCCTGGGAAAAAGAACAGTCCAAGAATACTTTACCAAGACTTGTAATTTTTACCTTTATTCTGATAGATCTTAAATTGACTGAAAAATTATTTGTTTTTTTGGTCAGTGAAAGAGTGGCCATCCTTGTACTGAGCAAGTTCCTTAACTTTTATTTCCTCATCTATCAAAGGGATTACAATTACAACTTAATTGAATTGTTGGGAGGATTAGGGGATGTGACCCCTGTAAAGGTCAGAACAAAACCTGATACATAATAGGGACTCCATGTTGGTTGCTCTTTCTGACACTGTCTTTTGGCAGTCACTTCCTGGCTAGTAGCCTTTATCTTCAAACTGTCCTTTTTATCACTTTTTTTTTAAAAGATTTTATTTATTTGAGATAGAGAGAGAGAGAGGGAGAGAGAGCACAAGTAGGGAGGAGGGTCTGAGGAGAGGGAAGCAGACTCCCTGATGAGCTAGGAGCTCAAAGAGGGGCTCCACCCCAGGACCCTGAGATCATGACCTGAGCCCAAGGCAGACGCTTAACTCACTGAGCCACTCAGACACCCCTATCACTTATTTTTGTATACTTCCAGGAAATCTATAGTCAAAGTTCATGCTGGATCACATGACAATGATCTGTTTCCTCTTTATAGCTTCAAAACAGTTCCTGGTCACCTAGCATCTGCTTATCACATCCATGGCCCCTACAACCTCCATAGTTATGTATGCTATGAAATTTTGCCTGTCCAATCTTGGGATAGAATACATTAAGATCTTCATAGATTGGATTCAGTCATTCTACTTTACTCTAAAATTTGAAGTCTACTATTATCTTCTTACTTATAAACAGAGAATCTGATAATCTAACCAAAACATTCATTCTAACCCAAGTAAGTATTATTGACTTTGGTGAACAGGCCCTGGTATTTTGGCCTAATTTAAAGGAGGTTTCTATTGGCAGAAAATTTCAGAACAGAAAAGTAAATACAGACTGTAATATATATAATAGATTATAGTTGGAAAAGATATAGGAGATTCTTTGTCTCAATTTCTCATTACATAGATGGAACTGAAGTCCAAAGAGGTTAAATAAATTTTCCAAGGTCACTCAATGAATTAAACTGTGATTGAGACTAGAACTTGAGTATTTGATTACTAGTGTTTTGGGTTTTTTTCCACCAGTACTTCATTGTCTTTTGAAAAAGATGGTTTCCTGCTGGTTGGATCCATAGGACTCCTCAACTCATAGCACAGGCAACTTGATGCTTCTATTCTCAAATTTCCATACTCTGGCCTTTATCCCTCTCTTTTCTGTCTTATTCTGATAGTCAAAGACTTAAAAACCCTATGTCAGCAGTTTTATTCATTGACAACTACTGTAACGATGTTACATTTAACTAACAATAAAATTGTAGAAATGTAGGGTTCATCAGATGTATATTGAGCACATGACAGACATTGTGCTAGTTGTTATGGATACAACAATGGACCGTATATCATGAAAAAGCTCACAATCTCATGGGGAAATAGATTCATAAACAAATATTTGTAATTCAAATAAATATTACAACTTACAGTGTAAACAGGCTCCATTTCTAATAGTTTGAGTATAATTGGGGACTATGTATAGACAGTTTTTGAGTATTATTTTCTTGTATTAAATGAATATATCAGGTTATATATTAATCAATTCTTTTTTCCCCTTCTTTAATCCCCCTACCATTTAGTATAAATTGTATTAATAATACAGTTAACCTTAGTAATAATTAACCTTATATCTCACTATTTAAGTTATAGATATTCAAGAGGGATATTCAGCTGCAAGAGTAAAGGACGTCACTTAAAAATGGATGAAGAGACATCTTTGTATTATTTTTTGTTTGTATGTTTTCAGGTGTATGGAAGACAGCTGCATCATATTAGGTGGAAGGATGATTTTGCTATTTCTTTCTTTAGAAGTTAAATAAGGTTAAAGAGGTTTATTTAACTTCTAAATAAAGAAGGACTTGTAAATAAAGAAAGGTTAGACTGTGTGGTGGGATGACAAAGGGATCTATGCAAAGGCAAATGATTTAAGCTGAAACTATAATTTCTGGAATTCTCTTAACTGTATTCTTGGTTGTGGGAATTGCATGATATGTGGAAGGCAGAGTGTCTATGGTCTGAAGCTCACGAGGGCTCTGGGCGCTACCACAGTTCATGCATATTGGAGCTGATCTGTGGACGCGCCTTGCGGGCTTGTGACCCCTATGAAGCCCACTACTCTTCCAGCTCTCACTGGTCAACCTCCTCCTTCAATTTCATACAGTTCTGGGCTAGGTGAATGCACAGCCACATGGCCCCGGACACGGGCTTCTTTTGGCAGATCACCCGGTATCGTTGAGTTGCAAGTGTTAAGAAATAGATTCAAGTTCCAGTTTGTCCTCATGGGGTGCTGTTTGTCCTGACTCTGTCCCTTTTCACTTATAGCTTTCCTTTCTGATTGTCTGCTCTGCTGACCTACACTAGACTCAGGAGTAGACTTCATTAATCCTCATGACTGTGCAAGGTCTAATCCCTGCTATATATCCATTATTCTTTATCACTCATAGTAGTTCTGCTTCTTTGAAGGAACCATTTCTAATTTAAATAAAGACATTGATATTTATGTTTTATTAATCTTTTTAAAAGTTTCTATCTTTAATTTAGGTGATTCTTTTTAGATGTTGATTATGGCACTAATGTATTTCATGTTCTTTCGGATTTCATGTCCACCACAAATTTGGTGAACAGGTCATCTATATTTTCATCCACATCATATATAAAAATAGTGGTTTGTTTTAGATTTATTAGCACACTTTTGGTAAGTCAAATAATCAATTATTATCACTTTATTCAGTGAATATTTTTTCAGAGACTTTCCTCAGAGACTAATGAGAGAATCTGTGAGAAACTTTGGTCAAACATATAACATACATATGGATATGCTATATTTACTGTACTTTTATAATGCCACAAGTTACTAGTTCTGTGAGATTAAAATTAGTTACTTTTAATCTGATTGGAAAATGGGCAAGGGCTTGAATCGACATTTGTTCAAAGAAGGTATACAAATGGCCAACAGGTACATGAAATAGCACTCAATGTTACTAATCATCAGGGAAATGCAAATCAAAACCACAACAGAAGATCATCTTACATCTGTTAGGATGGCTATTATAAACAAAATAAGACAAGATGAAATAAAACAAAACAAAACCAAAACCAAAAACCAAAAACCAAAACCAAACCCAAAAGATAAGTATTGGTGAGGATGTGGAGGAAATTGGAAGTCTTATACACTGTTGGTGTGAATGTAAGATGGTGCAGCTGCCATGGAAAACAGTATGAAAATATCTCAAAAAATAAGACTAGAACTACCATATGATCCAGCAATTCCAGTCTTCCATCTGTATCAGAAAGAATCAAAATGAGGATCTCAAAGAGGTATCTTTATTCCCATGTTCAATGCACCATTATTCATAATAACCAAGATAAGAAAATAACTTAAAAGTCTATAGATAGGTGAATGGATAAAGAAAATGTGGACTATACATACAATGGGATATTATTTAACTTCAAAAAAGAAGGGGGGAGGAGCTAAGATGGCTGCGTAGTAGGAGAACTGAGTCTCTTCTCATCCGTCAGACACATCTAGGTGTCAATTCATTCTAAATACCCTAGAAGTCAACCTGAACACTGACAGAACAAACTCCATAACTAAAGGGATGGAAGAAGCCACATCAAGGAAGGTAGAAGTGTGGAGACAAGGTTTGGGGGAGAAACAGATCACAGGTGCTGCAGACGGGAGGGAGCTTGTGGTCATGGTGAAAGGTGAGAGGGGAGCACACAGGGGGGCATACAAGGAGAGCATTTCCCAAGGCCATTGCTTGGGAAACCAAGAGGGGCTGATTTTCATGTGCTTTTGCAACCAGCAGGGGCTTAAAGACTACAGTTTTAAAGGTTGAGGGCTTGGCTGAGATCAAGTCCTGAGGGCACTGCCCTGCTCCCGGAGAGAAGGCAGCAGGCAAGCAACCCCAGGGGCAGATGGCAGGATCTGATGAAGGATGGGGGCACTCAGTGTGGAGATTATTAGCTCTTTTGGGAGTGCTTCCTTGAGAGGCAGCATGCATGGAGACTCACCTCCAGGGACGAAGGAGCTGCCTGGTGCCATTTCCTACCCCCATCCCTCAGCATAAATGCAGAGCCAATAGCACAGCACTGACGTTGGCTGCCTAACCTGCTTACACCAAGTCCCACACCCCTGCACTCTGCCAGTGTGGCCCTTCTCAGTCCCAGCGCAGCAGACCCCTTCCTCACAAGACCAACAGAAACCCAGGCCCACACCACATCTCCCAACCAGAGAGTTCTGCAGGGCTTCAGTTCTAGTGGAAGAATGCATCAGGTCTCATTTAAAAAGCAGACCAGAACACACCTACTTAAAGCTTGCTACATTCTGGCCAAGGTCCAAACACTCCCCACTGCAGGCAAGGAGATCCTCTGCAGACGACTCACCAGGAGGATACAGCAGCCAGAGCACAACAGCAGGGTGCAAGCAGCAAACACCAGAGACACTTCCTGAAGTGCCAGGCCCTGGACACTATATGACCTCTTCTTCATAAAGCCATTATTCTCAGGAGCAGAAAACATAGCAGGCATTTCTAACACACAGAAGAAGACAGAGAATTAGACAAGATGCCAAGATAAGGTCATGACCAGAGATCTAAGAGAAACAGTTATAAGTAACGTGCCTGAGGAGAATTAAAGCAAAAATTATAAGGATACTCGCTGGGCTTGAGAAAAGAATGGAAGACTTCAGGGAGGTCCTTACTGCAGAGATAAAATAGTTTTCAGTCAGAAATAAAATATTTCAGTCAGAAATAAAAAATGCAATAACTGATATTTCAAATAGATTGGATACAATGAACACAAGGATGGAAGAAGCAGAGAAACAAATAAATGATATAGAAGATGGAATAATGGAAAATAATGAAGCCGAACAAAAGAGAGAAAGAATTATGGATCATGAGAATAGACTTAGGGAACTCAGTGACTCCATCAAATGTAATAGCATTTGTATCATAGGAGTCCCAGAAGTAGAAGAGAGAGAAAAGGGGCAGAAATTTTATTTGAGGAAATAATAGCTGAAAACTTCTCTAACCTGGGGAAGGAAACAGATATCTACATCCAGGAGGCAAACAGAACTCCAATCAAATTAACAAAAACAGACCAATACCACGACGTATTGTAGTTAAATTTGCAAAATATAGTGATAGAGAAAAAAATCTTAAGAGCAGCAAGACAAAGCAGTCATTAACTTATAAGGGAGGACCCATAAAGCTAGCTGCAGATCTCTCAACAGAAACTTGGCAAGCCAGAAGAAAGTGGCATGATATGTTCAATGGGCTGAATAGGAAAAATTGGTAGCCGGTAATACTCTATCCAGAAAGACTGTCATTCAGAACTGAAGGAGAGATAAAGAGTTTTCCAGGCAAACACAAACTAGAGTTCGTGACCACTAAACCAGACCCACAAGAAATAGTAAAGGGGACCGTTTGAGTGGAAAGGAAGGAACCAAAAGTGACAAACACAAGAAAGGAACAGAGAAAATCCCAGAAACAATGACAAAGCAAGTAGTAAAATGGCACTAAATACATATCTATCATTAATTACTTTGAATGTGAATGGACTAAATGCTCCAATCAAAAGACATAGGGTGTTAGAATGGATTTTAAAAAAAACAAAAAAACCAAACAGGAACGATCTATATGTTGCCTACAAAAGACTCATTTTAGGCCTAAAGACACCTGCAGATTAAAAGTGAGGAGATGGAGAAACATCATGCAAATGGACATCAAAAGAAAGCTGGAGTAGCCATGCTTATATTGGACAGACTAGACTTTATTTATTTATTTATTTTTTTAAAGATTTTATTTATTTATTCGATAGAGATAGAGGCAGCCAGCGAGAGAGGGAACACAAGCAGGGGGAGTAGGAGAGGAAGAAGCAGGCTCATAGTGGAAGAGCCTGATGTGGGGCAATCCCATAACGCCAGGATCACGCCCTGAGCCGAAGGCAGAAGCTTAACCGCTGTGCCACCCAGGCGCCCCTGGACAGACTAGACTTTAAACCAAAAACTGTACCAAGAAATGAACACCACAATGCACCAAGAAGATCTAACAATTGTAAATATTTATGCACCCGACATGGGAGCACCCAAATATATAAAAAAATTAATAATAAACATAAAGGAACTCATTGAAAATAAAGCAATAATAGTGGGCGACTTTAACACCCCACTTACATCAATGGGCAGATTAAAGCAGAAAATCAACTAGTAAACAATGGCTTTGAATGACCCACTGGACAGGGTGGACTTAACAGAGATACTCAGAATATTCCATCCTAAAGCAGCAGAATACACATTCTTTTCAAATGCACATGGGAAAGTCTCCAGAGTAGATCACACACAAGGTCACAAATCAGACCTCAACAAGTACAAAAAGATTGAGATCATACCATGCATATTTTCAGACCACAATGTTGTGAAACTTGAAGTCGACGACAAGAAAAAATTTGGAAAGACCACAAATACATGGAGGTTAAACAACATGCTACTAAACAGTGAATGGGTCAATGAGGAAATCAAAGAAAAATAAAAAAATACGTGGAAGCAAATGAAAACAAAAACACAACAGTCCAAAACCTTTGGGATGCGGCAAAAGTGGTCTTAAGAGGAAAGTATATAGCAATACAGGCCTATGTCAAGGAGCAAGAAAAATCTCAAGTAAACGACCTAAACCTTATGCCTAAAAGAGCTAGAAAAAGAACAAGAAATGAAGTCTAAAGCCAGGAGAAGAAGGGCAATAATGGTTAGAGCAGGAATAAATGATACAGAAACTTAAAAAAAAAAAAAAAGCAATAGAACAGGTCAATGAAGCCAGGAGCTGTTTCTTTGAGAAAATTAATAAAATCAATAAACCCCTAGCCAGACTTATCAAAAAGTAAAGAGAAAGGACCCAAATAAATAAAATCACAAATGAGGAGAAATAACAACCAATACCACAGAAATATAAGCAATTATAAGAGAATATTATGAAAAACTGTATGCCATCTAATTGGACAACCTGGAAGAAATGGGTAAACATGAAAAAATAGAAAACTTGAACAGACTGACAACCCACAAAGAAATGAATCAATAATCAAAAATCTCCCAACAAACAAAAGTCCAGGTCCAGATGGCTTCATAGGTGATTTCTACCAAACATTTTAAAAAAAGCTAATACCAATTTTTCTCAAACTATTCCAAAAAATAGAAATGGAAAGAAAAGTTCCAAATTCATTGTATGAGGCCAGCATTACCCTGATATCGAAACCAGACCGACTCCACTAAAAAAGAGAACTACAGGCCAATATCCCTGATGAACATGGATGCAAAATTCTCGATAAAATACTAGCAAACTGAATCCAACAGTACATTAAAAGAATCATTCACCACAATCAAGTGGGATTTATTACTGGGCTGCAAGTGTGGTCCAATATTCACAAATCAATCAATGTGATATACCACATTAATAAAAGAGAGGATAAGAACCATATGATCCTTTCCATAGATGTACTTTGTCAATGTTTTCATTTGGCAGAATTTGACAAAAGACATCATCCATTCATGATAAAAACCCTCAACAAAGTAGAGTTGGAGGGAACATACCTCAACATAATCAAGGACATACATGAAAAACCCACAGCTAAAATCCTCATTGGGGAAAAATTGATAATTTTTCCTACATCAAGAACAAGACAGGGATGTCTACCACAGTTATTTAATATAGTATTGGAAGTCCTAGCCACAGCAATCAGACAACAAAAAGAAATAAAAGGCATACAAATTGGCAAAAAGAAACTCAAACTTTCACTATTTGCAGATAACATAATACTTTAAATGGAAAACTGGAAAGACTCCATCAAAAAATTGCTAGAACTGATAAACGAATTCAGTAAAGTCGCAGGATACAAAACCAGTGTACAGAAATCTGTCGCATTTCTAAATACCAGTAATGCAGCAGCAGAAAGAGAAATCAAGGAATCAATCCCATTTACAATTGCACCAAAAAACATAAGATACCTAGGAATAAACCTAATCAAAGAGGTAAAAGATCTATACTCTGAAAACTATAAAATACTGATGAAAGTAATTGGAGATGATGCAAAGAAATGGAAAAATATTCCATGCTCATGGATTGGAAGAACACATATTGTTAAAATGTCTATACTACCCAGAGCAGTTTACGCATTCAATGCAACCCCTATCAAAATTTTTTCACAGAGCTAGAACAAACAATCCTAAAATTTGTATGGAACCACAAAAAACCCCAAGTAGCCAAAGCAACCTTCAAAAAGAAAAGCAAAGCTGGAAGCAACACAATTTCTGACTTCAAATTCTATTACAAAGCTGTAGTGATCAAAACAGTATGGTAATGGCACAAAAACAGATCAATAGAAAACCCAGCAATGAACCCAAGACTACATGGTCAACTAATCTATAAAGCAGGAAAGAATATCCAATGAAAAAAAGTCTCTTCAACAAACGGTATTGGGAAAACTGGACAACAATGTGCAAAAGAATGAAACTGGACCACTTTCTTACACTATACACAAAAATAAATTCAAAATGGATTAAACCTAAAGACTTGAATGTGAGACAGGAAATCATTAAAATCCTGGAGGAGAACATAGTAACCTCTTCGACATCACCTGTAGCAACTTTTTACTACACGTGTTTCCTGAGGCAAGGTAAACAAAAGCAAAAATAAACTATTGGATTTCGCCCAATAAAAAGCTTCTGCACAGCAAGGAAACAACAACAAAACTAAAAGGCAATCTATGGAATGGAAGAAGATATTTGCAAATGACATATCTGATAAAGGGTTAGTATCCAGAATCTATAAAGAACTCATAAAACTCAACACCCAAAAGACCAAATAATCCAGTTAAAAAATGGGAAGAGACATGAACAGACATTTTTCCAAAGAAGACATTCAGATGGCCAACAGACACATGAAAAGATGCTCAACATCACTCATCATCAGGGAGATGCAAATCAAAACTGCAATGAGATATCAACTCATACTAGTCAGAATGGCTAAAATTAACAACACAAGAAACAACATGTGTTGGTGAGGATGCGGAGAAAGGGGAACTCTCTTACACTGAAGATGGGAATGCAAACTTGCAGCCACTGTGGAAAACAGTATGGAGTTTCCTCCAAAAGTTAAAATAGAACTGCCCCATGACCCAGCAATTGCACTACTAGGTATTTACCCGAAGGATACAAAAATACTAAGTTGAAGGGATATGTGTACCCTGATGTTTATAGCAACATTATCAACAATAGTCAAATTATGGAACAGCCCAAATGTTCATCAACTGATGAATGGATAAAGATGTCTCCCACACACACACACACTCACACACACAGAGGAATATTACTCAGCAATAAAAAAGGATGAAATCTTGCCATTTGCAACAACATGGATAGAGTTAGAGAGTATTATGCTAAGTGAAATAAGTCAGTCAGAGAAAGACAAATTCCATATGATTTCACTCACATGTGGAATTTAAGAAACTAAGCAAATGGATATGGGGGGGGAAAGAGAGGAAAACCAAGAAACAGACTCTTAACTCTAGAGAACAAACTGACGGTTACCAGAGAGGAGGTGGATAGGGCGACAGGTTAAATAGGTGATGGGTACTAAGGAGGGCAGTTGTGATCAGTGCTGGGTGTCATATGTAAGTGATGAATCACTAAATTCTGCACCTGAATCTAATATTACACTGTATGCTAAGTGGAATTTAAATAAAAACTTAAAAAAAAAAAAAGGAAATCTTGCCATATGCAACAACATGGCTGGACCCAGAGAACATTAAATTCCAGTTGCAGAAGGACAAATACTGTGTGATTTCATTTAAGTTATCTAAAGTGCTATTAAATGGCTAATTTAATAATAATGATGATGGTGATTAACTCGGTATTTCAGATATTTCAGATCAATTGTGAAAAGTTTGATTATTTAAAAAGTAGTCCTAGATTACATGGTTAAAAATATGAAATAAAAAAGTTAGATCCTTAACTCAATCACTTCATGTTATATTAAAGAACAAGGAAAGTGGGGCATCTAGGTGGCTCAGTTGGTTAAGTGACTGCCTTCAGCTCAGGTCATGATCTCAGGATCCTGGGATCAAGTCCCGCGTCCAGCTTCCTGCTCAGAAGGGAGCCTGCTTCTCCCTCTCCTTCTGCCTCTCCCTCCAGCTTGTGTGCTCCCTCTCTCTCTCTCTCAAATAAATAAGTAAAATCTTAGGAAAAAAAAAAGAGCAAGGAAAGTGCATAATGTAATGGTTAAGAACAGACACCTGGGGTCCACTTGCTTCTGTTCACACCTCCTCTCCACCCCTTTCTAAGTATGATTGATAGCAGTCCAGTTGTGACAGATTTTTAAAAAATGACCATGAAAATAATGTGATGTGTAAATTGTTTGCATTCACTCCTGGTGAAACTTTAACTTGGTTAAATTGGAAAATTGGCATATGTATCAAAAGCCTTAAACATTTCCATAATTTTATTGTACCCATCGAGCTTCTAGGAATTCACCTTAAAGAAATAATCACAAAAGTATAAAATGTATTTACGTAATGCTTATAATAGCTTTATTTTTAGCAGGGATAATCTGAAAACAACTCAGTACGTGACAAGGGGAGGGGTTAAATAAATGTTGGCACATTGTCAGATATAGTGCATGGCGACTAAGGGCGGGGCTTCACGGTCAAGTTGGCTTGAGTTTGATTTCTTTTTACTTTAACCATTTACTAGCTGTGTGAATTTGGATAAGCTACTTAACCTCTAATTCTGTGTCCTTATTTATAAAATGGAGCTAATAATAGCATGTATCTGTCTTAAAGTTTGGGGAAATGAATATTAGTTAATTTAATTGATTAATTGTGATGATTTACCTAGAGCATCTGAGAATAGTAAATGGCACCTATTATTATCAATATTTAAGGTACTAGAAAATTCAAAGATTATAATAGAGTATATGTGAGAAACACACCTGGAGGGATCTTTGCCACCTGTCAATAGAAGTTACCTGGGAACTGATTCTTCTCTTTCCTCTCCTCGCCACATCTGATCTTGTAGCAATTTGCACCCTTTACTAATGCACCCTGCTTCTAATCGCGCATCATCACCACTGTCATAGCCTTAGTCTGTGCCATCATCATCACTTGCCTGGAAAACAGTGAGGGCTCCTGCCTCTGCTTTCTCTCTTGTCCTCTCAGAGCCCATCGTCTATATGTGGCCGGGGTAACTTCTAACCTATAAATCACACTATACACTCCCCTGATTAAAACCCTTGAAAAACCTCCAGCTGCAACCAGAATGTAATCTAAACTCCCATAAGGCTCTCCTTGATCTGGCCCTTCCCTAACTTTTCAACTTTATTTTTCTCCGTTCTCTCTCTAATTCAACACATTTCAGAAACCCTGATCTTCTTTCTGTCCTGCGAATAGACACATGCCTTTCGCTTGAAATGTCTTGTTTGGGATCCGAGTCCCAGCTTAAGTGTCATCTCTCCCCAGAGGCTTTCAAACCATACTTCCAACAGCAGCTCCCAGAGGCATTTTCTACCTCTTTACCCTACTTTATCTTCTTCATCACAGGTATCTTTTTACTTCACTTATTTACTTTTTTTCCCTAGCCAATAGAACGTAAGTTTCTTTCTGCGAGTGTGTCTCTATTTCTCATGCTCAACACAGTGTCCCAAGCACTTAGAACAATTCCTGATGCCCAGATAAGTATTTGTTGACTGACTCTTGTCCTTGATTGTGTGGACATGTTTTGGAAGTGTAGAATAAAGGGACTTCACCTTTACTTTACACATGGCATTACTGTAAATTTTTACAGTATATAATAAAATGATGATGATGGTTATTTGTGAGTATAAAATTAAAGGTACTTTAAATCTTTTTATTTATCATTTCCACATTTTAAATATTTTCTCCCATAAGCATATTCTTTTAGAATCAGAAAAATATTTTAGAAAATACATAAAACCTTGATCAGACAAAAAATTTTGACAATATATCTCATTTATAGCTAGATGGCAGTTAGTAATAATAATGTGTATTAATTTATCCTTGGCCATGCTTAAGCAATGGTTGATTATCAAAAATTATGGCATCAGTGATAGCAAATATTGGTAATCAGAAAATAGGAATAGTTGTGCCTGATTATGATAGGAATTGTAAGAAAAGGTCTTTCTGCTCTTTCTTTTATATTTTTGTTGTTCTTTGCCTGTCTTTTAGTGAAGTAAATGCAATATTTCCTGTCTACCGGTGACAGTATCTTTACTGTGAAATTTCTAGTGTGGCCCTTAAATGTACCTGAAAATAGATATAATGCTCTGGGGTGAAAATAAGGCTGTAATCTGGAGATGAAAGACACTGAATTCAGAAAAATATCCTAAAAAAATGAAACTAAAAAGGTGACAGTTATTTCAGAAAAAGAGCCTAGGACCTAATTTTGCTTGTAAAAGATTCCATGGGATCTCAACAAACCTCCCAATGTTTTCCATAACAGAGTTAAAAAATCCACTTCTAGCTTTACTATTTATCTATTGTTTCATTTGTAAAACATCTTTTGTCTTACGCCATGCCAAGCATTGCGCTAGGATCTTAGAAAGGAAGGTCAACTGAGATAGACGCAATCACATTTCAGAGCAAATATGTACAAGCGGGAGCTTCTGAAATCTGGTTCCAGGACATTGACAGAAACCAGGATACACTCATGATGTAGAGATGAAGTCAAATTTACATGACTCTGGTAAAATTTCTATTTTTCAAGAGTCAAAACATGTAAAATCATCTGTTGTGGTAATTTGCCCATTTTCTTACTCGTGTAGTTTTTGGTCTGTTTATAATGTCTTACCCTATCGTTTCTTATTCACAGAGGATCAAGTGTGGGTGGGTGTAGGGTATAAGATGATTTTGCTGGGAGCAATTGCTCTGAGCTGGTGAAGAGTGCAGGGACTCCTACCACTACAGTCTATGTCTTTTCCCCCCATTTTAAAATTTAGCTCTGCTGTTATTTCTTCAACCTGCCTCCACTCTGTTTCAGATTTGTATACTCGTGTTTCATGTATCAGTGATGATTCCAATTACACGCTAGGTAACAAGAGTTTAATAAAATGTGGCAATAAATTGTGGAAAGACATCATGCATGTGAAAAAAATGTATTAAGAAATGTGTTCCAGGTAGAGCTTCCAGTATTAAATGACTAATCACTTCCACACACATATACAAAGTGAAGGTTTTATTTAGTTGAATTTGGTCTTTCAAAATAGAATGCCAAGCAGTGACTTCCAACTGGTTTTCTAGCCTGTCTGAAACACGTGGCTGTTGTTTCTTTTCACAGGGAATGTTTTAGATGGTCTTCGGTAGCCCTCCAGCCGAAGGAGGTAGGGTATCTTGTTCAAAGCTCACATTATTTTGATTTAAATGGCAAATGGTAATAAAAAGAATGTGCAATATTTATACTCAATACAGCCTAGTGGTCAGATGATTAGAATTGAATCCAGGCTCTTCCTTTTAGTAGATATGTGATGTTAGGCAAGTTTCTTTTATGTGGTTTCTTTATTGGTGAAACTGGAATAGTAATATCTCCTTTAGTAAGATCCTGGGGAAAATCAATGATAAAAAAATGTAAAATATTTAGTCCCATGTGGGACAGGGTGTAAGTACCCAACATGTATATTATTATAGAGAGTCAAACTAAAGATTTGAACAGATGTAACAGCTAGAACAAAATGAAGCAGGTTATATGGGGCAGAGATGTTGTCTTGCCTTTTACTTCATTACCACTCTCAGATTATGCTTTGCGAGAACTTCTCCATCAGCTGTAGCTTTGTTTGGGTTTACTTCTGCTCAGCTCCCCTTCATTAAGAACTACTATAAGGAGTGCTAAGTTTCAGTGCTTCCTGAGATAGGAATCGTAAGTATAACTCATTTCTGTCCATTTCATATTGAAAGCAAATATCAAGGAAACAGGAGTTAAGGAAGCTGTTTGAGGCCCATCAGGTTTATCCTCCCATTGCCCATGCCTCAGGAACATTCTGAGAACCCGTAAGGAGCCAGCCATGGTACCTGTTCTCTGTCTGTGGAAGAGAGTGTGAGAGGGGAAGCCATCTGGGCTGTGGTCTCAGAGATCCCATTATTTTTTTTACTATGTGACACTGAGAAAGTTATTTAATTTCTCTGTACCTCTTTGTTCTCCTATGTGAAATGACAATAATGATACTTCACAGTGCAATAGGAAAGATTAGAGAGCCCTGTTTCCAAATGCCCAGGACAGAGTTTGATACCTAACAGCCACTTACTAGAGGCTTGGTGTTGGTATATTATTAATGATTTGTGAGAATCCAATGAATAAATGTCAAGTTAGATGAGAAGCCTAGAATGGAAAAATCACATACTTATAAACAAGTTTAACCTTTATCTTTAGAGAAGCGATACATAAAAAAATATTACCCATGGGGTGCCTGGGTGGCTCAGCCAGTTATGCATGGGACTCTTGATTTCATCTGAGGTCATGATCTCAGGGTTGTGAGATAGAGCCCAGAGGAGGGCTCTGTGCTGGGCAGGGCATGGACCCCGCTTGGAATTCTCTCTGCCCCTCCCCCTCTGCACGTGCTTATGCTCAGGTGCACACTTTCTCTCTCTTAAAAAAAAAAAATTGTTTACCCATGATTGTAGTTTCGGATGTGGGGAATTATGGCAAAGAACAGAGATATCAGAGGCTAGTTTTCTTTATATGCATATGAATAAGAAATAGAAGAGGCAGTCAAATGATAATTGAAAGTGTAGCATCATCTGGTATGTGCATTAGCAGATCCTGTTCCATTGGTAATTTGACTCTGAAAACATTATATTTAAAAAAGAGTTTTATTCAGGGATCGGGAGCTCTGCTTTTTATATCTACTAAAAAATATTAATAAAAATAGGTAACACGTGGTGAGTGCTTACTATGCACTTGGTGTGTTTCTGAGTGTGTTCCACGTACATGACTCAACTTATTCTCACTCTACGGGGTGGCTACTACTGCTCTTACAATGAGAT
Source organism: Ailuropoda melanoleuca (assembly GCF_002007445.2). NCBI lineage: Eukaryota > Metazoa > Chordata > Mammalia > Carnivora > Ursidae > Ailuropoda > Ailuropoda melanoleuca. The sequence continues at coordinate 71,710,213 of NC_048226.1, forward strand.
ATGGAAAATGGCCATTTTTCACTGTATCTTTCTAAAGAAGGGTGTCTTGTGTGGAAGGAAAGAGATTATTACAAGTTCCCTAAGAGGGAAGGAGGCCGTATCTTGGATAACCTCTTATGGTTCCAGTACTACTCATCGTTATTATTATAGTGGTGATGATAGTAATAATCACACCACTATTATTGCTATAAATAACATTTATTGATTACTATGCTTGGTGCATTTCCGCCTTACATAATGACATTTATAGGAAGGAATGATATTGGAATATATAGGCTTTTTAATTAATACTGTATTATAATACTGAAGTATTCACTGAAAAAGGCAATACATGTCTTGTTTATCAATTTGGATATATNGAGGCCGTATCTTGGATAACCTCTTATGGTTCCAGTACTACTCATCGTTATTATTATAGTGGTGATGATAGTAATAATCACACCACTATTATTGCTATAAATAACATTTATTGATTACTATGCTTGGTGCATTTCCGCCTTACATAATGACATTTATAGGAAGGAATGATATTGGAATATATAGGCTTTTTAATTAATACTGTATTATAATACTGAAGTATTCACTGAAAAAGGCAACACATGTCTTGTTTATCAATTTGGATATATATTCTCTGTTTCATAATATCTGTTAAGTTACAGGAAATGTAAAAAAAAAGTCTATACGGGGAAAAATAATCAGGGAGAGTGATTTCTGATTGTTTTGACTCAGAGAGTCAGGTCTACTTCGGGAGCGTTAACAAACTCTGTCATGAGTTGTCCTAATTCAGTAGTATCGATATTGAAGATTTCAGTGTCTTATTTTCAGGAAGGGATGTCAGCTGAATTTTGGGGGATTACTGTCAGTGGGATTTGGACTTAAGCTATAAAATGTATATAAATCAAATATTTTAAAATAAATATTTTTTAAAATATGAAAAATATACACCTAGGCAATGATCCATAATAATTGTACTTTATTGATTTTTATAGTAAAATATTATAAATAATTCAGTTCAGGTTTATCTTGCTTTAATTTGAGTGTTTTAAAAATATTTNAATTCAGTAGTATCGATATTGAAGATTTCAGTGTCTTATTTTCAGGAAGGGATGTCAGCTGAATTTTGGGGGATTACTGTCAGTGGGATTTGGACTTAAGCTATAAAACGTATATAAATCAAATATTTTAAAATAAATATTTTTTAAAATATGAAAAATATACACCTAGGCAATGATCCATAATAATTGTACTTTATTGATTTTTATAATAAAATATTATAAATAATCCAGTTCAGGTTTATCTTGCTTTAATTTGAGTGTTTTAAAAATATTTAAAAAAAATAAGCTACAGGCATTTGCTTTGGTAAAAGATTCTTTACCTATAAAAGGATTTTTGATAGGAGTCTTTTGAACAGTGAATCATTTAGAATATCTGAAATATGTGTGAATTTAACAAAATCTGACTTATTTTTGTAGTGCTTACAGTAAGAGATCATATTTTATACCGAGAGTCATTCAGACTTGCCTCTGGGTTTTCACCTGGCTTCTGTATTAGTTCCCTGTGTGATTGGGTTTTGGACTGCATTTTTTCTTAGTTTTGTTTTTGCTCTAAAATTCTAAGGTTTTGGGGCGCCTGGGTGGCACAGCGGTTAAGCATCTGCCTTCGGCTCAGGGCGTGATCCCGGCATTATGGGGTCGAGCCCCACATCAGGCTCCTCTGCTGGGAGCCTGCTTCTTCCTCTCCCATTCCCCCTGCTGTGTTCCCTCTCTCGCTGGCTGTCTCTATCTCTGTCGAATTAATAAATAAAATCTTTAAAAAAAATAAAAAATAAAAAATAAATAAATAAATAAAATTCTAAGGTTTTGAAAAGCACTCTTGTTTAACAAGTCCTCACTTCATTTGAGAAACAGTATAGTTGATAGATGTTAGAATCAAACAGCTGGGTTCCAATCCTTGGTCCGGCATGTATTAGCTGTGTGACCTTGGGCTAGTTATTTAACTTCTGTGCCTCTGTTCCTCATCGGTGAAACGGATTGTGTACCTATCTGATAGGAGTTTTAAAGTTTGCAAAACACTTAAGAGTGGCTGGCACATTAAGCATTATGTAAAACGTTGTTATTATTTAATTGTTTATTCAATTAAAAATCTCAAACTCACTTTACCCAAATATGAAAACTATGGAAGCATCTGTGATTAGAGAAAATTCTACCAAGCAACTTAAGAGTTGGTGAGGAAGAAATAGGATTGAAGAAACAACCTATGTAAACTGTTGCTAAAAAAAAGAAAAGAAAGAAAACACTTTTATATTCTGTGAAATAAGACAATAATTATGGGACACTAAAAAGATTGAATAGAATGCTACCAACCATATTTTGGAATTGACTACTAACCATACTTTCCACATTTTAAAATTAGGAATAATGGTATTTCTGAAGTTAACTTCTGTATATTCACCCACCTACCATCTTTTAACTAGAAATACGTCAAGTTCTCCCTTTCCCACCTTTACAACAAAAACTTTGTGATTTGGGGTTTTTTTGCTTTGTTACTAAGAAGCACTTGTCCCCCTATAGCTAATCCTCCATCCAGGTGTTGATAATTGTCTCAAAAGTGCGTACGTTGGGTCTCCAGGTTTCTCCCCGTGATGTGGAGTTACTGGCGGTTCAATGCCTGCATGTTCAGAGCAACTCTTACTCCTGCTGCATAAGGTACTAATCACCCCTACTGCCTGAGGCCGGAAATCCTCCTCCTGACTTCCGGGACAGAAGATTCCTGGGAACACCATGCCAGGGAGTGGCCTCTGGCCACTTCTGGGAGGAAGCACATGGATATTTCTTTGAATGGGAGTGGATGAAATTATTGTCTTCCTTTTACAGATGAGTCAACTGAGGTTGCTTAAATAACTTGTTTAAGATTATAAATTTAAGTGATAGACCTAGGATTAAAAACATGGACAGGCTGCCACTGGAGCCCACGTCCTTTCCATACAGAGGGATGGGAAAGTGATGGCCTGTATGACATTGTGGTTTGAGAACACGTACTGATGAAGGGAAAGGGAGATTTGGGAAGCTGTCATGCAGTATAAACTATGTGCTAGGTGTTGTTTAGAAGTTTAAATAACTTATTTCTTTGGTTGTAGAAATATTACACGATCATCATAAAATAACTTGGGAAATACAGAAAAACACAAAGAAGAAGACAATACAACAATTCACAACTCAGAGATAACCACAGTTGACATTTCAGTGTATTTTTCCTCAGTCTTTTCTTTTTACTGTTAACAGATTGCTATCTGCAGTGACACAGCAGGGCTCAGACAATGCAAGCGCTTGTGAATACTGCTTTTTCCATTCGACATGATGTCGTGTGCATTGTGCAGGCTAGAATTTGAATAACTCCTCAAAATTTTTGGAAATTATAATTTGGCCTGTGTTATTCTTTTACCGAGAAGGCTTGATTTAATGAAAGGTACACGAAAATGCCAAGTTACAGGTTTTTTAGAAAAAAACATTACAGGAAGAGAGGAGGTACAAGATAGCTTAGAATTTACCAAAAATACTATTCATATCTAGCAGGGTGTTCTCTTTTAGGAGGCTTTCTAGAGACACAACAAGGAGCCTGATGTGGGGGAAGTGTTCAAACTAAGTGGACTGCTGATGTTTGATCTGTTTTCTGGAAGGGTTCCCAAGTGGGCCCTAATAGACAACAAATCTGAGGTCAGACCTGGATTTGGATTTGTTCTGGAATGACCTGTGGATTCCTCTCTGTCCTCTAGTGTCATCTGGTCAACACAGTGCTTACTGAGCTCTCTCTCCAGACCAGGCACTCTGCTATGCACTCTGCTATGCACAGTGATGGGACTAACATGGGTTCTGCTTTCATACAGTTTATAATACAGTATAAGAGAAGGGCTCTAAACCACGATTTGCCTGCTTAAGTGCTTAACTAAGTACCATAATGGAAAGTGCTATCTATGGAAGAAAAACAGAAGGTGCTGTGAATCTTGAGGCAGGAGTTGGTGGGGAGTGAGTGGTTAGACAAGGCTATCCTGAGGAAGAAGGATGAGTAAGATCTGTTTAGAAAAAGTGCAGGTAAGGAGAGAATTGAAGTAGAGAAAAGGACAAAGTTTCCCCAAGGAAGACAGCAGATTGAGTTTTGGGGAAACAGGCAGGGTGGTTGGAGCCCAATGATCAAGTGGCTTGAGGTGAGTCTAGACCCTGGTCTATCCTATTCTGCATGCTTTGATTCACAGCACAATAGACTATAATAAATGCCCACCAGGGGTTGAAATATCCAAATCACACCAGCAATTCAAATTTAAATGGGCCTAGAAAAGGAACAATTTTAATTGCTAAGGAAGGAAATACAAGTGAATGAAAATGTCTGGGAAGACAAATGCAAGAGAGGGATTGAAATAGAAATGATTATGAAGTCAAGGCAAATTCAAAGGGCAGTTTTCCTTATTTTAATTTCCAGTGTTTCTTCAGAGGATCACAGGAATATATCCATAAGTGTAATGCTCCCTCCTTGAGAAAAACATTTTTAAACACCAAGTTTTTATTCCAAGAACAGAAGAAGCTAATGCTCACATTTTTATTCTGAATGAATTGCCAACATTTTATTCACTAGTTTCACTAAAGAGCTGGAACCTCACTGGGGTTTCTGAATTAAATTAGCTTTCAGAACCGTTTAAAATTCTTCCATTCTATTAATTCAGCAGACAATCAAGTTGTTCACTTGTTGACTTTTATCCACATGCACTCAATCAAATCAACTATCAAAGAGAGATACCTATTAGTTGTTAATTTCATATGTTAGATAGGAATCCTGGAACTCCTGTTTATATCTGTTTGATAACCTTCTAATCTTTACCACAGTCTCACTAACAGCAGCATTAACTAGTCTGCCATCTATCTTGATTAACAACACCGAGACTCAGAAAGAAGCACAACATCTGATAAGCCGAGCGGCCAAACTTCTAACAAGGCCTGTAGCCCTATGGGAAACAGGCTTCCACCACCATTCTTACAAACCCTTCAAGTTGTTTTTAAATCACAGTTGTGCAAATTATTATTTTAAGCAAATAAGAAGAGCTTGTTTTAGGGTAGGAGGTCTTATGAATAATGGGTAAGACTGAGCGCTTGGCAACATTTTTACCTCTATTTTGTGTCCTGTGAATTGGAGTTTTTAGAAATTGTTTTTGCCTCATGTTGAGTTACAAGTATACTGTTATCTCTGGATCAGATTAATTCAACAAATATTTATTAACCTCCTGTGACTAGCACTTCCCACATATATAAACGACATAGAAAATACAGCTTCACATACCATAAAGTTCCATATTTGAAATCACAGCAACTGGATTTCCTTAGTAAGTGGAATTATATTGGCCTTTATGAGAGAGAGAAAAAGAGAGAGAGAGAGAACAAATAAATCAATAAACATAATCTTTGTTCCACACGGTAACCTCCAGGTAAGTCTTCACGCAGTTCTTTTAAAGTTCATTTATACCATTCTTCATCCAGTTTCAATGCTGAAAGTTTAAAGAAATTTTACTCACCATCCATGTTGATTTTTAGCAACTGGCCCAAAACCTTTCTTTCCATACTCTCCTCAGGAAGTTCTTGGTGATTTCCATATCCACCTTGCCAATGCTTCTACCACCATGACCTCATAGTTTCATATTTTTACAATTCCCACTGAGCCAATTCTTTATCCCACTCCAGATATTCGTAAGTACAGCTACAACACAGAAGTTGGTTAAGACCATGCCATCTCCAATATTGTACTCTGAAAAGTTCTTTTTGAGCTTCTCTGAATCTTCATTGGTTCCCCTGCACTTTAGGTGGCTGGCTTGTGGGAAGTGGATACTAACAAGAGGTTGGAGCAGAAGAATATGGGATGAAAGATTCCTGATGTGGGACATTCCTAGACGTATCCAGAATAAAGTGTGCAAAGAGAGAAGGGTTGAATTCTTATATTATCTTAGGAAGGCTTTGCACTAGCACGTTTTAAATATTAGTGTGATAAAATGTGATTTGGAAAAAATGTGAACCCATTACCTCAGGATGATGGACGATAAAGACATCCACATTTCTTTCCCAACTCCTATATCCGTGCAAATGACTCCCTAATTTATTTCTGAAGACAAGGTCACTCTCCTGAGTTCCAACCCTGAATTTCCAATGACTTGGGTATCTCTAAATGCATCTGCCAAAGAACCTTCAAGCTCAGCATGTTCTGATTTGTATTCATCATCAATCTTCTTACACCAGCATCATCTGGGAATTTCATTATCCATTAATGAGACCACCGTTCTCTAAGTCATACAGGTTTCCTGTTTTGCTTCTCCACTTTCAATCCTTACCAACTCCTGGCAATCTTTACCTTGAAAATTCTCTTAGGTTTATCTATTTTTTTTCCATTCCCAAATCCACTTCCCCAATTCACTCCTCATTGTATGTCATTCTGAAAACTGCAACACACCTCCATCTGGTTCCTCCAGACCCTTGCTCATTCCTCTAACCCACCCTACCCATAACCATCCATCATTTACTTCTACTATTATTGAATTATAGTTGGCACACTATGTTATATTAGTTTCAAATGTACAACCATAGATTCCTTTCACAAAGCTCCTTAGTACAGTTATCTCTCCTCAAATTTTTTTATTTTTTTATTTTTTAAAGTTTTATTTATTTATTTATAAGATTTTATTTTTTCATTTGACAGAGATAGAGAGAGCACAAGCAGGGGGAGTGGCAGGCTGAGGGAGAGGGAGAAGCAGGCTCCCCACTGAGCAGGGAGCCTGATGTGGGGCTGGATCCCAGGACCCTGGGATCATGACCTGAGCTAAAGACAGACGCTTAGCTGACTGAGCCACCCAGGTGCCCTCTGCTCAAAATTTTTTAGTGGTTCACCTGCTTAGTGAAGTTCAGACCCTTCAAACTGGTATTCTGGTCCCTCACTATTTGCCCTAAAATTTCTATTCAGTTTTGTTTTCTTCTCATATGTATTCTTCCATATATCTTTCTCTACCCATTGCCTTGAGTTTTACATCTCATACATTTGCTGAGGTTCCTTCTGCCTCTAATTCCTTTCTTCTACATATTTATTGGTTGCCAAAATGATTTTCAAAACTAAACCCTATTCAAATCCTCCCCCCTTCCCTCCTTTCTTTGTATGAATTGGTATATTCATAGGTGGCTATTATGTTCCAAAACGATATGCAATCCTGCCACGAAGGATCTCACTGTCCAGAGGAGATGGTGGATACACCAATAGGTACAAGCAAATATGGGAGCAGAGACAAGGAGAATATAATTGAGTCTCATTTGGGGGATGTGAGGAATGAATCAAAGGAGAAATCTTGGAGGAAGTTGCAGGTATGCTGAATCTTAAAGTATGACAAAGAATTATCCAGAAGAAGAAATTTAGTAGAGGAGGAAGATTTTTCCAAGTTTCAGAGCTAGTAGGAGCACAGGCTAGCTGAAAAAAGGAGGTGTTTGGTGAAATCATCAGGAAGCAAGTCTTGCTTGAGCTCAAAGGATGGAGGAAGGGAACAGCAGAGGATATCCAAGAGGTAGGCAGGGTTTGGGGCGGAACTGCTGTACCATGTTTAAAACCTTAGAATTTGTCCTACAGATGATGGGAACCATGAACAGATTTGAGCAGGGAAATGAAATGACCAGATTAACATTTTAGATGGACCAAGAAGGAAGTTATGTTAAGAACAGATTTAAAGACAAAAATCCTTAGCCAACAACGGTAGATGGAAGATATTAACACAATCTGTGGGGAAAAGAGAATTAAAGGAGGAAAACAAAAAATACTTAGTAGTGAATATTGGTAGCATTCTATTAATTGATGTTGGAGATTAGGAAAATAGAGTCAGTGGTGACTCCAAGATTCTAGTTTGCATAATTGGTTGGATATGGTGCTATGAAATGAGACTAAAAAAATAATAATGCATGAGAAGCAGGCTCGGTGGGAGAAAAGGGAGATGGAAAGATTGAGGATAAAATTGAGGGGCGCCTGGGTGGCACAGCGGTTAAGCGTTTGCCTTCGGCTCAGGGCGTGATCCCAGCGTTATGGGATCGAGCCCCACATTAGGCTCTTCCGCTATGAGCCTGCTTCTTCCTCTCCCACTCCCCCTGCTTGTGTTCCCTCTCTCACTGGCTGTCTCTATCTCTATTGAATAAATAAATAAAATCTTAAAAAAAAAAAATTGAATGGCTTCATTGTCTCATCAGGTGAAGACAAATGAGGCTAGATAATATGCATAATACATGGACACTCCCTGAAGCTCAGGAGGTAGGTCCGAACTGAGCTTTAGATTTGATATTAATTAGCACCCAGATGGTATTTTATACCTGGATTGCATCTCTAGCAGTGCAATGCACCCTGGGAGGAAGCCTTAAGAAATAGAGGGAGGAACAGTAACTGAGGAAGTAGGCAGGGAAGAAATAACTGAAGAAAAAAAAATCAGAAACATACTTTTCCCTTGATTTCAACATCCCTCTTTTCTTTGAGTTCCCAAATCATTTGACACTTTTTGTGGGGGAGGTAGGAAGTTCCTTCTATCTACCCCCCTTCGATTACAATCTGGTTAGATTAAAGGAAATTTATTGGGCCATGTTTACTGGTGGATGGATTTGCTATTGCAAATTGATGTAGTGTGGTACCAAGATCTCTTTGTTCTTCTTCCCATTGCCTTTGAGAGATGTAATTGATAAGCTGTGCCAGGGCTCTCTTGAAATTATCTCTTGAAAGTGTCTCTTTTCTTACAAACCCTAAATTCTCATCACTTCTAGTGAGTAGCTGGAGATTTAAGAATGTGAGATGGTAGCCTTGTAGGGGCTTCGGGCATCAGATACATTCTCCAAACCGGCTTTTGCAGAGAACACTGGACTGGAGTATTGGGCCCTAGCCCAGCTAATTCGAAAGTGATAATGCACCCATTTATCTTTGTCCCTTGTATGTATTGCTTCCTTAGTCCTAACAGACAGAAGAATTGCCAGGTAAAGGTAGAATTCAGGCATTCTTACCTTTCTTTCCTCCATCTCAACACTCCTTTGTGGCACTTGTTACTTTATATCTTATATTTTTATATATTTATATTTAATATATAACTATATTATGGTTTATATTTTGGTTATTTCTACCTTTCTCTTACCCTTCTGTTGTACCCTGGGCTCTTTGAAATTTCATTCTAACAATGAGGAAAGGCATTTTTATTTTTAACAAAATACCAGATCCTTGGATAGCTTGAAAGGTTATGCTAACCTGCATCGTTCTAAGTTAAAGGTAAAAAAAGTGAGGTATTGTAAACATGATTTGACAGCATTTTGCATGATGTCTGCACTTGCGATTTGAAGTAAGGTTCATAGACAAAGCCAAGATTTATGATAGTGTTATATACACTTTATCCTAATAATTCAGGGCCTTATTTCATGCTTCATAATCAAATTATTATATCTTTCCCTCTGCAATAAGGTATGTGGGCTTTCCTGCAGTCATTTCAGTAGGTGCAAACAATATTATGGTATTGGGGATCTACATTTCAGTGGCAAGAGGGAGAGGTGTCATGATTTTGATGTCAATTGGGTGGATAAGGATGAGAAAGCAGAAGTCCCTATGTGGAATATGCAATGTACTTCTTACTTTTAACACATGCACTGAGGACTTCTGTTCTTTGGCTCCTTAAGATGTCATTTTTTTACATTTAAGATTCTCATTAATTTACTCTGAGCACCCTAGTTTCTTGGCTGACTGGTGCATGCATGATAGCTTGGTGCCCTTACTTTATTATTTGTTTGGAGGACCCTTTCCAATGGTAAGGGAGTCATTTTCGATCTGTGTTTGTGTGTCTTATGCAATCAACTAATATTTTTGAACATGACCAGGTACAAATGATTTAAATTTCCTTAAAAGATGAATTTGAATCACTGGTGCTATGAGCCTAAAACTGAATATAAAGCCTCTGAACTCTGGAGTGAACATAGCCAACACTGTTGGCTCAAACTAACCAGGTTATTCTCTGTCTATACACAGTAACTGCCTAAGGTTGAAGGGTTCACTTAAGTTTTTCAGTTCTAATTTAATGAATTTTTAGAAAGGCAGTCATGTATTATGGTGATTTAAAATTTGGAGGTTCTCAAAGATATGTCACATGATCATCAACTTGTCAATACTTATTATTAAATATAGGACAGGATTTCTATCTTCAAGGAGTTTTTAATCTAGTTGAAGAGAATGTGAAATGTGGAAGGGGCTAACAATATAAAACTAGAGTACATGAAATATCAAAAGGTAGTGATTCAATGAACAGGGGAATGCTAATATCACTTTGCTATCCTGATTTCAATTTTTTTTGGCTACATACCCAGAAATGGAATTGCTGGATCATATGGTAGTTCTGCTTTTAATTTTTTGAGAAACTTCCATACTATTTTCCATAGAGTCTGTATTGTTTTGCCTTCCCACCGATAGTGTAAAAGGGTTCCTACTTCTCCATATCCTCACTAACATTTGCCTTTTTTTAAATAATAGCCATCCAGAAACACTATTCACAATAACCAAGATATGGAAACAAACTCTATGTCCATCAACAGATGAATAGATGATGAAACGTGCTGAACTCATACACTGGAACACTATTCAGGCTTCAACAAGAAGGAAATCGTGTAATATGTGTCAACATGGAAAACACTTGAGAGTAGGATGCTAAGTGACATAAACCAGTCTCAGGAAGACAAATATTGCATAATTCCACTTATTTGAGCATCAGAAATAGTCACATTCATAGGATCAAAGATTGGAATGGTCATTGCCAGAAGTGGGGAAGGAGGAAACGGAAAGTTACTAACAATGGACATAAAATTCCAGTTAAGCAAGATGAGTAAGTTCTGGAAATCTGTTGTACCACACTGTTCACAATAATGTATCATATACTTGAAACTTAAGACTGTAGGACTTATGTTCAGTGTTCTTTCCACAAAAAAGGGCAGTGAACTAAACTTTAGAATGAAGTTTAAATTTATCTTAATAAAATATTCCCTTGACCTCTTATAATTCTGCAAATGTCCCTGGTTCCTGTTAAACGCCTAGGAAATGGAGCTGTTGTGAGTGCCCGGTGCATTTTGTAAGGCGTGAATAACTTTTGAAAATTTAAGAGAGAAGGGCTTTATCAATGAAGTTGGACGAAATGCATTATATCATATCGTGGCCATCAGAGTTCTATTTCTCCAGAGTCACTCAGGTATGGCCACAGAGCCAAGGCTTGGATATTGCTGTCTTGTTTTCGGCACAAATGCTGGCAATCGCAGAAGGAAAAACAAATTATTATATTTTTTGATGTTGGTGATTCTGGTCCAGGTCCTGGTCTAAAAACTATATCTAGAAGTGACCTGGAAGTTTCCATCATGTTGATGACTGCCTTTTATCAAATCCCATTTTCCTAGATTTCTTGGCAAAAGCATATTCTCCCTCTTTGAAACTCAACGTTTTAGTCTTCTCATATCCTCTGTTCTGAACTGCTATTCACTTCCCCTCTTGGCTCAGTGCAGATGGTAATAACCTTCAGCTTTGTTGGGGGTGGGGCACTGATGGGATACTTTTCTCTTCTGTCAGGTTCCTCTTAGAAAACAATATTAAGTGGATCTCTCTTTTTTTCTTTGCTTTAGTTACTTGATTTGGCAACTTTTAAATCTTCTGTCCTCCTGTGTTCAGAAGACAAAAAAAAATTGTATGCAACTGCGGAAATTTCATTTTATACAANCCTGATGTGGGGCTCGATCCCAGAACGCCGGGATCACGCCCTGAGCCGAAGGCAGAGGCTTAACCGCTGTGCCACCCAGGCGCCCCTGATTTGGCAACTTTTAAATCTTCTGTCCTCCTGTGTTCAGAAGACAAAAAAAAATTGTATGCAACTGCGGAAATTTTATTTTATACCTTTAGTGATTTTCCCCTCCATTCATATAAGTCTTCTAATTTATAGTGAATATTCAACTGGGTCACATAAGTCTGGATATTTCATTTTATTAGAAAGGCTGGGTATATGGGCTATTTCCCCATAACTAGACTAATGTTATCTATGTATGTGTTATCTCCCCTAGGACCCCTGCCATTTTAATTTTTGTTTTAAAATTTATTTGCTCTTTGTTTTGTTGTTATTTTTTAGGGCTCAAAAAATAAAACAAAGTCAGACTTCTTCCTGCCTCTACAAATGGCATTTTGGTACATTAAAATTATGACAAACTTACTATTAGAAGTCTAATTTTTTACATTCATCCCATCCACTAATAATGAGTACATCTCAGTTGTAATAATTGTATTAAATGTTTAACATTACAAAGCCCTGAGAGAGCATTTCAAAGCTGACTCTCTTGATCTGTCAGCCACAGAGGGATTCTCTCGAGCACAGCTCACTGTAAGGAAGGAATATTTTCATTGCTAAGAGGACATGTGAAAGAAAGAAAATTAACATTTGTTGATCACATAATATGTAACAGACACTATGCTAGGCGTATTTCCTCAGTTATTTTTATAATAGCCTCACAAAGTAGGAATTAGTGTACTCATCTTATACACATGGCTCAGAGGTAAAGTGCCTCAGCCAAAGACACATGCCTAGAAGGTGGACAAGGTGGGGTTAACCCAGGCCTACTGGCTCTGCAGTCCATGTACTTTCCTCAACACGTTCTACTGCCTTCTGGCATGATGCAGTGTGAAAAGCATTGGACTAGAAAGAAAAAAACCTGCACCTGAATCCATTTTACAGATGTGGATCCATGGCAAACGTTGGCTCTGGGCCACTCGCTCCCAATTTGTTGAGTGAGAATAAAATACCTCCCAAGTTGATTGTGAGAATTAAATAAGACTTGTATGTATAAATCCTTTGTAGACAATAATTAGTACCAACATGTATTCACCTGTATGGTAGGCATTCTACTAAATAATGCATCTATAAATGTACTCATGATAAAAAACAAAACAAAACCCATGTGGTTTTTTGTTTGTTTGTTTTGTATTTTCTTTAGAGAAAGCAAATGGTGGGGAGTAGGGGTAGGGTGGAAGTGGCAGAGGGAGAGGGAGAGAAAATCTTAAGCGGGCTCCATGCCCAGCTCAGAGCCTGACATGGGGCTCAATCTCATGACCCTGAGATCATAACCTGAGCTGAAATCAAAAGTTGGTTGCCTTAAGCCTCTGCCTTAGGCTTAGGGCATGATCTTAGTGTCCTGGGATCAGGGTCCCACGTAAGGGTCCCTGTTCAGTGGGGAGTCTGCTTCTCCCTCTGCCTCCCTCCTGTTGTGCTCATGCTCTCTCACTCCTCCTCACTCTCTCTCGAATGAATGAATGAATGAATGAATAAAATCTTAAAAAAAAAAGAGTTGGTCACTTAACCAACTGAGCCACCCAGGTGCCTCCCATGTGGTTATTTTTATCCCCACTTTACATAAGGAAACTGAGGCACAGATAGGCTAAATAACTTGAGCAAATTCATGTGAAGATGAAGATGAAGAACCAGAACTTGAACCCAGAAAATCAGGACTCAGAACGCGTGATCCTAACCACAACTGCATAAATAAAAACTTGAAAAAAAAATTAAGGATTAGTATGATAATTTCAGACTTCAAAATAAAGATCAAAATGATACGAATAATTAGGTGAGATCAGTGTCAGCTAGTAGCTTTGGAGAAGTGGAGCTGGAACTTCTCAACATCCTAGTATCAAAACTGTGCCATAGGCGTTACCTAGTCCAGCACCGGATCAGGACCAAGCCAGGCAGTCCTTGCGGTTCCATTAACCATGCTCAGATTACCTACAGTAATCTACTCCTTCCAAAGACCCTCGGGTGTGTCAGTGACATGTCCACTGAAGAAGGACTTGAAGGATCCAGAAGGATAGCGTTCTCTTAGAGACGTAAGTCTACATTCATGGTAAGTATATGGAAGTGCATATGTTCATAATACAAGCATGAAAAGAGGGAACTCTTTTTGAGAATTTATGTTAACAGGGCCCAGTATTTAGGGTATACTTTATAGCTGTGTGTTTCTACTCCCAACGCTGACCTCATAGCTATGATGAACTTTAATACTCTGCGTGTGATTTTTTTCCTGGGTCTTGATGTAGCCCTAGAATATTTCTTAACGTCACCCTGGGGCACATTACTAATTTCCACTCTACTTTCTGTTGTTTCCTTTCTTCTGCTTGCTTCAGGTTTTGTTTCCTCTTCTTTTTCCCCTGTGTCTCAAGGTGAAAGTTTAAGTTACTGACTTGGGATCTTTCTTCCTTTTTAGCACAGGCCTTTGCAGGTATACATTTCCTTAGAAGCACTGTTTTAACTGCATCCCTTTAGTTTTGAGATATTGTGTCTTCACTTTCACTGATCTCAAAGTATTTTTAATTTCCATTTTGATTTCTTTAATCCAGTGGTTATTTAGGAGTGTGCTGTTTAATTTCCCTGTATTTTTGTGCTTTGCAAATTTGTGTTATTAATTTTTAATTTCATTCTACTGTGGTCGGAGAACATATCTTGTGTTATTTCTATCCCTTTACATTGATCAAAGTTTGTTTTATGGCCTAGCATATGGTCTATCTTGGAGGATGTTCTGTTGCTAGGTGCCGTGTTCTATAAAAGTCTATTAGGTTTAACTGGTTTATTGTTGTTTAGGTCTTCTATTACCTTGCTGAGCTTCTCCTTAGTTGTTCCATCCCTAGAACGTAGCTGTTCTATTAATTCTGGAGGCTGGGAAATTCAAGATCAAGATGTTAGGAAGATAGGTTTCATTCTGAGGTTTTCTTCTTTTGATTGGGAGGTGGCCCTCACCTTGCTGTGTGCTCACAGGACACGTGTGCACGGAGAGAGATCTTTTCTTTTTCCTACAAGAGCACCACTCCCACTCTGAGGACCCACCCTCATGAACTCATTTGACCCTACTTATCTCCTAAAGGCCCCATTTCTGAACACTCTCACAGTGAGGGTTAGGACTTCAACATGAATTTCGAGGGAACACAATTTACTCCCCTTAGTCCATGACACCCCTCCTGGTTTCCTCAAACTCCAAGCATCTCAGAGAGTCTTGTCTGACCACTCCATCTGTTTTAGAGCTCTTCCTTTGTTCACACAGTATACCGTGCACGCTTCCAGCATAGAACGGATCACACTGAACTATAACTGGACACATGGTCTTCTCTTGGCCTAATAGACTGAGCTTCCTTAAGGTGGAATCTGGCCTTATTCATCTCTGTATCCAGAGCCTAGCACAGTGCTTGTCATAGAACAGGTGTTCAATAAATATTCGTTCAGTGCATGAATCGGTCTTGAGTAACCTATTCTCTAGTACTAGAAATTCCTCCTTTACTTTAAAATAGTAACCATATATTTTGAAAAGAGCTAGCTAAATGTTAAGAATATGCATCTGTGGTACATAAACATATCCAGAGGGAAGAAAACATGTTAACTTGATCTAAGCTTCCCGATGACAGGTTTGATTCTGGGAAAACGTGGCTCTACAGTGCAGATCCCACCTTCCCTTAAGGAGCACAGAGCTGCTTGTGGTATAGAGATGCCTTCTGTGTGTGCAAATGCGGACATGTATGACTAATGTAGGCACCCTCTCTTTTGAGTTAAAAAAAAAAGAAGATTCTCACCTGCATTTTTTCAATGCAAATAGAAGCATAAATAAAGATTTATGTAGAAATTGCAGATGGCTGAAACAGAATGAATGTATAAAAGAGGTCAGATGAGAACAAAAAAAAAATCCATGCTGAAAGTTTGTCTCCATAAAAACCTTAGTGTCTCTGTGGATGGTGTTTGTTTTGTGTTTTTATGTAATATTTATTATTTATACAGATCTTCCTTGACTTATGATGAGGTTATAGTCCCAATAAATCTATCTGAAGCTGAAAACATAGTAAGTAGAAAATGCTTTTAATACACCTAACCTATGAAACATCAGAGCTTAGCCTAGCCGACCTTAAACTTGCTTAGAACACTTATATTAGCTTACGGTTGGGCAAAATCATCTAACAAAACCTGTTTTATAACAAAGTGTTGAATAATGAAAGTGAAACACAGAATAATTTTGTTGGTATGGAATGGTTGTTAAGTGTTTTGGTTGTTTATCTTTGTGATTGTGTGTCTGTGAACTATGGCTCACTGCCCCGTGTCATGAGAGAGGGCTGTCCTGTGTATCACCAGACTAGGAAAAAACCAAAATTCAAAATTCAAAGTGCCATTTCTACTGAATATGTATTATTTTCACACCATCATCAAGTTAAAACATCTTAAGTTGAACCATTGTAAGTCGTGGACCATCTGAATACTCCAGGCACTTAGGCGTCTCATACACTTTCTCTCATTTAATCCCCATAACAGCCCTGGGAGGTAAACTAGTTACATTTGAGTTCATGTTCTGCTTTTGTGTATATTCTGAATTCTCCTTTCCTTGGCTCTAATCAGGTTTTTGGGGTAGATTCTTAGAAATATTTGCTAACATGCCAAGCCATAGTAGGCCTGGCTTCTCAATTATAAATATGACTGTTATCCCCCTTTTACTTTCCTATAAACAAATGAACATTTGTGCATTTACTGTTTTGGACTGGAAGACTCTTTCATTAAGGTTAAATATTGTTCATTGAAAATCCTTCCATGGACTGTTAATCATTTTTATCTAGCTATTCTTTTTACTTCCTCTTGTGTTTGTCGTTAATTGAAGAGTTGCAATGATTCCCAAGAGTAAGCAATTATGACTGGCCAAGGCTGACAGCTCTTTGAGGAAATGCCAGGTGCCATGAACCACAACCAAGGCAACTGATCTGAGCCCAGTCCCAACCCGAGGACCCATGGAGGGATTGCTCTGTGTTGGAACTCCACTAGGCTTAGGAAACTCTGAACCCCTTGGCCTTAGCTTATGAAGACTCAGACGAAGGCAACTATACTGTTACTGGAGGAAACATTACCCCCAGGAGTCCGGTGTTTATTCCTCCAGACCTCTAAATGGTAACAAGAAGCAGCTGAAAGTCTCCTGTACCCTTCTCCTGCATTTTATCAAGAATTGTTTTATCAAGTCTTGTTTATCAAGAATTGTTATTGTTCACCCTTGGTGAAAACCTCTCTCTCAATGAGCCTTGCAGGAATATTCCATAAATATTCTTGTATTAGAATATTCTAAACACAAACTTTTAGCTCCTGGAGTCACTCAACTCTGTGAAAGATCATTAGATAGAGTAAAAATAGTGTGCAAAAATGTGTTTGCAGTCAGTGGCTTCTACAATGACTGTACTTAATTAGCAGATTACGTAGTGTAGGTTATACGGGTTCAAATTCAGATACATGTGCTTTAGACGGTAAAAGATGGATTTACACTGGGGATTTTTTTTTTTTCTCAGAGTAGCTTTTTATAAACCACTTAATTTAAAGATTATACTTGGAGATATTATAATAAATTGGGATACTGTATTTTACTCAGTTTACATTTAGTTTCAGGATGCTTGCATTCTATAAAATGTATTTCAAGACTTTTAAAAGACGAAATAGACACACTTTAAGCAGTTTACAAGATTCAGATCTTTATCTCCTACAAAGGAAAGGAAACAAGAAAGCTGTAAATAATAATTTCTGAATGGGAATGACATAAACTGCCTAATCAATGTCTTCCAGAACTGGCAAGTGACACCTCTTTGTTTTTTGCAAATAAAAACCTTCTTACCATCACAATATAAACCATTATCTCTGCAGGCAAGGTATATTTAGAAATGTACAAAATGTACATTTCCTGCCAGCCTCTAGATCAGTAGGTGGAGATCTAAAGTCATGCAAATATTACAGTAAATGCAGGCAACCAATTTCTAATTATTCCATATCAGCAGATTTGTGAGGAATATAATTTATTAAAAAAGAACAGTTTATGATCAGCAGACCTTGGTTATGACTGTTTAGGAATTCAGTGCATTTTGATCTAATCACAAAATCAAAATATTCATGAAACACAATGATATCTCCCCAAAGCAGCCGGGCAGCCATTAATTTTGAAATTCGGGTAATTTATTAACACTTATCTGAAGCTGTAAAAGCTTACCTCTGTGTTTGTAATATGGGGAAAAGTGAAAGCAGTTTTAAAACTGATTCCTAATGATTTATAATGGTTTGCTGTAATTTGAGCCAGAAATTCAATTAAAATGTATGTCTAGTTTTGTTTCAAGATCTTTAGTTAAAAATTCTATTAAAATTCTATTTCCTTCTTGCATTAAATGTATCTGTTATCTGCATATACAAGAAATATAAGAAAATTCTATCATTTATTCCCCAGTCTCCATAAATGCTTTAAAAAAGCATTCATTTTCATTTCATCATTCTGCTAAGGTAGCATTTGGAGTTTATATATAGTAGAGGAAGAATTACTGTATACGCTATTTTCTCAGTAAGGAAAGAAGTCTCACACTGAATACTTCAGGGACATGTCAAGTGATATTGGCCACTTTATCAAACCAGAGGAAAACAAATAAAATGAAACAGACATTTTGGGCTCCAAATTATTCACCTAAAAGATTGTCTCTGAGGCATTTAAAAAAGTATAACTTTCCAGAGAAAAGGGTAGGGGCTGGGGTGAGGTATGGGGAAGACTATTTCATTCACCTGAAACAAATGCAAATGGATGAAAACTTTGAAAAAATTATCCTAAGGTATGAGATGCTTTCAATTTAAAAAAAAAAAAAAACAGAATGAGTTTAATGGGTTAATTGAAGGAGAACCTGATTGGTTCTAGCTTTTTGTTTTCTGATATTTTCTTGAACTATGTGAAATCTTGTAATAATTGCCGAGACCAAACATTAATAGAGCTGATTTGTGTCTTAATTTTGAGGTACCAGAAGTCTATAAGAAGAAATAGAAATAGAGCTGTAAGTTATTGATCATTTGCTGCACGGATATATGGACGGCTTGCAGGGACCTTGAAATAGTTCAATCTCTTCAATGATATGTATACTGCATGTAATATATACAAATATTGTTATTTACATTTCACTCGAGTGGTAGCAGATGCACAAAGTTTCATAGAACTGACAAGTGGAAGGGCTAGGATTTGAATCAAGAAGGGTTATGACTAATCTCCTTTTCAGTTTGGTCCTGTAGTCGGGTGGAGCGGCGGATGGTGGACACTTTGCTTTATAAAGCCCGGAGTTAGGCTACCATGAACTATCTCTTGAGTTTGTGGACTGTTTCTGAGAAAGGAGAAGATTTAGTAGACAAAAGCTGATAGTAAGAAGAAACAAACTGGCATTTTTCTTGATGTATCTCTTGTTCCTTGATAATGACAAGATTGGGGCCCTACTTGTCTTCCCTCTCATGGTGAACTGGGGATCCTGTAGGGTGTGGGGCTTGACAGATGGAGAGCTGCGTGTCAAAAGGCCAGAACACAAACAAAGTAAACAGTAGAAAACTCAGTCACTCAGCCAAGTGAGTACAAAGGAAAAAGAAAGAGAGAGAAAGAGAGACAGAGAGAGAACAAAAAAAGGGTGCAAGCAGGCAGGCAAACTAAGTTATAACATCGTGTGAGCCTGAGACAGAGAGAAGCCTAAGGATGAGGTTGTAGAAAATTCAAAGGAAGGGACATAGTTCTGGAGTAATTCCCAAGTGGAGAAGGCTTTTAATGCTACTTTGAAAGTCACTTCTGGGGATGAGCTGAGATCCTATAAAGGGACAGAACCCAGGAAAGTGTGTAATGTGTTTGATCACTCTCTTAGAATTGCACTGAGACTTCCCAGTGTTGACCTATTGAAAGTTACCAACGGCCAGTGAGTTTCTGTTTTATACTCCTAGGTGGGCCAGGGTCTGACAGCAGGAGACCAGCTGTCCCCTAGACATACTAGGGACCCAAGTCACGGGAGGGTTTTCCTGGACGAAGCTTGTTGATAAATGACGGAACACAGAATGGTGTCGTAATTGCTGGGACAGTGCATATTGATAGCAACAGACTCAGGGCTGAGGTCGGTGGGACAACTGCCGATAGGTAGTGTACCGATGGAAGAATTTTTCTAAGCATCAGTATGCTCCAGGAATCTATCTGACAACAATGGCTAGGGGGACATGAATCTCAAATGCATTACACAGCATTACCTAGAGCAGGGCTGCCAATGGGGTCTGCGGTCAGAGGGAGCAGATGGATCAGAGGTAATGAAAATGGGAATTGAAGGAGCAGGAGTCAAAACGTACCACAACTACCAGGGTGCTCTCATGATTGAGGGAGGAGGTATTCAGAGCTGACTCATAACATGATAGTGTTGGGGGATCATCCGAAGCAGGGTTGCCTTGTGTTGGTTAGACCTAGGCTCTTGACCCCTGAACCATTTCCTGTGATGGGCCCACTAACAGTCCTGTACATCTTGTTAAAAGATGTGCTTGAGCCAGGCTGGCCAGCCAAAATGCCAGAGTGACATAATCGTAGTGTCTAGATTCCAATTTCCTGATGTGTTCTTCTCAAATAGGTCCTTTGGCATTCTGTATGTCCCAGGGCCAGGTCTGGGAAGTCCTAAATTCGGAGAATGTGAGTCCAGATGCTAGATTAATTGTCTAATTATATTCTTGATAAGGGTAAATTTTAGATAACCTTGTTAGAAAATACCTCCTGTTAGGCAATGTACTGGACCTATGCTGGCATGANGAAGTCCTAAATTCGGAGAATGTGAGTCCAGATGCTAGATTAATTGTCTAATTATATTCTTGATAAGGGTAAGTTTTAGATACCTTGTTAGAAAATACCTCCTGTTAGGCAATGTACTGGACCTATGCTGGCATGAGAACAGTTGATAGCAAGGCTCTGCAAGGTATAGTCATTTCTCATTACAGGATTTTGATACCAGGTAGGTGGTATGTGTTTCTTGGGAGGTGGCCAGGTCATGAGCCTCTCCCACGTTCAAAATGGGTTCAGTTGCCTCTTGAACTGAAACATGGCCACGGCTCCCTCTATAGGTTCCCTGATGTGTCCATGCCAAGAATATATAATAAGCAGAAATGGAGTAAGTAGATGGTGGTTAGAGAGCAAGATAGCAGTTGCGGAAGAATTACAAACAAAAGCACGGTTTAGGAGGCCCATGAACAACACAGAGGACTGTGACATGACCCAAGAGAAAGGCTCCCCATGGCTTTCTCTTGCCCATTGCCTGGGAATTTAATGAAAATTCTTACACAAGAAACATAGGGCTTTTCTGAGCCCTTTGCCTTTTTGCTTGCAATGAATTGTTTCTATTAACTAAATTTTTTCCTATAACCTGTTAATAAGGGTGATTTTTCCACAAGGTAGATGGCATATGAAAGGAATACCTCTAAAGGCTCTTTGTAGAAGAATGTAGCTGACAAAAGAGTTGCACAGCAGGGGTTACATTGCCAAGGGTTCCGTGGACAGGACAAAATCAAATGGCTTTGACATAAAGGATTATTGATGCTTAGTGAATACCAAATAACGAACGCTGCATCGAAGAGTTGGGACGGGACATGAGATCCTTTGATTCCATTTACAAAAATCTAATAGACATTAGAGTTCTAGGGCTATTAAAAATGACATAAGTGTGCTAATAATTATTAGGAAATATTTAGAACCAACCAATATTGGAACCAACTTGTAAAAATTAGAACAATTTTTTCAGGATTCATTGTCATAGCAAGTTGATGCATGCATACTGCTTTGGTCAATATTAACTTATTTGTTCATTTTTAACATTCACCAATGTTACTTCAAAGCAATTCCATTATCCCATTCCCATCAAACTTCTTGAAAAAAGATTTTACATTGCTGTTTTGCTTCCTCTGTGTTGGCTCTTCACTCCAGTGTAGTCTGGTTTAAGCTCCCCTTACTCCAAAGCAACAGCTTTCATTAGGTTCTCTAATAATCTCTTTGTTACCAATTGTTATGGCTTGTTTTTAATCATAAGCTTTCTTGATTTCTGTGGGGCATATCTTTCTGTCAGTCACTCATTGTTTATCATTCTCCTTTCTCTTCAGTTTGTAACCAAATTCTCCTGCCTCTCCTTAAGCATTCGTCTCTGTTCCTTTCCAGTTCCAGTTTGTGATTTTCTGGGATTCTGTCCTTGATTTCTCTCCAGGACCACAACCCAGGTCTCTGGTCTCCTGGGTCAGACTTTATTTTCTAGAGTATCAGCCTATCCCAGCACAGTGTAAGGGCAGGTGGATTCTGTAGCCTACCATCGTCTTCTGCTCCCCTGCATGGCAGTCAGATGGGTGTTTCCTCCAGCTAAATATTCATATATAATCTGCAACTACCCTCTAAAAGGACCATACGATCCCTTTGAGCATGAATAGTAATTCATACTTTCTGTATTATCTGAACTTACTCCTCTATTCACAGAACCACTGGTTTTGCTGAAGCCAAAAACCAGACATGGCTTCCCTTGTGTCATCTTGGTCAAATATATATAGTTTGGTATCCAATAATATTTTTAATTTTCCTATTGTTGCTTTCTTGTAGTTTGTTGATTTTCTTTTCCTATATTTTATCTGAATCTTAAAGTAATAAATGGTGCAAAGTTTTATTTTAAAACGGTTTTACTGATTCATCCATTTATCTGTCCATCCATCCATCCATCCATCCACTTAATCAGTTATTCCTTCCTCAACCATCACGTGGGCGCGCTCTCTCTCTTTTTAGCATTAAATTACTTTGTTTTGAAAAGGTAGCCTAAGAAGTCGACCCCCAAGAGTTTTGTACATAAGTAAGTTGAGGCTTGTCATGAGGGAACTCCATGAAACAAATGGATATCCCTTCATTTTATAATCTGAGAGAAATTTTGCCAGTAATTACTACTTATGCTTCATTGTGTGGTCTGACCTGTTCCTGGCTAACGGGTGAATATATGTCTTGGTGGCCTTTGACATAAAGTATTTTCCCATATGAGATGTGCCTGGGTGGGTCAGTTAGTTAAGTGTCTGCCTTCGGCTCAAGTCATGATCCCAGGGTTCCAGGATCAAACCCCATGTTGGGCTCCCTGCTCAGCGAGGTGTCTGCTTTTCCCTCTCCGTCTGCCTCTGCCTCCTGCTTGTGCTCTCCTCTCTCTCAAATAAATAAATAAATAAATCAAAAATTTTTTAAAAGTGTTTTCCCATGTGCTTATTAGCAATTTGATTTTATGTTCATGAATTGTCTGTTAATTTTATGTTCATAATTATCATATTATTGTCTCTACAATTCTTCCCTATATGTTTGTGGTATTTTCTTTATTGATTTATGTGTTTTTAGTAGAATACAAGTATTAAAATTCTGTTAGATTTCCTGCAAATATTTTCTTTGTTTTTTGCCTTTCAATTTTGGTAAACTTCTGAGACTTCCAGCTTTAACATTTTATAATCATACCTGTCACTTTCTTTGTGAGTTTTCCCAAGTTATAAAAGTCTTCTTTCCTCCAAAGACTTTTTTTAAAATGATTTTTTTATTATATTATGTTAGTCACCATACAGTACATCCCCGGATTCTCCTCCAAAGACTTAATAAATATTTGCTTACAATTTTTTGAACACTTTTTTGGTCAGTCTATTGTTCTACATTTAATTCCTAAATCCATCTGGAATTTTACTGTAAAGTATAAAGGGAAAATTTAATTTTTTCCTTAAATACTTCTCAATTGTTCCAGCACCTTTAAAAAGTAATTTTAAATTGCCCTCTGATTTGTGATACCCATTTTATAGCATACTAAACTTTGATATGTTCTTCACTCTGTGTCTGGGCTACTTATTCTGTTCTGTTAATTTGTCTATGTAACCTTATCACATCTTCAATCATAGCGGCTTTATAATATATTGCATTCTGGAAAGATTAGTGTCTCCCGTCCTCCATTAAGCGTCTTTTTCAAAATGTCTTTAGCCGTGTATTACTGTTTATTCTTACTTTGACAAATATTGGTATAATTTGTGATGTTCTATGTGTTTCTCATGTCTAAAGTTATCCCAAAGAGAAATTTTCATTGAGGCTGTAAGAAAGGCTTTTGACAATGTATGAGGGTCTTGTGAAAAAAGCCCTGGATGAAATAAAAGACAAGAGATTCTAGCAATGACCTTGAATAAGTTACAATTTCTTTTAATACCACTTTCTCATTTATAAAGTGAGGGATTTATTCTACAAAATTTTTAAGCTTTCTTTCAACTCAGCCTTTGTTACATATAGAGTTCTGATGTTAGAAATTTAAACCATTCATTTATATATTCATTTATTCTCTCATTAAGTTTTGGAACAATTCTGGGGACAATGGTGGGAATGGTGGTAGGGATGGGATGGAAGGAGGCAAGGAAGATAAACATATGCATAAAGCATAATTCTAATCTTCAAGTAATTGACAAGAATGTATTTGTTTCTCTCTGGCACTAGTCTATAAACTCTGGAAGGATAGAACTTGCACTTGTTTCTTATGCCTGACAAATAATAAAGGCACATAAAGAAGATTTGTTCAATGAATAAACACTGACTTCTGCAAGTCAGAAAGACACCCTCCAAAGTGGCCACGGCCACAACTCCATAGCTTTCTCTCTCTAACTGTCCTTGTCCATGAAAATCTACCTCTTTCTGTTTTAATCAGCCAACATAGTTTTGTGTTCCTACCTACACTTTTGGGCCCAGCTCCAGCAACAAAAGATCAGAAGCTGGATACATGGTGGAATGAGTGCCAGACTCCTGTTAGTACCTCAGTAAAATCTACCTGGTGCAATGGAAGTGGGAAGGACGACTTACCCCAATCACCACTCAGGATTTTCAGAAATTTCCTAAGATCACTCTCTTTCCTATTTGCAGTCTTCCTTCATTTTAATCCTATTTCTGATTGTTTCTGATCTTGTTTCTTCAGAGGTTCTTTGGAGTTGGTTTTCATACTGGTTTAAACCACAGCTTTTTCTAACTCCCTCTGAATGTCTGCCAGTCTGGCTGTGGCTCTCCAAGACTGTTTAGCGTAGAAACCCTTGGCCAGCTGAACTTTAATCTTGCCCACTCCACTGGTACTTACCTCGACCACGTCCTTTACCCTATGAAGAACTGACCAGAATCACCTGATCAGGGATACCTGGGTGGCTCAGTCGTTAAGCATCT
The DNA here is from genome assembly GCF_002007445.2 of Ailuropoda melanoleuca. Taxonomy (NCBI): domain Eukaryota; kingdom Metazoa; phylum Chordata; class Mammalia; order Carnivora; family Ursidae; genus Ailuropoda; species Ailuropoda melanoleuca. Next base: position 71,735,295 of record NC_048226.1, read on the forward strand.
GCCTTTGGCTCAGGGCGTGATCCCGGTGTCCTGGGATTGAGCCCCGCATCAGGCTCCTCCGCTGGGAGCCTGCTTCTTCCTCTCCCACTCCCCCTGCTTGTGTTTCCCTCTCTCACTGGCTGTCTCTCTCTCTGTCAAATAAATAAATAAAATCTTAAAAAAAAAAAAAAAGAACCACCTGATCACCCAAGAAAACTTTCCAAACTGAAAAGAAAGTGGTGCTACTGAGAGAACATTAGGAGCCTATGTTGTTGTTTTTTTTCCCCTCAATTTAACTTGTTAAATCCATGTAGTATAAAATTTGCCATGTTAACAATTTTTAAGTAAAAAGTTCAGTGATATTAAGTACTTCCATATTTTATGCCACCGTCACCACCATCCATCTCCAGAACATTTTCCATTGTATAAAACTGGAACTTTAGAGCCAATAAACAATAACTCCCTATTCCTTTCTTTTTACTGTGGCAACCATCATTCTACTTCCAGTCTCTATGAATTTGACTACTTAGTATACCTCATAAAAATGGTATTATGCAGTATTATTTTGGTATAACTGGCTTATATCACTCAACATAATGTTCTCAAGGTTTCATCCATGTTGTAGCATGGGTCAGCATTTCCTTTCTTTTTTTTAGGGCTGAAGCATATTCCATTGTGTATATCTATACCACAGTTTGCCTACCCATTCAACTCTCGGTGGTCACTTGGATTGCTTCCATGGTTTAGCTATCGTGAATGCCCTTGCTATCAACCTGGGTATACAAATATCTCTTCAAGAACCTACTTTCAATTCTTTTGTGAATATACCAAAGTGCTGCGTCATATGGTAATTTTAGTTTTAATTTTTTGAGAAACAACGATACTGTTTTCAATAGCAGCTATACAATTTTATATTCCCACCAATGGTGCAAAGGGCTCCAGTTTTTCCACATCCTTCACGACACTTTTGTTGTTGTTGCTTTATTTTTTTATATTTTTATTTTTATTTATTTATTTTTTAAAGATTTTATTTATTTATTTGACAGAGATAGAGACAGCCGGCGAGAGAGGGAACACAAGCAAGGGGAGTGGGAGAGGAAGAAGCAGGCTTCCAGTGGAGGAGCTTGATGTGGGGCTCGATCCCAGAATGCCGGGATCACGCCCTGAGCCAAAGGCAGATGGTTAATGACTGAGCCACGCAGGCACCCCATGTTGTTGTTGTTTTAATAGTAGCCATTCTGATGGCTGTGCAGTGGTATCTCACTCTGGGTTTGACTGGTATTTTCCTAGTGATCAGTGACGTTGAGCATTTTTTCATGTGCTTATTGGCCATTTGCATATCTTCTTTGGAGAAATGTTTATTTAAATCCTTTGCCCACAGAAGCCTATGTTTTAAAACTTGCATCAAATCCTTTGTCACTTTTTCAACTTTTCTAAGATCTAACTTCCCTTCAATGAACACTTAATTTTTACCCTTCTATGAAGCTCTCCTTGATTTCCCTAGGTAGAATTAATTGCTGCCTTTTCTATTTTTCATCTATATCTTGTATAACCTCTTGGAACATTTCTTCCAGTACCTCATAATTATCGTATCAACAAATATGTTTTCTCCCATTTGAACATGAGGTCACAGCAACCATGTTTTATTAATCTTTGCACACATATTATTTATTACTATATCTGGTACATGATAAGTGCTCAATGAATTTCTTTTGAATGGAAGAGTCAATATTTAATCTTCTACTTTTAAAATAAAATGTTTATTTCAATAGATAAATGAGTAGATCAACTACGGCTTCTTAGGAAATTAACAAATGGTGTTTATTAAAGCCACTTGAATTGTTGTTCTTCACTATCAAAAATGGGTGGTGATCCTTAACTCTGCCTGAACATTAAAATCATTTTAATTCTTAGGTTTAACCTCAGAGATGCCAGGTGAAGCCTGGGAACTGTGTTTTTAAATTCAGGTTATTTGAATGGGTGGCCAGGGCTGAGAACCATGAAGAATCACTGAAAACTGTGACCACAGAGTCTATTGCTCTTTTTCAGCTTTATGGGACTGAGTTACACTAGTGTTACATTACAGGGAACACCTAACACATTCGTGAAAATTAGTTTGTAGGTCTGCTCACTTCCGAAATTTTCTTGCCTGTATTGAAATAATCCAATATCTCTTCTCCATACCTCATATCCCTTATAATCAATCATATCATAATCTATTCAGTAGTCCAACAGTCATGAGGCTGTTCCTATTTTATTTTAGTTCTAGAGACAGAAGTTCAGGTATTACTAACCCAAGCATTTTGAATCCATGGAATCAGGTAAGGGGCATGAAATATCTCCAAGCTATTTCCATGTGGAATGTTATCAAAGTTGGCAGGGAAATGTTGGTAACCTCTTTGCACTGGTAGATGTGGATTTTATAATTACTTGTGACTTTTCTTCTTTTATTGTCTCTGGCTCTAGCTTTGGCATTCTTTTAATGTGCATTTCTGTACAAATTAGAAAAGCAAGAGTTAAGATGTAGAACTTATGTGTCTGGCCACAGATGTTCAGAGCAATTCAGCGTGTCAAGCTGAGGTCAAATGAATAGGGAATGTCATTACTAAATGGTAACATTTTCTGAGAGCTTTAAAGAAATTCAAGTCCTTTTTAAATCTACATTTATTTTATCTTTTTTTCAGGGTGATAGGTTGCACTTCTAGTTCTTGTCAGAGATTTGTACATTAAAATGACTTTAAATTTAACTATTCTAGAAGTCAACTTTCCAAATAGTATTTCAGGCAGCACCAGAAGAAGACATACAATTTTATTTGAGATATAGACTTCTTTATAAATTCAATGAGATATACTTGTTTATTTGTGAAGCCGATGTGACGTATGCCTATATATCCCTTTGATAGATTAACAAAGACTCTGGGGGTTAGGTTATGTTTTTAAATTCCATGACCTGAATTATAGGTATCAATTCAACCTTTTCACAGTTCATTAAATTTAAAATGCTATAATGTTCAGAAGTTTAGGACATACTTATGCCAGTTTGGAAGCTAACAAAATGAGCTACATACCTGTGCATCTGTGCTCTGTGTTATGATGATACACACTGGTACATAGAGTTATTGAGGTTGCATTTTAGTGCTTGCCACCCCTATAATGCTTGTAAAGAACCAAGTCACATAGTGAGCAAGAGAAAGCGGGAGCCTCCACCTTTTAATTATCTCTGGAATAGAGGTGAGCAGAAATATAGCTAAATATATAGCAGACACTGTTGGTGCGTCATACATATCCTTCAAATCCTTGCATTGCTTGCACTCCTGTGGGCGTACAGTTGGCAGCATCTCCAATGTTTTGTCCACGGACTTTTTCTACAGCAGCAGAGGTCTGTTCAGCCCACTTGCAGAGCAGGCTGTAAGGGCCAGGGCATTCTCTCTTTTTAGGCGCTCCCCTCAACCAGTGATGGAGAGAAGTTGATAGATAAGTACACCGGCTCCTTCTTCCACAAGTGGGAGAATCTGAAGCATGCAGTCTATCCATCTCCCAGACTTCCCCAGTTGGATTATCTCCAAGTGCCCAGAGGGGCAACTTGTTCAATAACACACCCTTTATTGCTTTTTTGGCACGTTTTCCATGTCTGTGTTACTTCTCCACTCCCCTAACCAGTCTCCCCTGTCTCTCCCAAACTTGCAAACCAGTCCTTGTCCTAGGGTTCACTTCTGGGGAAACTCCAATTATAATAATTGGCAATAGTATATGCTTTCTTACTTTTGTTTTACAATGGAAGTTTGTGGAAATTCACCTAAAATGAATGCAACTCAGTACATTAGGGACTCTGTGGCTTCAAGCAACTTAGAACAGCTTCCTGCACCTCCATTCCCTTATTTAGAAACTTAACAGATGGCATAAATGTTCTCATTCTAAGATTCTATTATTTTAGGACCTGAACTAGGGTTTCTTCTTCCCTTATCCATGCATTCTTTCTGCAATTTACTGCTGAGTGTTCTTTCTCTATGCAGCTAAAGGCTGTCCCCTTTCAGGATCCTCTTAGTCAATGCAAGCAGAGCTTTCAAAAAAGTCTTCCCTCTTGATGCATTCTCTGGGTGCCCTGTTCTCACCTGTCATCAGCTCAGACTCTGGGTACCATTCCTCTTACTCCTTCCCACTCCTCCGAGGTTGATAGTTGCAGCCTCAGCCATACAGCATCAGGATTCCAGGCCTCCTTCTGGGAAAAACCCCTCACTTTCTTCTCCTTCCCTCTCAGGTTTGTTCTGTCTTGATGCAGTCAGAATTTGCTTCTCTGAGGGACTCCCGCAGTGGCTCCCCACATGAGGTATAAGCACTTGCTCCTCGATCTGACTCCATTTGCACAGTTTAATAAAAAGGGATTTCATACCAGACTCAATAGATATGTACAGCATGACAGGCCAGTTCCACAGATGAAGTTGGTACCTTTTAATGTGGCTGAAATAATTGTGAGAACTGCCAGCCTGGCTTACCTTCAGGAAGATGGAAGTAAAGACAAAAGAAAATGTGAAGTAAGTGGGAGAAAGCATACACTTTAAATATTTATTTTTTAAAAAACACAAACACAGTTGTTATTTTCCATGCCTTGGCTGGTCTGGAGAGGGCTGTCTTGGGTTTCCTGAGCACCTACCGCTCTGCAGTCTGTCCTCCTGGCAGAGAGAAAGGCATTTCGATTCTGGGCATTTGTTTTCTTTTGCTTGCAGCTATTCTTAGATTTGGAATAGACATATGAATAGATAAGAGTACTATGGAAAGAGCCTTATGGGGTCAACATGGCATCACTGTTGCTCAGAAGGGGCTTCCTGCAAAAGGGCTGTCAGTCGTCGTCATGTTTTTCAGGTGGTTTATCTCAGTTTATCGGGGCTTTGACACCCAGAGCCTCAGGATCATGGTAATTCCAATGGGCATCTTGCCATCTGAATGAATGAGAACAGATGTACGAATGTATGTGGACTTGATTAGACCCAATACTAGGCTCTAAAGCACTGAAGTAGGACCTTGGACCACAGAACCTCATCGAGGAGCCAGATTTCCAGCAGTCAAATAAAGAGAGGACTTCCACCCCTCCACTCCAGGAGTTAACTGGGATGACAGTGATGTTCGAATCCAACAGAGCTTCTAGTGTACGGAGGGTGACCTTACTCATATCTACTAGTGTCTGTGACGAATTTAGGGTTTTACAATTACTTCATTCACATTGGTTCTGAGTAAGCTAACTGTGATCATATTATTATCTCGAGCTGCAGAGGTTACCCAGGTTAACAGGTCATTTTTAAACTCCCAAATCTTCCAAGGTCAGATCTGATTAAAGGAATATTGGGGTGGGTAAAGTAAGAGTGTTCCAGAACGCATACACAAATGTCCTGGACTGTTTCTTGCCTAGATTGGAGCAAAAAGCATGGTGGGGGTGGGGCGGTGATGGGGGGGTGGGGGGTGTCTAGATCCAGCCCACCTGCTGATGGCTCTCTGCAAATAATCATGACTTCCTTTTGAGGCTGCTCCAGATGAAAGAGATTTCAGAGAGGTATTTATCATGTGTCTTGCGTTAGAGTGTTTTCCTTCAGCAGACTTGAAGGCCCTTTCTGGCAGTCTCTTCACGCTCCTTATTGTGGCTATCTTTACACAAGCTTAGTGTGTCAGAGACAATACTTTTCATCAAATATACTTCCCACGTTCCCTGGCCCCGTGAAGTTAGGTGTGCCATCTGGATAGTTCTGGCTAATGAAATAACACTTGTCAGGGCTAAGCTGAGGCAGCAAAAAACCCATGAACGATCCTGCAGTGTCTCTCTCCTCTGTTTGGAGGATAACAATTTTCCAGATGGTGGTGCCCCTGTCAGTCTGTGTTCATGAGTTACTGTGTGAAGGACAGCCTTATATTTGACTCATACCGTGCATGTAGTGTTTGTGAGTGTGCAAGAAATGTACTTGCATTGTCTTAAGTTACTGAGACTTCTGGGTTATTTGTTACTGCAGTATAATCAGTCTGTTCTGACTAACTTAGGTATTGGTACCTGATGATAAGGCGATGCAGAACAAAAATACAAAAATACGGATTTGGTTTTAGTGATCACGTCACGAGTAGTGAATAAACAGATACTGGAGATTGGAAAGGTGGTGGTTATTGAATGCCGGCTCTGAAAAATAACTTCTTGCAATGACAAAGCTGAGTTTACTGCTTGCTGCATTATGGAAGAACACCACCTTGAGGGAGCCCCTTGGGAAGGGTCATGTAACAACACTGTGGGATTGTGAGACACAATGAAACGGGACTGGAAGTGGGGCTCCTTTGCTACAGCAAGTGTGGGAATAAACAGCCTGCGCTAATTTTAAAGAAATTTTGCTTCTGACACAGTAGAATTTGAATTTGAAGATGTTATTTAAAAGCCTTGCTTATTGGCGTGAGCATGGCATCATGTGTAGAGAAGTTGAATCACTGCTGTATGCCTGCCTGAAAATAATGTAACATTGTATATCAAATATACTAAAAAAATCATTAAAATATTTTTAAAAAATAAATAAAAATGGAAAAATAAATATAATAAATTGCCTTCTTATTGGAAAACATTTTTAAAATGCAGATTTTAGGATCTAGTGATTCCCAAACACCTTAACAGCTATTCCTCTGTGAGCTACCTACTTAAAGCATCATCTTTCTCTAGCAAACTTCTAGGGAGATCATTTAACAGCTGAAATACGATCTTTTGATTTTACCAGTTGCCAAAACCACAGGAGACTACTGTAGGCTCTTAGCCCTATACCTCAACAGAAATACAGGGTGGGCTTTTATTCATATTGTTCCCCTGGTTTCTCATCTCCACCCAGAGAAGTTCCTCCAGACATAGACTTAATGATTCCACGACCCATCTTCCTTCCCTCAAATATTCCCCTAAGCAGAGCTAATCCAGCCTCACTGCGTGCTCTCAGAGTGCTTTATCTTCCCATTATAGCATTTGACATGGGCTGGCTTTGCAGTAACAGGTACTTGTGTCTATGTCTTCCGTATGTCTTTAGTCTTCATGAATGGACTAGAACTTTTAAAAGTTTGGGTGGTGTGGGCCATAAATTGGAGAAATTAGCTGTGTTAAATCAATTCTTTCCAATAAATTTGAGTGAATAAATTTCTTTTGCACACTTATTCAATGCGTATAAGGATGGGATATGTTATGGTGCTGTAACAGCAACTTCCCCAAATTTCCATGCTTTGATACATGCAAGTTTGTATCTTATACTACATGCACAAAATGGATCAGTATAGATTTCTGCACCATCAGTGACTCAGGGATACAGAATGACCAAAAACTTGACATCTCGAATGTTCTTGGTAGCTGTAACAGAGGAAGAAAGATTCTGGAGAAGCATACATGAGTTTTGCACTGCCCAGTCCAAACAGCGCATGGAGAGAGAGAGCTGTGAAGGTGTTGAGGAGCTACTTGGTTCTAAAATCTTATATTTTCGGGGCGCCTGGGTGGTGCAGTTGTTAAGCATCTGCCTTTGGCTCAGGGCATGATCCCAGCGTTGTGGGATCGAGCCCCACATCAGGCTCCTCCGCTAGGAGCCTGCTTCTTCCTCTCCCACTCCCCCTGCTTGTGTTCCCTCTCTCGCTGGCTGTCTCTCTATGTCAAATTAATAAATAAAATCTTTAAACAACAACAAAAAATAAAAATAAAATCTTATATTTTCAAATTGTGATTCAATGAGCAGTGTTTTTAGTAATACTTTCATATTCAAATTCTACTGTGCTAAAACCAAAACTAAGCTAAGATACCAAATTAGCAAAGAGTATTTATTTATGTGGTTGCAAGAGAACCATCTCCCACAGCTTTTGCTCCTGCAGGAGTTCAAAGAGGATTTGAAAGGAGAACGAACATTATAGAGTAAAAAGGAGACAGTCTATTAGGGTGAGACCTTAGAAGGAGTGTGGGGAAATTTTGTGATTGGCTTTTAAGTGTATTTGGTTGTCCTTCCTCCGCTGGAAGTGAATAGAACAGGTTAGGGAGATTTCCAGAGGGGAAGAGGCTGTTTAATCTGGCTGGCCATTTCCTAGAACTCGTGGAGATCAGTAATTTGTCCTTTTTGGTTAAACTGGCAGAATATTTGAGTCATGGTCCTCAGGTTGGGTAGTGGTGACAGACAATTCCTCAACTGAATTATTCATCTCAGTGAGTTTTGCTTTTTTTTCCCTTTTTACTTTAAAAGAGCGAATTTTATTGTATATAAATTGTACTTCTGGAAAACAAAACAAAAAATAATTATGCTTTTCTGGGGGATGGTCAGGATTTGTACATCACAGACAGGAAGGCTATCGGGACATGAACAGTGCTAGGAAATGAAAAACAATGCTTTGTGAGTTGTTGGTTTTCTACATGGCGGCATACTATGTTTGCATTAGAAAGGTAACCTTAGTGAATTTTGGAGGCAGCTCTGAATTGCTGCTTTTTCAGGGAGTGTGATGAATTATGAGGGCTTGGACTGGCCAACAAATCTCTTTCTTGACTATTTTTTCATACAATGATGACAGTGAGTTAGGTGACATCTAACTTCTCTGTGGGTGCTTGTGAATTTGGGGCTCCATGATGACTTTGCCACAAACTAACTGAATTACCTCATGTTTATCGATCGATAATGAGATGAATAGCAATTTGTCTCTTAGGGTATTACAGGGAAAAGTCATGTTATAACAGGAGTCTTAAAAACGAACACACCCACTGAATTATGGAACTCTCTGTAATAAACAGCCATTCTCCGTTATTCTAAGGTGACAGCTTTTGGGGGTCTTCTTTCCTAGCATATGTGTCTGTGGCTTAAGAGACTGCTAGGGGTGCGCCCTCCTCTTTGTACATCCCTGGAGCAAAGGCTCTTCTCAAATCATGGATACAGCCTTGTCTCCCAGAACTTAAGGCTATTCGTGACCCTGCCTTTTAGATGTGCAGTCAGCTGGAAACCTTTATTCAAAGGAGCTGCTCCAGGCTTAGCGGCTGCCAGACTGATGCAACTTGCCCAGCTGCACACATCCACACCACAAAGTTGGACTCTATGCCCTGAAACAACCTGGATCCTTCCCTGTGTATGGTTTCCACACTTCAGCTCACCCAAGTCTGTGGCAGAGTTCACCTTGGGGCAGAAAGTACTGTCATGATTTGAGAAATTGTATAGTGGTCCTCTTTTCATGTAAATTATAAATAATGTATGTTCAACAATAATTTGAGGGTGAATTTGTCAACAGCCAGCATTTTGCTAATGCCTGTCTCTAATTCACAAAGTAGGAATCTCTTTACACTTCCCCTGGGAAGGGTCATCATTTGCCAGTTCAAGGAAGACATTTGAACTTGGTACCTTTTAAGAATTCCTAATATTTACTCAGTTCTTAGGCACCATGCCAAGATCTTTACATGCACAATAACTCATTTAATCATCAAAATCACTTGAGTTGAGAGGTTGATAGTATTTATGCCCCCATTTTACAGATGAGAAAAATGAGGAAGATTAAGGTAATTTTCTCAAGATCATACATAGAATAATGACAGACTCTAGCAATGTCATTAGAAAGTTTTGTTGAGTGGGCGGGCTTTCTTTTTCTTTTTTTAAATTGTTGCTAATGCTGTAAATTTTTACTTTGCAAAAATTAATGGGTTTTAAGCACCTTAATTTTATTTCACTTTAAAAATACCATCGCAAAGATGCCAGAGTACAACAGGGTCTTAGTTCTTATGTGAGGTTCACCCAGAATTGGTGGTGGTGGTTGGTCCAGTGGCCTATGACTATCTGCCATGTTAGATTTCAAGTTGCATTTCAAGGTGCATCTTTCTCCCAGAAAGGAGAAAGAAGTATCTTTCTCTTTTTCTACTTGGTGGTGGTCATGGTAGATGCCATGTATCCTGGTGAACAACTGGGATCTGGCAAAAGTTGTTGCTTGTTTTCTTCTTAAGTCATTTCAATGAATAAAAGGAGCTTACTCCTATCTGAGGATCCTCAGAGCAGCTGTAGAGAAGACATCACATCACCTCTCGCGCTTTGATTGCGCATCTGTAAAACGGGGATTCTAAGTGACCTTCTAAAGGACACTTGCTGAGCATTCTGGAGTGCACCATGTAGATGGGAAATATGACTTGCTTTCTCATATGGCCCTTCTCCAGAGAGGAAGGCTGGGCAACAATTTCCCTGAATCTTTGCAGGCATGGCCTTAGATGAACATTTATGAAGTGCTTATAATTGTGCAGTACAGCACTTGGTGGGCACATACATTTGGTTTGAATCTTGATGAAGAAGATTTTTTTTTAAATTTCTCCCTGTTTTCCTGGCATAATATTCTGAACAGCAGCAATGCAATCTGTTGTTTGTTTAGAAAAGATGGCAGAAGGGTGTATGGGATGCGTGTGTGTGTGTGTGTGTGTGTGTGTTGTGGAAGGGGCTAGTCATATAAGATATCTTCACAGTCTAGAAAAACAGAAATTCTGCAACATTCTGAGTTACCTGAGTTAGTTATCATTTGGGAAGAGGGTAAGATTTGTAGTGAATTGGTCAAAGCTACACTCCCGTGGTGGGCATGCAGCAGAGTCCACGTCCTTCCCTGTCCAGTGTGGGCACATGCAGACACGCACACAGAAACCCACACATGCGTATGCACACGGGGAAGAAGGGATTTTCATCTCTTGGTCATCCCTCAGTAGAATTCTTCTGTCCCTGGCTTTGGAAACCCTATCTTCTCCTCCCCACGACTCTCCCCACTTCCCAGCTTGGAGGCTGGGCTCTGCTAGAGGGCAGAGGAAGCATCTGGGCTGGTGGAAGTATCACCATAGCGATATGACCCTGAGTCCTGACCCCAAAGGTCTAGCTGTGTGCAGCTTTTGGTCTTAGCCCAAGTGAAGCAAGAGGATGGCCTTCCTCACAGCCCAATCTGTTGTGATTTTGAACTACCTTTCCTCCCCAGGTAGGCTCCTTCCCCTGGTCTCTGTACAGTTTTGTGAGCTGGATTTTCCTTTTTCTGTCCACCAGAGCAGAGAAGCCAAATGCCCATTTATTTTTCATGCTTCAGATAACAAGCCAGCCTTACCCAAAGGTATGGTTGGCAGCCACCTACCGTTGTGATTCAGGGCTCCTGGGAAGGACTCCCTCTGAATAAATATGTTGCTCCCAAGAGAAAGGGATGTTGGAGGGCAGGGGTGGCAGTCCTAGGGTAATGGAGCAAGTGCTGGTCTTTCAGTTAGGAGGTCAATGTTCAAATTTATTTCCTATTACCAGGATAAAGCTGGACTTTGTGGGGTTTTTTGTTTTTCCCAATGATTGAATTATAGGCATACTCAGCAATGTGGAGGAATAACTCCTAGTCATGTGATGTTGAGTGTGAAAAATGAGTTCCAGAAGATTGCCTATGTATACTAAAGTTAAAAAACGACTAAAACAAAACAACATTGTATAGGTATGCCTATATTTAGACATGATATATAAAAAAGTGTGTGTGCGTGCACACGCATGCACATGCATGTGTGTGGAAAGGTCCAATAAACCTTCTGGCTACCTCAGGTTGGAAGGAAAAGGATAGGATAGGGGCGGCAGATAGAGGTTGTCAGTGTTGAGTCCTTGGCTTGAGAGGTTTATGGATATTCAGTATTTTATTTCACTTACTTCGTTAATTAAAGAAAAGGGAACAATAATGCTGGTGTGTCCCAAAGCAGTGATTACAGTTAGTCCAGTTACATGTATCTGAGGGTCTCACAACTGAAGCCAAAACCAAACCCTCTGTAACTGTAGCTGCTGACACGCATTACCCCTGCTCTCTGAACCTTAGTTAGCTTCTCTACAAATGCAAACTTTCAGTCCCTAACAATCTTATTATTGAGCACATTAATAAAGAAGCAAGTGTATTGTCATGTCACACATTTGTTATTTTGACAACTATATTTTAATATCCTTGATTTCCTTACTAATCTTATTTTTTCTGAGCGGATTCCATAGGCGTCACCACAAAGCCAAAGGGGGTCTTAGCTCAGAAAGATTACACAACTTTTATAGAAAACTCAAAATTCTCTAACGACACAAACACATAGAGAGAGAGAGAGATAATTCTGTTAAGTGGGTAGCTTTGGTGGCAGGAGAAAATTTGAAAATATATATACATACCTTACATACATGGATACACACACTATATATATATATTCCCCCCTCATTTCCCCATAAGCTGTGGTGGTTTTTTGGTGTTTGTGCTTTCTTTTGATAGGTGATCTGCATTTATTCCTTTCAAGATGAATAGCAAGATGGTAATTTTGACATATTAAATACATGGAAAAGAAATGAACACATTACCTTTCCAGTTAAACTCCACAAAGGAAAATAATTCTTTTGAAAATGATTTAAGCGTGTTAAAATATATCATTCAAGTTCTAAATCATTTCTGAAAACTCTTGAGAAAATTTCAGGACCTGAAGGTCTTTGGGTTATTTCTTCCAATCTAAAAAATGAGGGTCAGACAAAGTGCAATGTGACATTATAGCATTTCCTACATCATACTCTTTTAAAAAAATGGACACAAATGGCCCTGTGTGCTGAAATCCATCCAGGGAAGAATCCATATGATTTCTATTTATGTTTTCTTACTCATTCATTGACTTTTCTCCAGGAACTTTGAATCCCAATTCATTCTTATAAAATTATTCATTGCCATATAAGGTTTCAGGATAAATGTACAGCAGAGGTGTTAGACTCCAACGTAAACCCCATACCCAGCAGTCCAGGGGATTAACAAGAGCTTGCTTGTATAAGGGACCAAGGCGTTTTATGAAAAGAATTCATCTCAAGTAAAGAGGAAATGAAAGAAGTAAACAAGTTTGGTCTCAGAACAATGAGCTGTTGTCAGGGGAGTGCCAGTTTTTAGAAAGATATAAATACATGTTTCAGATTGTTCTTTGGCAATCCAGAACTTGGGTAGATCCCAGAGGTGGTAAATATAAGAGAGCTGGGTCACAAAAGAATTTCTGTACATTCCTTGAAGCTGCTCCCTAGCCCCTGTGGCAGAATCTAACAAGTGGTACAACTTGTGTTGTCTTAACATCCATCATGCCACACTGTGTAGCGGCCTTGCGGTGGGCGGGAGTAATTCTCCCTCCGTCCTCTGAGCCAATCAGCATAATTTCAACCTCCCGCCATAAGGATCGGTTTGCAGTATGGCACAGAACAGAAGGTGGCCCAGTCAAAGGGGAGCTCAGGACTTGTATTTGATGGGTAGGGAAAGAAAAGTCTTATTTCTGGAAAAAAAAGTCGTGTGCGCATGCAACACCTGGGTCCAGTGAGGCCTTTCGCCCCATGTGGAAAGTCAGCCCAAGGACGGGGCTGAGCTCGAAGGAGGGCACCGTGACAATGCACTGGTGCAGAAACAGAGCAAGAGCACTGATCAAAACAGTCCAGAAGCTGCTTCACTTCTGGACTTTTCTAGTACATGAACAATAGTGTCCCTCTACCAGTCAAAGCACTTTGATTTTGTGGTTGTTGCCATTTTTGGAGCCAAAAAGATTGCTTATTTTGCCTAAACTCAACTACGGTGACTATTCAGGCATGCTGAACCACAGCAAAGGAGAGACGAAGAAGCAAGAGAAGAGAACCATGGTTATCGGGACTCTCGGCCTCACAGCGCTCTGTGGAAATTTGTTCACGAGGTAATACAGTTAATACCCCTATTTTACAGATCAAAACTCATCCTCATCAAGAGATCTTCTGGTGAGTCTCATGGCCCCATCTGACTCACCTTGTACATTAAGAATACACCCTGTCTTTTGATTCAGCTCTCACTGATAGCCCAGATTATTGTGGATTTTTAAGTACTTTTTTCGAAGTTTTAAAAACCTGGAGCCATTTTACTAAATTATTTCAGATATAGGACATTCAAATGACTTATATGTCTTTGAAATACTCCTGCAAATGATAACTAGCTGATCTGGGGTTGACTCCTTTACTGCTGTTAGATGACGATGACAGAGTATAAATTATTGAGAGTACCACAACCCCCAGTTGGAAAGGTGTACTCGTGTTCCAGCTAATTGAATCTCTCTGGCTGTTAGGAAGGCCAAATTATAATGATAGCAATTGTTTATTGAGCATTAACTTCGTGTTAGGTATTGTGTTAAGTGCTTTACATGCATTGTCTCATTTAATCTTTGCAAAAACTTTGGAGGTTGTTACCATTGCGCTATTTTTCATGCAGTGAAACATTTGAAATGCAGCAGGAATGTGACTTGGGGGTATTTTTAAGAGGTTGATGAGGGTTCATAATCTCAGACCACCTTCAGGCACTAATATGTGATGCCTTCAACATGTTTGAAACCACACGATCCCACTCAGGATGCCAACAGGTCCCTCTAAAATGGTTTTGCATCATTCATCAACTTGAAAATTATTTTAGATGCTGCCACTAATCTTTTTCTAAAATCTTCAGTATTGGTCCTTCTGAGTTTGAATAACACATCACAATTTTTGAAAATTTGCTTTCATACGGGAAATAAAATTGATCTTTCAAAATACATTGTTATTTTATATTTGAAAGTAATTTGATTGAATGCTTCATGCTTCATTGGTTGACAACTATATACTAAGGAGTTATAAAGAAGAGAGAGGCATTGCATTTCCGAGTAACAGTGATGAAGAATCAATTTTTATAACAGCATCTCATCTTTTTTTTATTTTAAAATTGAAATAATGGTTTAGTAGTTCTTCTGCGATACTTTAGAGAAGGTTGATTACTTATACCTTTTCATGAGAAAAAACACGTATCTCCTATAACACACCTATAAGATGTTTATAAAACACAATTATATATCTTACAATGAATTTTTTTTTATAAAACATAGTTCTTGAAGGTGAATGCTATGTCTGGTTGGAGTTCTCATTATAAAATTAAAAATAAATTCCTCCAAAGGAGTACGTAGCATAGGGGAGATTTGAAGTATTTGGGCGTAAAAGCAGTTCAGAAATTGCCAATTCTAGAACTACTGGACCTCATACTGTATCAATAGATTATAAGATATTGGTTGTATAAAGCTTTAAACTAGAAACTTGCCTTTTCCTTAAGGCACTTTCTTAACTTGAGGATATCCTCTTTCTGAGTGTTAGCTGTCCCCTCTCCCTATTTTCTTCTCGGTTTAGGTGGACCCATAAATATTTTTTTCCTTTCTGGCAGTTCCTTGACTCCACACTCAAACCCAGCAAAGGGTTTGTTTCACTCTTGGTTTATAAGCTAAAACTACTCCTAGGTCATTAATCTCCATAAGTATACCAGACCATAACATTACACCTTGCAGGCAGGTCTCACCATCTTACATGCGATTCACAAAATGTCCAGGTTCAAGGTTTCAGGAAGACATTAACTTCCTGGTAATTTGGTAAAATTTTATGAACTTGAAAGCCTATAATCAAATTTACGTAGAGCAAGATACACTTCTATCATCATTGCCTCTCATTTACAATAGCTACACTGCTGAACGGTAAAAAGTTGGCCTTTTTTCTAACACATGGTATCAAATACACACATATAATTAAATTCATCTAAGCACTCCTCTGCAAGTGAGGCAGCTCCGGCCAATCCACAGAGCTACCAAGACAGATAAAGGAGATGGTGAGAGGCGTTGGCTTCGCGGCCTGCGTTATCTCCTTCTCTATCCACATAGAGATAGGGTTTCTTCTCATCACCTTCAAATCCCCTTTAAGCTCTACTCTTACCCTCTCTAAACTTGATCTTCTTACTACTCATCCAGATACAACTTTGGAAGGGGGATCCTGTCTTTACTGAATGCTGGACCCGGCTGGTCCTACTTCCTACAACACATCTGCATTAAAAAAGAAAATGTGTATACTGTAAGTCCTGAATCCATGCTGTTACAGTGACTTTTTCATGCAAAGGCATGAAAATTACGTGGGCTGAAAATAATTCCTGAAATAAGCATGCATGTACCCTCCCCTATCAACATGGCGTTAAGTAAAGACAGGAATCAGTCGGAAGTAAGGACGGAGTTAGGCAAATTGACCTGAAGCCCTTGCATTCCTGATGGTTTCTGAATCTGAAGCCTGGGAGACTTGTGCCAGCCATGAAACCCCAAGCACTTTCGGCTGCCTCCTTGCTCATCTTCCACACCTCTATCCAAGTTGTCAGCAAAGTCCTATTTTACATCTTATTCTTTTCACTTCTCTCAGTCTCTACTCTAGTTCAAATGATCATCTCCTGCTTTACAACAGTCTTCCAACCTGTATCTCTGCTTTTCCCCGGCTACCTTCCAGTCTGTCCTAGGTAGCACAGCCCGAGTGAACGAAAGGAGTGAACTGCTAATTATGCTACTCCCCCAATGGCTTCCCATTGACTTGAGGATTTAAGCTCAAATTCTGAGCTGCAGAACAAGCCCTAAATGGTCTCTGCGTGCTTCACTGTTTCCGTGCCACCCTTCTGCCTAAGACTGGGAGCAACAGTTTCTAGAATCCCCTTTTCTTCATGGTCCTGGGTTGGAAATTGCCAATGACAGGACCTGATTTGGGATTTGAAAGGCAGAAGTGAATGGGATGCCATTATTCTCAGGCAGCAGTGAGGATCAGACATAGGGCTTGGTCAGATACTCAGCAGCTTCACAGAACTTTCTGGAAATTCTCACTGTGTTGAGGTGGGCTTTACAATCTTCCCTGAGAGTTCATCTCCCTATTGACACTCCAGGCCTCCAGGCTGAAGCTGTTGGTGACCTTTTCCAGTTGCATCCTTCTACACTTTCACTGTCTGGCTCCTCTCACTTTTCTGTGAGCTCTAGCTTCTATGTTAACTCACCACACCTGCCTACCTCTCCTGCTGCTTCTTTGTATTCACTTTATACCTTTAAAAAATTTTTTTGCCATTTTCTTATTATCATAGATTTTTCTTTGCACCTTTTCTCAAATGCTTCTCCTATTTTCATACAGGCATCCTCTCATCAAGTTAGCTCTAACTTCCCCATCCAGGTATGAACATACGGTTCACTTTCTCAGTAAAGTCTTCTCTGAACCTTAGCTTAGTTTGGGTCCCCCAATTACGTTTCCTTCCACATTTATTTAGATGATGATTCTCTTAAAAGCTGTCTTCTGCACAGGACTCTAAGCTCCAGGTGAGAAGGGACTAGATCTGTTTTGTTTAGGATCTAGTTCAGTGCTTGATGCCTAGTAGGCCCTCAATAAAGATCTATGGAATGAATGAACGAATGACTGAATGACTGAATGAATAAAGGGGCCAGGTTTATGAACCCATTCATTGGGTCTGGCTGACCAGGGGCAGATGGAACCAGTGTGGACCTTGTCCTCTTTGACCTGACTTGTTTGTCCTAGGTCTCCCTTTCTCAAAGAAACATTTTCTCTTTAGCTCATTTCAGTTTGGGAGATGTATGTGATAACTTCAGCACCCCACTTTTAAATATATTCATGGTAATGAACAACTTTTAATGCATGATGATTTAAAGTTTAATTTTTAAAAATTGTGCCCTTTACTTGAAAAGCCTGAAGGCACAAACTTAGTAAAATATACTAATAATGAAAAGATTTGAAGTTCTCAGCAGTGGAAATTAATAAAATATCAAGCAGCCCCCAGACAGTGGCCTCATCTTGCCCTACATGGGATGCAGGCTTGTCCTCTGCTCTGGGACCCGCTCTCCCGAAGCGGTGCTTGGGGGTGTGATCGTGACGGGCAACACTTCACACTTGAATGTTATCCAGCACACGTTGTAACACCCGATCTTTTCATAACAAACATTTTTTTCTCCACTGTCTCCAAATACAATTTTAATGGTTAATATATCCCACAGGATGGTTCTCAGGACAATTTAAGGCAGATATTTTTGCCTAATTACCCAAGCTATTGTCACTTTCCACATCCCCTTGGCCTGAAAGCCAGGCCCTCAGTGAACAGAGTTATGGCATGAACATGATGATAGTTCCCAGGGTACGATGCTGATGAATAAAGGAATGGAGCCAATTGCTGAGCACAGATCGAAGCCAGAGAATGTCATCTCCTCTTCAGAGTAGGGGGCCCTCAGTAGATGGAACAGATCAAGGTTAATGATGGCCTTGAGCAGCTGTAAGCTTCTTTATCCTTTTCCTGTAGCCTTTCTCTTCTCCAATTTCCCAATCTCCTTTGCTCTAAAGTAGATAAAACAAAACAGTGAATAAGCATACGTTCTGTCTGTCTGTCTCTTCGCCTCTCTCTAAAGTCCCTTAGAACACATAGAATGTTGTCCCAATAACCATACATTTCGAACCGATTGCCCTCTCATCCCATCCCATCCCGTGGCACTACGCCTATCTGGAGAGTAGCAACTTTACAATCGAACCACCTTGATCCATCAAATTTGATATGTTGTTCATCATGGATTTTTGCAATTATTTTGGTTTATAAAATATTGCATTAAAATATTTATCTTGGCTACTGAGTTGTTGGCACCCCATTAAATTTTGCCCCCGAGGCTCCCAACTCTTGCCAGTTCCTGCCCTGCTAGCACAGCAGGCAAGAATGTCCTTAGATGTGAATAGCCATGAAGCTCATTAAGGACTATGTCATCACCATCACACACAGCGATTTTCTTTCCAATTTAGAAACTGGGCTATTTTATGATAAACCACATTATTGGAAACGGTAATGCTGTTTTGTTTGTCCAGCTCGACATGATCGTTTAAACAGTAATCTTTAGAAATAGAGAACTGTTCATATTTCTCAAGCGGATTTCAGTCTTTTAGAAAAAATGGTGTGGCAAAGTGAATTGAGTTCATCCCTGTGCTCATTTGTACTCAGGCAATCTATGAATCTCACCATATGTTTGACAGTTAGTACAAAGCGTATATGAATGGGCTACTAGATTGTATCAAGTAAAGCCCTTTATTTTCTGGGGGTCATTTCTCTTGTTTCCAGAAAGCATCCTCACCAATGGCCGTGAGACCACTGTGTCCAGCTATCCTGAAGTCAAAAGCTTTGCATTTCAAAAAAAAAAAAAAAATGACCACAAGTGTGCACAGACATGAAATACACCAAAGATTTAAACACACACCAACTACGTTGCGAGTGGGGAAAATGTTAAGGCATATTTAAAGGCTATGGGCTTTCACTTGAGAGACAAATGACCAAAGAAAATATGGGAAATCAGAGTTCAAATAATTTTGTTCTCCCAGGAAACATTCAAATCAGTTGATCAAGAATAGCTGATGCTGTGAAGACTTTGCATCTTAGTGTGGAGTGGAGAAAATCCTGCTAAATTCCACATTTCAGTGACACCAAACCCAAGGACAGTTTTTGAGACAACTTTTATTGAAATGGAAAACAGTAACTTGAACTAAGAAATAAGAGACAACAGAAATAAAAGACCCAGAATTCAGAGGGCAACCATACAGAACTTTATATACTAAGCCACACAAATTGAAACAACCAAAATAAATGCCAAATGTACAAGAAAATAAATGTAACTTAACAGAGGTTAATGCTCTTTAATGTTTTCTTCATATGGCAACTTGTTCTGTGGTTTGATAAAAAGGATTGGGGACCAGACAGGCCACGAGGCTTTGCTAATCCATATTGAGCCACTGACTCTGTGTGACCTCAAGCAACTCTCCAGAGTTTGTTGGCCTCACTCAATCACACACACACACACACACACACACACACACACACACACAACACAACTTTTACTTGGCTGATAAAAACAGGAGGAATTAATAAGCCTTCTGTGAAATCTGGCATCATTTTGGGAGATCAATTATCACCTCTGGTAATTGCTAAGAGAGGTTTGCAGATCTGCAGGGAAGTCGACTCTGTTGGTTTTTGATGGGACAACTCTCACAGAGCAGAGTGTTTACAGTGTGCATATCCCTGGCAAGTATTCTGCGGATTAACTAGCCTGCTGACCGGAGAACAAATACTTTAATCCCACTGGAGCACCTGCCATGGGGTGGGCTGGGCTCAGCCCAGCACGAAGCCAGACTCCCTGTCCTCTCCTCTGTTTCTGTGCAACACACTCTGGACTCCATGGCTTTCTAGATGTGTTGAGGGGTTGTTTTGGGGGTAGAGGACCTTTCCCAGTATCCACCAAACCACAACAGAGGAGCCTGGCTATTTTGCTCAAGCATAAACCCTTCCAAAATATGCATTATAGCCCCACGAAGACAGTGTGCCTGCCATCAATGAGCTCCAGCTTTGTTAAAAGGCTTGCAGTTGCCGTCTTGGCCCACGCCACTTTCTGCCTGGTAGGCCTCCCCAGCAACTTCCTAAGACTCGGTCAGGAGCCCATCTGCCCCTCATGTGCTTCCAGAACACCCTGTGCTTGTTTGCATCATAGCACTTTTATATCTCACGATGTAAAATAAGCCCTACCTGAAGCCCATGCCCACCTTTCTTCATCCCGATTTCTCACTCTCTTTCCTCCCTCTGTTGTGCTCTAAGCTGAAACTGACTTCTGGCTTATCATCCCATACACTCTGTTCACACAGATTCTCTCTAGAAGTTCATGCAGATGCTGGTAGTGGAATTATTGATCCCATTCTTCACTGACCCCACCCTGGCCCCTATTTTTATGCCCTTTGCTATGTTACTTTTGTAGTACCTTGCATTAAAGGCAGAGTACAGCTCCTAGCCCCTGGACCCTTGACTCTAGCCTCGGTCATATGACGGGCTTTGGCCAACAATACACGGACAGAGGTGATAGTGCGCAGATCCCAAGCTGACTCCAAGCTTTGCATGTTACCATTGGTCCTTTTGTGCTTCCACCACTGCCCCAAGGAGAGCTTCTCCCTGGTAAGGGCTGCCCCTTCAACCCAGGCTCCAGAACTCCAGAATGAGCTTAAGTGGAGGAGAACTGCACCCCCACACCCCGCCCATCCCCAGTCAAAGGGCAGATCTTCAGCAGAGGACTGTAGTCACCATAACCTGAAGTAGAGCGAGCCCTACTGACCTGCAGATGCGTGAGAAGTAGGTTCTTCTGGCACTTTACAGGGTCCACTGGTGAACTCCTCATCCTTCAGGACACAGCTAAGGGAACCTATTTCAGGAAGTGTCTCCTGACACACTAAGACTCTGCCTTTTCTTCTGTTAAAAAGAAACAACAGACCCCAAACGGAGACCTTAGGTTAAACCCACCAAGACTTAATACCTATCTTAAGTGCAGTTTCAGCCTTTCTCAGGAGTGGAATTTTAAACCCATCAGTCTGGAATTTCCTGATTGTGCTAGTGAGGTAATCTGCATGATAGGACCCCGCCTCTTCCCTTCAGGGAAGATGACCTTGCCTGAAGTAATTCTTTCTTTTATTTTGCTAATAACTTATTTGTTCTGCTCCTGTCTCCCTATGAACACCTTCCATTTCGTACAACTCCTCAGAGCTTCCTTCTCTTTGTTATGGAATGGTGCCTCACTCATGAATTGTTGAATAAAGCCAATTAGATCTTTAAATTTACTTGGTGGAATTTTGTCTTTAATGGATTTGGTGGCAGCAGTGAAACTGAAGGGAACTTTAGCAGTGTTGGTGGCTACCAGCCAGAGCAGGACTGTGGCCAACTTAAAAACCAGACTAGCCCAATTTGGGCCGGACTGAGTCCAGTGGGAGACCTCAGTGAATATTAAGTAAGGGCTAATTGCTAATGGGAATCTAGAAGTCAAAGAAGACTCAAATGATGGTGGGCACAGGTTGAGAATTTAATGGCTGTTAGAGAGCTTGTCCCCTCAAGAAGACTTCTGTGATAGGCTCTCTCAGGTATTAGTCTGGCTCCAGGAAACCCAAAGGCCTAGATAGAAGAAGTGGGATCCTTTATACCCAAGAGTTGAGTGTGCTACCTTCCGATACACCGCTTATTTTATGTTTAAGAACTGTAGTCCCAGAAGCTTTGGTTATCTAGCAAGTGACAAAATTTTACTAAAAATAACCTAGAATTACAATGGCCATTACAAGAAATGTTCCAATGAGACAAGACTGCTCACTTAAGAAATGCATTCAAGAGGAAAGGATCTCAAGTTGAGCAAGCGGAATGGGATATATATTTTAATTGGCATGCAGAAGCTTCCAAAAGACTGCAAAATTCCAAAAGAGCTTCATTAAAGGACTCGTTACAAAAGGCTAATGAAAAATTAGAGAAATAAGAGGTACCTAAAACAACAGATGATAGGACCGATGTGACTCCTACCACCCACCCCCCCACACCGTTTTTACCCGAGAACTCAGCTTTTCCTAATTCCCTGTCTGAACTGCCTCTCCACTCTGAAGAGACTATTAAACAGTTGCCTTTTAAAATAAAACTACCCAAAGTTACAGATGACTCTCTCAGGTATCTTTCACTGTTGGTTGAAGACTCAACTAAGGGCCATAAAGAATTTCCTAAACCTAGGGAGGAAACCCAAAATTTTTTGAAGATTTTAGTCATTATTAGGACCTATAACTCCGGGCTTCCAGATTTTTATCAGCTTTTACGTGTCTTGGTAAGACCTGGTGAGGCCCGAAAAATGGATGCAAGAAGCAAGACGGCAAAATCCCAAGGATAGGAGGCAAAATCCTTGGTCTTCAACATCTCAGGGACCAGTAAAAGCTTGCAAAATAGCAGCCAAATTTTACAAGCCATTCCTAGAGTCTTCCCTGTCCACACTGATTGGTCTATTATACGAACTTGCAAAAGAAAAAAGATTCCGTGGCAGAATTTAAAGCCCTTTGGAATCCCTTTTTCTATGGCAGTTGGGGTTTCCATATAATAAATAAGGTCACCCAGTCTACTCTAGCTGCCCTCTTTGTAAATGGATTATCTCCCAAGATAAGTGGATTGATAAAAAGGCAGAAAATAAGATGGGAGGCCAGAAGTCTGACTGAACTCCTCACTGTAGCCGAGCAGTTAGGACCCTAGAGCAGTATCGCAAACAAAATCCGCCAAGCTATTAACTTTATAGCTACAACAGTTCCAAGGCCAAGACCCCCAAACAACACCTGGGCCTCCTGTATTGCCCCCCCCCCATCACCAAAATGCTGGTGCACAGATTGATGTCTCAGCTGTAATTAACTGGGACACTGGTAAAAGCGATTGTTCTCAAAGGTCCTATGCAAATTCTTCTTGAATGTCCTCAAACAAAAGATTCATGTAGATGTAAGTAAACTTCTCCCTAAATTACCTCAGTATCTATTAAAGCCTGAGGCCATCAAGGCCTCACACCCATAGTAGAAGATCTAATTGCTTGCCCAGGGGCTAACTATACCCCATACTAGTCCCAGCAAAACACGTAGACTTTACTGATCTAGAAACCTAATGGATGGATGGAGATGGCGATTTGTCCGGGATTGGAGAGATTATTAGTGTTACAGGATTTCTTTCCTTCGGTGCGCATGGTTCTTGATCACGCTGCTTTGAAGAATGAAGACATAGACCAGTGGTGGGCACCAAAGCAAAGTTTACTGAATGACAGCACAAAGCTCCCCAACAGGTAGGGGATCCGAGAGGGGTGCCACCAGAGTTTCTACATCTCGGGGTTTTTATGGGCTTGTTGGCTGGCTGTTTTAATCTGATTAACCCTCCCCATGCCTATCGTCCAATCAGGTTTTTGTCATCTATCTATCACGTGGGAAAGGGTGGAGGGCTCCTTACAGGGTGGTGTACAAGCCTTAAGGGTGGTTTCCTCTTAGGGTGGAGGGAGGGGGGGCTTGTCCCTGCCATCAGTAGGATAGCTAGCCTCCATTTCCCAGGCATTCCAAGCCCGAGCACCCTTCTGTGGCAAGTTCTTCCAGACCAAGTTGGTTCACTGCTGTAAACCTCTGCTCAGCCCTGTAGACCCCAACAGCTAATTCCTATTGCCTTTATTTGAAACAATTGCCAATTTACCTGGACAGTCATACCTCAAGGGTTCTCTGAAATTCCTTATTTCTCTCAAATACTTCACTGGGATTTAAGCACCCTCCCATTCCCCCTGGAAATCAACCCTTTTACAATCTGTAGATGATCTTTTGCTGTGCTCAGTAACCAAAGAGGCATCCATAAAAGATTCCATTTATTTACTGCAACTGTTAGCTGAAAAGGGGCACAAGTCCCTAAGGAAAAATCACAATTATTTCTAGTCACTGTTCATTACGTAGGTCATGAGCTAAGCACTGAAAGAATTCAACTGCCTCCAAAAAGAATTAAGCAAATCCAGGACTTTCTAGACCCATAAATAAGTGACCGTGTCCTGGATTTCTAGGCTTGGCAGGTTATTGCAGACTATGGGTTCCTAATTTTTCCCTTTTAGCTTTCCGACTCTATGAATTTCCTAACTTGCAGTTCCTGATCCTTTCACTGGGAAGACAAATGTGAGCAGGCTTTTCTGAGGTAAAGCAAGGTGCAAGAACCACCCGCTTGGGGCCACCGAACTCTTCGAAACCTTTCAATATCTCTGTGCACGAAAGGGATAATCAAGCCCTGAGAACGCTCACTTACAAACAAGGTAATAAACGCAGGCCGATCGCCTAGGAGAGCACACGGCCTGGTTCAGTTGTTTGTGCCTGTCCCAGCTGCCTTAAAACTACAGCCACAGCTGCAAAGTTAGCGGAAGCCTCAGCAGATCTGACCCAAGGAAATGATGTTTATTTGCAAACTCCACATGCTGTCCAACTCTGACAACGTCTGTTCTTAACTCTGAATTACCTCAACATTTCACTGTAGATAGACTAACTTCTTATGAGACCTCTGCATTCCTAACCTAATCTACATCTTAAACATCACGTCGTCCTTAATCCTGCCATGTTACTACATCTCCCGGAGAAAGGCAAGCCCCGTGACTGAAAGGTAATAATGCCCCACTTGGTGACATTGTGTCCTGATTTGCGAGATACCACTTTAACTAATCCTGATCTAATCTTGTTTGTTGATGGGTGATATTGTAGAAAGGAAAAAAGGAATTTCCATGCTGGTTATGTTATTACCACTCAATAGGACCGACGAGAAAGGGGAAACCTCCCACAAGTAAAATCCACCCAACAAGCAGGGCACCTTGCCCTGCCTGAGCATGCCAGTTATTAGAAAGGACAAATTGTAAATATTTATGCTGATAGCTGGTATGCCTTTGGGTTTGGCCATGATTTGGGGGACGTTATGGAAACAAAGGGGTATTCTTACACCCTCTGGAACCCCAATCAAAAATGGACAACAACTAAATGATCATACTGCTGTTCTTTTACCTCCTGTAACTGCTGTCATCAACACTGAGACTCACACTAAAAGGGCTGAGTTTGAGTATGAGAAATGCCCCAGCTGACTTTTTTTTTTTAAGATTTTATTTATTTATTTGACAGAGATAAAGACAGCCAGCGAGAGAAGGAACACAAACAGGGGGAGTGGGAGAGGAAGAAGCAGGCTCATAGCAGAGGAGCCTGATGTGGGGCTCGATCCCATAACCCCGGGATCACGCCCTGAGCCAAAGGCAGACGCTTAACCGCTGTGCCACCCAGGCGCCCCCCAGCTGATTTTTATGCAAAGGCAGCAGAAACAGAGCCTATAAAGATTATGGAGCATGTGGAGGAAGTCCATCCTGTTTCTGCAAATGACCCCTCATTGGTAGACTTCGGCTATCCTGATTTCCTTGTAACATGGCAACATTCTGCTCCTGAATCAGAGAAATTAAGATGGGTAAACAATGGCTGTAAATTAAATGAACAGTCAGGGCTTTGGAAAACATAAGACAGCTGCTTGGCTCTTCCCGGCCCCCTGGCAAACCCCATTTTTCCATTTTTGCATTCCTTCACTCATCATAATGCATTTAAGACAACTCAAATCATGAATTGATATAAGTGGGGAGACCTCTTTCAAATTGCAAAAACAGTCTACCAGTGATATCTGACCTGCCACGTCTATAATCCCGGAAAAACTATTTTTGTCCCCATTGGCCTCAGACCTCCTCTCTCTGGACCATATTTGAATGCCTGCAGCTGGACTGCATTCAGCTGTTTCTTAGTATGAGTTGTCAATATGTTCTTATTATTGTATGTGTGGTTTCTGGATGGATTGAAGCTTTCCCCTGCTGAAAGGCCGNCTCTGGACCATATTTGAATGCCTGCAGCTGGACTGCATTCAGCTGTTTCTTAGTATGAGTTGTCAATATGTTATTATTGTATGTGTGGTTTCTGGATGGATTGAAGCTTTCCCCTGCTGAAAGGCCGATGCCCTTACAGTGGCCAAGAAACTGTTAGAAAATGTGTTTCCAGCTTGGGGTGTACCTTCTATAATCTCCAGGCACCTGCCTCGCTGGACAAGTCATAGAAGCCTTAATGAAAACCCGACAAATCTCTTGAAATGATCACTGCCCCTACCACTCTAAATCATCAGGCAAGGTTGAGAGAACTAATGAGATCCCCAAACTTAACATTTCTAAGCTTGCCAAAACCACTGAACTCCCCTGGCTTAAGGTATTGTCTTTGATCTTGCTGAAAGGTTACAGTAACCCCTTTGGGAAAAAAGACACATCCCAGGAGATAGTCATTGGCAGGCCGATGTCTATTGGTATATAACCTTTTGTTGATCCCCTGTCTCATGCTGGTATGATCAGCTGCTGTTAAGTCTTTACTGTCTTATGCTCAAGCATCAAATCAACAAAGCAATTGGTATTCTGGAAGGGTCATCAGAGGAAGACAACCCTTGACGCCTGTTGGGAGGGACCTTACCAAGTACTCCTGCCCACTAAACTGCTAGAAAAGTAGAAGATATTGAGCCTTGGATACACACCTCACGGCTAAAGAAGTCTCCACCTGACATCTGGTCCGGGGCAGATGCTGGAGACCTATGAATCAAACTGATGAAGAAGTGGATGGCATCAAAGTGGATGGACTGCTTCCANATTGAGCCTTGGATACACACCTCACGGCTAAAGAAGTCTCCACCTGACATCTGGTCCGGGGCAGATGCTGGACACCTATGAATCAAACTGACGAAGAAGTGGATGGCATCAAAGTGGATGGATTGCTTCCAAGAAGATGGATTGAGACGTCATACTTTAAACCTGAAAACCTCTCTTCCCTCTTCTTTCCTTTGTTCTGGCATGGGTCTGGAAAGATAATGCCCTTGTCCGTATCTCCCTAGGTCACCGCTAAGAGGGGTAAACTTTCAGATTGCTGGATTTGCAGTGATGCGAGAGATCCCCTGGTCTTCCCTGTGACCAATTTCCCTTCTATTCTTAATGTCATTGCAAACTACAATTGACCCCCCTTAGAGGCATGTACCCAATTGGACACATTGACCTACATGAATCTTAGTACTTTTGTACCCCATGTTCCCATGATTATCTAGATCAGATTTGACCCCACTCACTGAAAGATCTCACCATCTCTTTGTAAGACAGCACCCATCTTTGTAAGGCATTTAGGATGACTTTTAATTTCAAGCTAGGAGATTTTCTTCCCCTGTATGCTAAAAATCTAGCTGACCCATGGTTCAGAAGTAAATAGAAATAAGAATATAATCAAAAGGCTCCCCTTAACTCTTGGAGACATTGCAGATTCTATTGATAAGACATTGTCTAGCAAAGATCCTTAGAATTTCTAGCCAAAGTTGTTCTTGAAACAGGATTATCTTTTAGCGGAGCAAGGAGGTATCTGTGCTGCGATACCACCACTGGTTCTACCAGGATCACCACTTCTGGGGAAGTGGAAACTCAGTTATATTAGATCACTGAGCTAACTATATGGCTTAAAATGGTGACTTCTTCAATGGGGTCTTTCTTTGAGTATTTTGGGTCTTGGAAACCATGCTCCGAAGTGCACTACAAGCATTGGGAATTATCCTACCTGTAGTCATCGTAATATTCTTCCTGCTGCATTGCAGTCTTTCAAAAGCCTTAAGGGCATGCTCACAGCCACCAACCACCAATCAGGTGATCTCCTTCAGACTGGAACATCAAAAATGGAACAAAGAGAATGACCAACTAAAAAATTGTATGCCTGGAGTTATGACTCTGTGAACAGCACAGAAATTCAGCAAAAAAAAACCCCCACGATCAACAAAAGCTGTGAGAAATATAAAGCAGTAGTCGAGAGTGGTGTTAATGCCTTAATGCCTTACATTTGATCACTTCTCTCAGGCTGAGTTTGAACAAAAGGGGAGAATTGTTAAAAAGAACAACAGGCCCAAAATAAAGTCACTTATGTTAAGCCCCACCAAGATTTAATACCTAACCTAAGTGCGGTCTCAGCCTCACCCAGGAGAATTTTAAACCATTCTGTCTGGAATTTCCTGATCAGCTCTAGTGAGGTAGTCTGCATGCAAGGACCCCCTACCATTCCCCCTAAAGGAAGGTGACCTTGCCTAAAATAATCCTTTTTTCCCCCTTTTGCTAATAACTTCCTTGTCCAGCCCTTTTCTGCCTATAAAACCTTCTGTTTTATACAACTCCTTGGAGTACCTTCTATTTGTTAGATGGGATGCTGCCTGGTTCATGAATCACTGAATAAAGGCAATTAGACCTTTAAATTTACTCTGTTGAATTTTTGTTCTTTAACACTTGTCATATGCTCCCATAACCGGGAGGGAGGTTTAGACTCTGCTTAGTGCCCTTATCCTTGTTAAAACTGGGATGCTGTGTTTCCTGAATCTTTTCCTCAGACTATCCTTATTTATGCCCCACTTCCTATCAACAGGAAGAGGCCACGGAATTGCTGCAAAGATCTCCCAGGCAGCTTCTCTGCCGCACCCATCCCTGCCGAGTCCCTATAGTAAGTTGAGTCACCACTCTAAATCCAAACCCTCCACCTCCCTCTCACCCTTCTCATCTTGCACTCTACGCCCAGATAGACTCTCTTTCACTCATTCGACAACATTTTTACGGGGTTCTGACTTTGTAGTAAGGAACAGATTATTATCTGTCTCATGAAGACTGCGACTTCTTACCTCTGTGACTGTCTCGAGTCCTTGGGCTCTCCAAACTGATTGGGGCCAAGGAAGAATTCCAGGCAAGACTTTTACTGGGGCATATGTTGGAGTACAGGGGAGACAGCACAAAGGAAAGGGTCCTTCAGGCCGATTCTGTGAACAAAGGCCGGGGAAAGCTTTTATTTGCTTGATTGATTTATTGATTTTTAAGGATTTTGTTTCTTTGACACAGAGAGAGAGAGCGTGAGACAACACAAGCAGGGGTAAGGGCAGAGGGAGAGGGAGAAGCAGGCTCCCCGTTGAGTAGGGACCCAACGAGGCTCGATCCCAGGACCCTGGGATCAGGACCTAAGACAGCCCCTTAACCGACTGAGCCACCCCGGCGCCCGTCGGGGAAAGCTTTTACAGAGGCTACGGTGAGAAAGCGGCAGCACGGCAGGCAAGTTGGGCGTGCGTGTGCCGTGGACAGAACATGCTTCGTCCTGCAGCGCATGTCTCCTTAGCATGTTCAGTCTCCACCCCTGGCGTGATTTTTAGTAATACAATGAGGGATGAAGTCACCGTGGTGCAGACTGGTTTGGTCCAGTCCTCACCCGTACTCGTAGTTGAATGCTCCTTTCGTAAGCGCCTTGCTTCTGCATCTGTGCGGGGCGTGCTGCTCGAGCGGGTGGGCTTTCAGCTATGGAGTCACGCTGGGGTTCACGGTCTGGATTGAGGGGACCCGAGTCCAGTCCCTGCTCTGTCTCACTTCCATAACCTACCTCATCCCCAACACAATTCTCGTTCTAATCCTTTCCTATTCGTCTTTCAAATCTCAGATCGGTCGTTGTTAGCTCTGGGAGCCCTGTCCTGAGTCAGGTATTTCTGTCCCGTGGGCCCCCCCCCCCCGTTACCCCTGTTCATTCCTTATTTTTGCATGCACATGGATTGCATATTTATTAATTCTCTGTAAAGTGCTAATTCATTGTAATACTGTTGAATGTTCTTTTTCTTCTTATTATTTTTTTTCTTTTCCTTCCTCTCCTCTTCCCTCTCCTCCTCCTCCTCCCCTTCCTCTTCTATCTTCTTTATCAACACTTTAATTGTATTGTTTTATTTTTTTATGCAACACTATTCCAAACACCACTTAACATTATATTGTTAAGTCTTCACCAAAACCCTGTGAGTAAGCAGGTGAGTGTAATTATCTCTGCTTAACAGAAAAGAGAGCTGGGATTGATTCATGCTGATTAACTGACTTTTCTAAAGCTACTGTTAGTGTCAGAACTAGATTTCCAAGTTCCAGCCAAGTTCATTCCATTTCATTACATCTCTTGATTTGAAAAAGGTTCTGCTCATAAGGGGCCAGGTATACTGGGAGCCCCCAACATCTAGACAGAAATTCGTAAAGTTAAACAAAATAATGTCCTCTCTGTTTTGTCCTGTTTCTATTGATGAAGTCAATAGGACATGGGAGCAAGAGACAGATTGTGAGAAACAGAAGCTGATACAGCCTTCCAAAGGTTTAACCAAAGGGTTAAAAAAGTGAAAAGACTTTTTAGAGCATGGGGAAGAAATCTTTTCCCAGTAAATCTGATGATATGCCTGTAATTAAGTCAAATAGGTTAAAGGCTTGTTATGCTAGCATTAACACGTAATTCATCCATTGAATTACAATGAGATTCATGTAAGGATTACACGTAAAATTCCATGTAATGAGATGTATTCATCATCAAAAGCTTTTTGC
Source organism: Ailuropoda melanoleuca (assembly GCF_002007445.2). NCBI lineage: Eukaryota > Metazoa > Chordata > Mammalia > Carnivora > Ursidae > Ailuropoda > Ailuropoda melanoleuca. The sequence continues at coordinate 71,765,851 of NC_048226.1, forward strand.
CCTTTAAGAAAATGTTACAATAATTATCCCATGAACGTGAAAAGTCAATAGAGGTGAAAATACATGTCTTTTTATACCATCATTGTGATTGTATTTATATTGGCAAGGCCTAACCCTGCTGGCATTTAACTTTCTAGGGAGAGAACCCGGGTGGCTGCCGTCTCCTCTCATCTTACCCTTTCCTCCTGGGCCAGCCAAGAGGTGCTCTTTGCCCTCATTCTCATCTCCTCTACTGGAGATACAGGCACGAGAATCTTGTTTCTCAAGTTGCAAAACAGATAAGTTAGAATGTGATTACTTACTTTGCAAAAGGATTCACTAGAGACTTCCTTTAAAAAAACTCTTCCTTTTTCTTTAATTGCAGTTTTTCTTAAAGTGAGGGCTCAGAAGAATTGAGAATAGGGGCTTTAAAGATTATTACACATTTAACATGGGCTTTAAAGATTATTACACATTTAACATGAATTAATCCAAAATTTGTGTGAACAGGTGTATTCTAGATTTATTAGTGAAAACTATTATAATCTTTGAAGATGATTTAAGAGTAGAGGTGAGTTTAGGGAAAGCTCCAATATAGATGACTGTTGAAAGAGCTGGCTATGTGCAGAAAATATAATCTGGCCATGAAAGTTTTTGCCCATATAAAAAAAAGTTTACCTAAATGATACCAGACAAGGAGTTTTGAATAGTTTGGCTCTCCATAGAATCTATATCCAATGTATTGCCATAAACAGTTGAATTTTTAAAAATTCCACTGTTGTCATTTATCTGAGGGGGAAATGAAAGTAGTAAGAGGTGAATATAGAAATGTTAAATCCAACATTTTATTTATTTATCATTAAAAAAATTTTTTTTTAGATTTTATTTATGTATTTGACAGAGAGAGCCCAAGCAGAGCGAGCAGCAGAGGAAGGATCCCCACTGAGCAGGGAGTGCGATGTGGGGCTCCATCCCAAGACCCTGGGATCATGACCTGAGCCAAAGGCAGATGCTCAATCGGCTGAGCCACCCAGGCGCCCCAAATCCAACATTTTAAAGGCCAAATTGAATAACATAGAGGTAGGTTATTGCTGTTTCAACACTGGGTTCTTCTCTAACGCTAGCCACCAGATGAAAAAGGTTAGGTATTCGAGTTGATGTGTCCTACGAGTCCTAAGTAACCAAGGGTACTTAATCTTTCCTATGTTCATGAATGATTTTAGGCACTATCTGTCCAGCTAAGTGAAACATTTTCTAGTAATTTTGTGTAAATATGCAAAATATTTCACAGTAGGAAAATAGCACTAAGAAAGACTTGGGCTTTTAAAAGAAAAAAAAGAATACCAGCATGCTTTGTTTGGGACTTTTGATATGATATTTAAAAAATGTTTCAGCCATAAAATATCCTTTACCTAATGGCTGAGTAGGAAAATACCTGTCACTCATGGGCTCTTGCTTTCAGTCATGCTTAATAAAGAAAAGTGTCGTTTAGAGTATTAGAATTTAATTTGATGTGTATCTTTAATGTATGTGTCATGTGATGGCTTAATTTTGTATGGGTCAGCAGGTGCTTTTTACTGACACTGCTATTATCTGAGGTAAATTCTCTAGTGTTCTTCCTGTACAGTCTAGTTTCTTTCATGTAAAAGAGATAAAGCAAGTGTCTTAATAACACTTTTTTTTCAGTACATGGAAACTGATGGAAGATCTTATATTCCTAAAATCAAGATAGCCATTGCCAGAGCTCGCAAAGTCAGCTCGAAGGACTGAAGGAGACTGTCTGTCTCCTTTTGTTGTCATAGAAGCTTCCTGAAGAATCTATGTAGTTACCAATGTGCCTGTAACTAAAATAGTGGGTCCAGTGGCCAGCAGACCTTGCGAATAAGCACTGGTGTTCTTTGCTATTAAGCTAATTTTCTTTTCCAATAGTCTTCTTTACAGAAGAAAAGGAACAACTTATTTTTTAAGAATAAAACTCTAGTACAATTTTACTTCCCCCTCTATCACAACTTAATCAACATTGACTTATTCATATGTAGACATTTGGCTAATTAAGTTACTACTTATTGTTTAATGACCACATGTCAGACACTTTTTTTGGTCTAGTAAGGAATATTAAAAATAAAGATGAATCACAGCCCCTCTTTCTATTTTACTTACAATATAAAAAGAGGCAATAAGATGGTTAAATCATCATAATACAAGATAAAAATTTAATGAGATCCATAAGAGATGGTCATACAAAATCATAGGGGGTTTTGGAGGGGATGGGGGTTGCATCCATTTTTCAGGAAATCAGGCAAAGCTTTATGAAGACTATGAAATGGTAACTAAGGTGGTTGGATCTGTATGAATAGACAGGAACAGCACTTTCCAATGGGAGGAATAGTTACAACAATGGCACGAAAACTAAGAAAATTGATACTGTCCTTGGGAAATAATGAACATTCAGCTTGCCTGTGTTGGGAAATACTTGAAGCCACTAACTGCCCTAAAGAAGTATTGGTTTATTTGGTAGGAAATGGTGAATCACTGAAAGTTAGGGGACATTTTTATGCCATCATCAGAATAAAGAAGATTTCTCTGGCAGCCATTCTACAAAAGGGGGCTATTTGAAGTCATATTGAAATCACATGCATGCAAATTTATGGCCGTCTTAACTATTGTGATAAGGAGTAGCAAATGAAAAAAAGGGATAGAAATGGCATGGTTGGTGACTTATTTGATGGATATAGGGTAGGGAGAAGTATCAAGATAAAAACCTAGAGTTAAAAAAGACACCAAGATTTTGAGCCTGGGGTGCTGAGAAAATGAAGTTATCATTAACTAAAATTGTGAAATTAAAAGTCATTGGGACTAAGGGTAAGACGAAGAGTTGAATTTGAATATTTGTTAACCCTTTTATTCATTCAGAAATCTTTCCTGAGCCCCTCCTAGAAAGATACCCCTTAAAAGTCTATTTAACATGTGTCAGGAAAGGAAATGGAAAATGATACATTTGAAGCTTTAATTGACTGCCCAAATTTTTTGTTTTAAATATTATATTTAGTAAATTTTAAGAGCTTTGCTTTGGTGTGAGATTATATCTTTTTTTTTTTGGTGTTTTTTTGTTATATTAACCAATAGTGATGCAACTATTTTTTTAACTTTTAATTTTCATGTAATTTTATTTATTTTTATTTAAAAATTTTTTTATACTATTAAGGCTGCAAGATAGTACACAGAATTCCCAAATAGTCTTCATCCAGCTTCCTCTAATGTTAACATTTTACATGGGATAATTGTTATGCTCTGTTTTCCATCTTTGGGTCCCCTGACAATGTGGTTAATATTATAAAAATTTTGCCTACAGTAAATTCTTTATAGTGTTTATTTCTATGGGTTTTGAAAAATACATAAAGTTGTGTATTTACCAATATGCAGGATGGTTCTATGCACCCAAAATTCTTTTATGGTGCTCCTTTGTAGTCAACATTTTCTCCATTCTCAACCCCTGATCTGATTCCTATCTTTTTATTAAAAATTTTTTAAAAAAATATTTATTTATTTATTTATTTGATAGAGAGAGAGAGAGCATAAGCAGGGGGAGAGGCAGAGGAAGAGGGAGAAGCAGGCTTACTGAGCCCGGAGCCTGATGTGGGGCTCGATCCCAGGACCCTGGGATCATGACCTGAGCCAGAGGCAGATGCTTAACTGACTGTGCCACACAGGTGCCCCAATTCCTATCCTTTAGATTGTCTTTTCAAGAATGTCATGTGAGTGGAATTATACAATATATATAGCCTTTTGGTTTTGGCTTTTCTCACTTTGAAAAATATGTTTAAGTTTCATTCTTCTTATTACATGAATCAATATTTCATTTTTATTTCCAAGTAGTAGTCCACTATGTAGATGTACCACAGGGTGTTTATCCATTCTTCTGTTAAATGACATTTGGGTTGTTTCCAGTTTTTGAGCGTTATGAGTAAGGCTGCTATAAATATTCACATACAGGTTTTTGTGTGTGAATATATGTTTTCAGTTCACTCAGGTAAATACCGAGATTGTTGGTTATATTGTATTATACATTCTAATATTATCGACATTATTCTAATAGATGAGTAGTGAGAACTCATTGTGATTTTATTTTGCATTTATATAATGACTAATGAGATGAAATATCTTTCATATGCTCATTTGTCCTCTGCATCTCTTCTTTGATGAAATGTATGTTCATGCGTTTTATTCATTTAAAAATAATGGGGTTTTTGTTTTATTATTGTTGAATTTTGAAAATTCTTTGTATATTCTAGATAGAAGTTCTTTGTTTATCAGATATGTGTTTTTCAAATATCTTGGGCCACTCTGTGGATTGGAGATAATAGCATCCTTTTTAATAAATGAGGAAGAGAAGTAGGTAGAAAATAAGGAGGGATGTAGATGATTTGAACAGGACCTTCAGTTTGACCTGACACTCATTTCTAGAACAGTCCATCCAACAACAGTTGAATACACGTTCTTCTCAAATACACATGGAAAATTCAGCAAGATAGACCATACTCTGGTCTGTAAATGAATCTTATAAAACTTTAGAGAATAGAAATCATATAAAGTATCCTTGGACCTATTGAAATAAAACTAGAAACCAATCACAGAAAGTTATTTGAAAATATCCTAATATTTGAAAAATATAACATACAGTTCTAGAAAATGCATGAATTAAAGCTTTAAGGAAATTAAAAAATATTTTAAACTGGAACTAAGAATAGTTGGAACACATAGAAAATAGATGTTGGATATTTCCTCATTTTTTTCCCCACTGTTTTTTCTCTTTCTGCTTCAGTTTGAATAATTTCTATAGATGTAACTAAATTTAATTATCTTTTAGTTGGCTGTGTTGAGTCCACCTATCAGCTGATTGAAGACATTCCTCAACTCCGTTACTATGTTATTCATGCCTAGCATTTATGTTTAATTTTTATACTTTTAATTGCTCTACTAAAATTACCCATCTGATCTTGCATGTTGCTCACCTTTGCCATTAGCTCCTTTAACATATTAATCGCAGTTATTTGGAAATACCCTTTCAGATAGTTCTAACATCTATGTCATATCTGAGTCTTGTTTGATGGTTGCTTTCTTCCTTGGGAATTGTTTTTAACCTTTTGTAAACCTTGTCATTTTTTGTTGAAACCCAGGCATTTGATGTAGAAGTGGAGACTGAGATAAATAGTTTTTATGCTTTGAGATAAATACTTTTTATCATTTTCTCTATCATTAGTGTGGAAGTTAGTGTTAATCGAATCGTAAGTTGGGTTCTTTTTAACTCTGTTTCTCTGAGGTGAGACTGGTGTCTCCAAGCCTTTTTAATTTTATTATTATTTTTTTTTAAGGGAGAGAAAGAGAATGAGTGGGCAGAGGGAGAGAGAAAGAGAGGAAGAGAGAGGGGCAGAGAGAGAGAGAAAGAGAGAGAAATCTTAAGCAGGCTTTGTGCCCAGCATGGATTCCAACATGAGGCTTAATCTCATGACCTGGAGATCATGTTCTGAGCCAAAATCAAGAGTCAGATGCCCAAACGACTGAGCCACCCATGTATCCCCCACTTTTTCTTTTATTAAAAAAAATTTTTTTAAAAGAAAGACATTTTTATTTATTTATTTTTTATNAAATCTTAAGCAGGCTTTGTGCCCAGCATGGATTCCAACATGAGGCTTAATCTCATGACCTGGAGATCATGTTCTGAGCCAAAATCAAGAGTCAGATGCCCAAACGACTGAGCCACCCATGTATCCCCCACTTTTTCTTTTATTAAAAAAAATTTTTTTAAATGAAAAGACATTTTTAAACTGAGGTCTACTGATTTACAAAAAAACTGTAAACTCTTTAAAATATGTTGTAAAATTTTGTGTGATTATGAGCAAATAAGCTTCTATAATTTTCCTAAAGTCTTCAAAGTGGTCCACGATTTAATACACATGATTAACAATAACCTCTGCTTTATGACATTTAAAAAATAGTCATCCTACCTTCTTCTTTATCACTACCTAAGGATAGCATTATCATTAACGTTAAACTTAAATTGCTACTACAAGTTCTTTGCCAAACCCCAGTCAAAGTGAGAAGTGAGGATGAATTAGCAAATAATTAGGCCTGTGTAGTTCCAATCACAAATTTCAGGAAGAGCTACTGTACAATGTGTTAATTGCAAAACCAAACAAATCTGTAATCCCTATGCAATGTAGGAGCCACATGGGTCACTGCTACTTCTCACTTGCTTATTTGAGGGGTTGGCAGATGGAACTGATCCAAAAGCAACAGCTATGCGATGACTGGTCCTGAAACTCTTTCAGTGGTGCCCATGGGGCACATCACTACTTTTATAATAAAAGTCAATAGGAAAAAAGAGTACTATTTCCTTTACCAAAACTGATCTTGCCCAATTTGTCAAAATTATTTACTATATAGTGTGAGATGGATTGTAGAGTACTTGACTGAAATTTAGGAGAAAATTTTTGCATTTTGCAAATTTTAACTACTTTCTGGTTTGTTTTCTTTTGAGGAGTAGAAATTATGACTTCTATGTAAGATATCTTACTTTTTCATTTTCTGAAATAACTTACTGACAATTGTGATTAGGAAATCACACCCCCAAAATAGGAAAGATTAATTGGCACCAACCCAAAGGAGTGTTTTTATTATTCACGAGGAAGATATCAGGATATCCCTCTGTTATATTGTGTCTCTCCCAAAAATATGTATGTTGAAGTTCTAACACCCTGGCATCTCGGAATGTGACTTTATTTAGAGATAGGACCTTTAAAGAGGTAAGTTAAATGAGGTTATGTAGGTGATCCCTAATCCAACATAACTGATGTTGTTGTAAGAGAGGTTAGGACACAGATACACACAGAAGGAAAACCGTATGATGACACAGGGAGAAGGTGGGCATCTGCAATCTGAGGAGAGAGACCTCAAAAGAAACCAAACCTGCCTGCACTTTAATCTTGGACTTCTAGCTTTCAGAATTTTGAGAAAATAAACTTGTTACTTAAGCCACTCAGCTTCTGCTATTTTGCTGTGGTATCCCTAGAAAACTACTCCAGCTTCCATTTCCATCTTGCTACCCTGTTTCATTTACCCATTTGTGAAGATTATAATCTTATAAAGATATTAAGAATATTGTTGATATTGTGACAGTCAGTATTTATTTTTTAGTTTATTACAAAATATGTGTCGCTTTTTCAGAAAATACATTTTCTGTGTTGGTAACATGCTTATAATTATATCTAGCCACTAAGTTTTCTTGGGAGACTCTAAAAAATGATCATAGCATATATTAGCACCTTTAAGGAAAGCATCATATCAAATGGGAGATATGCACATCAAGCTGTGAGAACAAGATCATATCGAACACAGGTATTTTGAAGCTAAAATTACTTTAATCTGGATTGTCAAATACAGTACCATATTTGTGGCAATTTTATCAAATGTATGAAAAAGAATATTTTAATAACTATACACAAAGTGTCAAAATGTTTCCAGCTCACACATGTTGGAGATTTGTATATTTTTCTATGGACAACATATTGTCGATTCACAAAATTCAACCACTAAAAAGACATGGGGCTGCAATAAGGTATGGAGGCCAAATTGATTCGATGACAGAATGAACTGGGTCTGAGTCTGGAATCTGCCACCTGTTTGATGTTTGGGCATGCTATTAATTTCTAAACCTGTTTTTTCATCTTTAAATGGGGATTTGGGGATCATTATAAGGTGTTGTGAAGCCCGATGAGGTAATAGATGTTAAGTACTTGACTTCAGTGCTTGGCAAACTGTAGGTGCTCAATAAAGATTAGGTGTCATCATCATGATCATCAGTAAATTAATAAATGATGAAAATGTATCACCCCAAAGAAAAACAGAGGAAAATGTCAGAGACAGCTTGAGCTATATAATTATCCAGAAATATTGGATAAAATTTTTATAACTACAGCATTAAACTTGGTGCATTCAATTTTCATTGCCAATAGAGGAAACTTAAGGTGCAAGGACATATTACTCAATTGAGGTCTTTGAGCCAAGTTTTCATGGAAATTTTTTATTTCCTTTCAGGAAGAAGCAATTTCTTCTATATCTATGTAGATTTCTGTTATAATGAAAATGGCCAGAGGTGAGTACACTTAAAACATGACAGAGCTGGGGCACCTTGGTGGCTCAGTCAGTTAAGCGTCTGCCTTTGGCTCAGGTCATGATCTCAGGCTCCTGGGATTCAGCTCCGCCTCAGGCTCCTGCTCAGTGGGGAGTCTGCTTCTCCCTCTCCCTCTGCCCTCCCCTCAACCCATGCTTGCCCCCTCTCTCTTTCTCAAATAAATTAATAAATAGAATCTTAAAAAAAAAAAACATGACAGAGAAATAATGGTTAAATATTAATTTGTTCTATATGTTACAGGGCAAAGTATATGGTCAGGATGATACATGCCATCTATAATTAATTCTCTAGGTAGTTGGATAGAAAAAGATATAACTGGACATTATTTTCCTTACAGTCAACCTAAGGTTGTATAATTAGAATACAGTACTTTCTATGAAATAGGATACTGTGAACCAGACATTGTAAAGAGTTTCTAAGGCAGGATATTTAATTACATAGGAAATATTAATAAAAGAAAACATCCCAGTATCTTCTTTTCCCCAAAGTAAAGGGTATGGTCTAGGGGGATGCACATCAGGCATTTAAATTTAACCCTTAATTTACCTCTTTGCCCAGGATTTCGTTGAATGGCGGAGTTTAAGTATTATCACTGGTAGAGATGGTGTTTCAATCTCAGCTACTCTTCGAGCTATGCCAACAGGATTGATTGAACTCTATTTGAGTACAGTGTTTGATGCTATGAAACACAGCCTTCCTAAGGTTTATTTTCCTCTCTGTAGGGAAATGATCCAAGAATAGGGTGACAAACTTTGCATTTTTGAACTAGTAATTCTGGCTGGGTCAGTATATTAGGAAGTCTAGTATATTTTGCCTGTGTTTACTGGCATACTACAAAGAATTTGTTCTGAATTTGGTAGACACCATTACTTAGATGAAGGCTTCCAGACAACTCCTCAGAACTGAGCACTCAGAGGTCAAGATGGCCTGAGAGAAACAATTTAATTGAAAATTGGCAGTAAAAATATTGTCAGCGTAGAGAAGGAATTATATCAATTAAATATGAGAGGTCATTCATCATCCTGAGCCACAGCAAACCAGTTGAATTAATAGTACATATTCCTTTCTAAACAATGAAGTAGTTTTGCCTTTGAAATCACAATGTGAAAGTTGCTTTGGTTACTACAGTGTCTTAATTTTCAAAGTATATTCACAGTAAAAAAAAAAAAATTGGCCCAAAGTCAACTGTGGCAGATACACCTTAAGGTGACCCTCCACTATACCCATATGTAATTCCCTTTTCTTGAGTGCAGGTGGAAGCTGTGACTTGCTTCTAACCAATTGAATGTGACGAAAGAGATGGGATGTTACTACCTTGATTGAATCACATTACATAAGGCTCTGTCCTAGTAGACTGGAGTGAGAGAGATTGCTCATGTGGCATTAAAGAAGTAAACAGCCATGTTGTAAGCTACTCTTTGAGAGGACCATGTGGCAGGGAACTGCAGGCAGCTCATAGGACCTCAGAGCAGCCTTTAACAAGAAGCCAGGAAGAAGATGAGACCTGCAGTCATACAGCCACAAGGGAATTAATTTTGCCAATAACCTGAATTGAGCTTCTCCAGTCAACTCTTTGGATAAGAATACCCAGTCGACACCTTTATTTCAGTGAGGTCCTGAGCAAAGTAATCAACTAAGCCCTGCCCAGACTCCTTATCCACAGACTGTGAGATAATAAATATGTATTCTGTTAAGCTGCTAAATTCATAGTAATTTGTTATGTAGGTGACACACTCTAAATACTGGCAAGTAGTGAAAGAGATACTCTAACTCTAACCTTAATTCAAAGTCATTCTTATACAAAAATTGCTGCTTAAATAATTAAAGTTGCAATTTCATCATTTTCTTCTCACAAAGTTCCATTCCTTTCCACTCATTCATAATACATAAATCAGAAAAATGAGTAGTGTTCCTATTATAAGGACCTTTATGATATAAAATGATATGCAGAAAAACTATGAAACCAAGTATATAGATGGTCACAGACACAAAGCAATGAGGTTGACCGCATGTTTATACTGAGAGTTATTTGCTTTAAAAAAAAAATTCTTGAAATGATTGACTTATAGTTGGAAAGAAAAATAGCACACAATTTCCAATATTCTTAAGACAATCGAGTTGGTGAGCATTTTCAGGAGAAAGGGAAATTGGGACTGGTTTGTGGAAGGTTTGAAGTGTCCAGGTGAGGAATTTGAATTTTATCTGAGAGTGAATTGAGAACCTCAGAGTTTTAATAGGCTTTACTTGCTAGCATCATGTCAGAATGGATGACAGCAGTAGCAAGTAGAGAGGTCCTTGCCATTCTGTTTTATACATGTGGTATGTGTGGGACCCTGGGCCAAATGCTGGGACTCAAAAAGGTATAGTAGACAGTCTCTGCCTTCGGGTAACCTAGAATTTAGTAGGAAGATAGCTCTATACATTAAATAAGAAGCAATCATATAAAATACAATCCAACTACTGAGTTAGATGCAAGTTAAGTAAAAGGTTAGGCATCAGGAAAATAATTCAAATAAAGCTCTTGGGAAAGGTGTTTATAGAAAAGAGAACTTAGTGGGATGTAACAAAATAAGGTAAATATAGGTAAGAGGGATAGGGAGATTATTCTAGGTTGGCTATCATCCAATCCAAGAGTAGGGTTTCATATAGTGTATACAGGATGTGAAGGGTAAATAAGTTTGGTTGAAATTGAAAGCTGATAGAAGAGTAAGATTCTAATTTCCATGAAGACAGGGCTATGGTCTCTTTTGCTAAATCTTCTATTCTTATTACCAGAATAGAGATTGGCATATGGTGGGCACTGAATAAATAATTGGAATAAATAAATAGAAGGAAGGAAGGAGAGAAGGAAGGAGAGAGGGAAGGAGAGAAGGAAGAAAGCTGGAAAATAGGTAGGGTAGATTGAGGCGAGCCTTGGGATTTTACTAATGCAAACGATAGTATCATTAAGGTTCTTCATTTCCAACAACAGAGGCTGATTCTGGATGATTATGCCCAGAAAGTATTTTTTGGGTGGTTCACAGGGTTAAGGTGAGGACTAGGATCAGAATTGAAGCTAAACTTCCAAGAATAGAACAATGGAACAACAGAACAGAGCTGGCTGGCCTGATGAGGAAATTCCTGCCTCTTTTGTGGCCTTACTGGATCTAAAAGCCACTGCATTTGCCTACCCCTCATGTCACTTCTGCACAAGAACTTCACTTTACAATCACTGGGAAAGCAACATCGCTATTGCTGCCATCACCAAAAATTGCATGCCTCAATCCCTCCTAGAACCAACAAAGAATGGAAACTTCATAAAGAGCTTGTTCATTTCCAAATCAAACTGTTAGGGGGATATATCAGATTGGTGGAGCTCAGGTCACATGCCTGCTTCCTACCTGCAAGGAAGGCTGGAATTTTAGGTCTGACTCTTATGTTAGGAAAGCAGAACTTGTCATGTGGAACTTCTCCAAATATAGGAAGTCTATTCGAAATATGAGGGACAGATATGAGTATGACAGATATTTGCTGTGCAGTAGATTTAGTGTCAAAGCACAAGCTAAATGTCTATCATGGTAACTTAGGAAAATGAATTTGACAATATCATGCAGGACGTGCGCAATCAGATACAGGAGCCGAATTGGGAGACCAGTGAGATAATTATTTAGTTATTGGGCTTATCCTAAGGTGGTAGTCATGGGAATTTTAAGGGCAAGATCAGATACCGAGATATTGATGACATGACAATGTAGGGAGTAAAAAGGAAAGGAAGATGTCAGTAATGACCACCATGGTTTTTTGCCTCAGAGAATGATGATGTCATATACTGAAATAAAAATGTCAAAGAAAAGAGAGTTTGGGATGGGAAATATCTTGTTTGGACTCTACTGTAACCACAAGGAGAGATTTTGCTTTTCATCTTTGAATCCCAAGACTACATAGAGGTAGCAGATGGTAGGTACTCAAGAAACACCTAATCATCTAAATAAATAAATTGAGTGGCAATTTATGAGGAATCTGGAGACCAGGGAAGGGAAGAGCACCAGAAATAACAATCATTCATGTGGGCTGATAAAACCTGGGAATTCTAGAAAATCTCTCGGGGAAGAAAAGCGAATGGCCAAGGAATGAATCTAAGGAGAGATATGCAGTTAGAAAAAATGGGTAGGAAAAGAAACAGTGAAGCAGACTCATCAGAAAGAGATCAAAGAAGCTAAGGGGGGGATTAGAATGCAGATCTTGTAAAATCTTGTTTCAAAGAGAAGAAAAATGCTCAGGGATAAGAGTGACATTTGCTCATGATACTGCAAATCAAAGAATAAGATATGAGAACCACTTCAGTGGCTCTAAGTTAGTTTTTAAAATTTTCTTTAAACATCTAATGTCATTGGAAATAGATGAAATTAGAAAAAAATCTGATGGGAACACACACACATACACACATATACAAGAACGTGGTAGAACAGGACTTACATTTAATGAGCCTTAACTTTTCCCCTCATCTAATCTCCCCATCCGTTAGCAACAGAACCTCCTCCTTTAAGACCCAGATTGACTATCCCATTTCTCCCAGGTAGCTTTCCACAATCACTTCAACAGGATAATCCTGAACCTAGGACTGGGCCTTATATGTAGAAAGTGCTGCTTTTTTTTTTTTTGCTTTTTTTTTTTTAAAGATTTTATTTATTTATTTGACAGAGAGAGAGACAGCCAGGGAGAGGGAACACAGGCAGGGGGAGTGGGAGAGGGAGAAGCAGGCTCCCAGTGGAAGAGCCTGATGTGGGCCTCGATCCCAGGACTCCGGGATCATGCCCTGAGCTGAAGACAGATGCTTAACGACTGAGCCACCCAGGCGCCCCAGAAAGTGCTGCTTTTTAATTCCCAAAGAATTCATGATAAAATACGTGAATTTTAAAAATCTCTTTTGACCTTAAGCATCCGTGGTTCAGGTGGCTAAATTAGAGGACACTAATTACACTACAGATTGTCAGTAAAAGTACCAGAGAATAAAGATGCTAAATTCTTTATTTGATTCAGATGTAAGACAAGAAAAATGTGAAAACATGTGGTCCTGACTGGCTTTCTGTCCTTCATCCCCTCTCCCCAAAACTTCAGATCAGCTAAAGATTCCATTAGCTAGGGAACAAAAGGAGAAAGGAAAGGAAAAAGAGCAGGAATTTATATTTTGCCAATTTCTACGATCCGAGATGGATTTGTAAAACTCGGTGAGGAGAGGGAAGAGAGATCTCATTGCTCCCGTCTAAAGCTCCAGGGGGTGGCTCTACAAAACATATTGGGATGTGATGTAGGAACAACAGAGAGTGGCCTCAGGAGGATGTGGGAGAAAGCATCAGCATCCAGTACTTATAAGAAAGGTTCGCAAATTAGTTGAGAGAGAGAAATAGAGAAAGCATGCTTGAGCAAATGCGAGTACACCGGTGGGTATGCAGACAGGTCTCAGTGCCGAGCAAGGGAGGCTCAGAGCAGAGGAAGCCAAGATGGGGATTTAGAATGTGCTTGTATGGAAGAAGTCAGACCTAAGAATCCAGCTGGAGAATGAGGTCTGCACAGAGCCAAGGTAGATCAAGCCTTGAGAAGTAGACCAAGAATTCTCTTATGGTCTTTGTTCACATAAGTCACCAAAACATTGCATCAATTCCAGGGAGAACAGCAAGATTGGGAGACACTGAATGTGGATGAATTTTAAATCCAAAATGACTGAAATGAAACTGAATTTGTTAAGCCTATTTGAAAGTGACTAGATTAAGTTTTCTGTCTTAGACAGAAGGGGGACTCAAGCTCTGGAAAAACAATGTTAAAACGTTTTTTATAGATACCATTTTGTTGATTGTGTGATTAGGAAATTCATACCCATCAAACACTGATCAGTCCCATCTCCACCGAAGTCCCTATAGCACTTTTTCTCCCTAATTTCACCAGTTCCTCCCTTAATCATTTGTATATTTGCCAGAGAGCATAGTGCTCATCTGGATAGACTGCAGGTGAATAAGCCTTAGGATGGCCCAGACAATGAACTTTAGAGCCTGTAGAAAGGACAAAGACAACACCACCAGGTGAGGAACTTGGGAAGCTCATCAGGAAATCCAGGGGCTCTTGGCAATCAGCAATAGCTAAAGCTACAATAAGCAGCACCTAGGGCCTAGGAAAGGGCTGCAAGTGAGACAGGTGGAATTCAGCATTGGAGGTAGCTCCTAAGAGGCCATTCTTAGAGGCTCATTAGACAGTTTGCCTTTTCCACATCAGGCATCTCTAACAGAGACCTTGAATTTAGATCTAATTTCACGGGAAGCACCTTGGGTGAACTTCTAAAGAAAGTCAGTTTGGGGGGTTTTCTAGATTTATTCATTCATTTATTTATTTATTTTGGAGAGAAAGAGAGAGAGAGAGGGAAAGAGCATGAACACCTAGTGGGGGAGGGGCAGAGGGAGAGGGAGAGAGAATCTCTGGCAGACTCCCTGCTGAGCGTGGAGCCCCATGCAGGGCTTGATCTCATGACCCTGAGATAATGACCTGAGCTGAAACCAAGAGTCAGACACTCAACTCACTGAGCCACCCAGACACCCCTAGAGAAAGTCAATTTGAAGGGTACTAGGGAATACAGTAGACAAAGGTGGTTAGGAAATGTATCAGGTCATGTTAAGTAACTGCTGCAAATCTAACCTAATGTTCGGTTATGGTCCCTCGCTTCCTTTGACTCCTCCAGATAAGAACAGGATTGGTTTTATAATCCAGGGTATAGATAAGCCTGTACCTAGTGAATAAGTGTCCCGGGTGCTATGATAGTTGACGACCAAATCTTATGATCAGCCACCATTATCTTGTCCCAGCCCTTTGAATTCCATGAAACTTGGGCAGTGCCCTTTCAGTATCAAACCACCATCTGTGTTTTCTCCCGACTCTTAATCTGCCACACTCTAGCACAGCTCCAGTTCTGCCATTTTGTCCTCCTGTGTGGTCCAGTTCTCCCTCTCATGGTAGCTTCCAAGAGAGCCTCATGGAGCTCCAGGTTTGCAGGCAGTGTCGTATTTCAAGGTCATACTGTTAAAGGAAACTTTTGAATTAAGCAATATGGTGACATATATTTGAGAAAATTACGGAAACATTTTGATATTTGGCTTAAATTGTCTTCGGAAGGAACTCTGAGACAAAATGGACACTCCCAGATATCCATCAAATATTTAGTTATGCCTTAGGTCCTATCAAGTTTGCACCTATCATCAATGAGCCCCAGAAACTCATGCCTGCTCTTTCTCAACTACTAAAGTTCCTAAAGAAATGTGGAGAAAGACCCTGAAGTTTCATTTATATAATAAGTAAGGAAAAGAGGTCACCTTATTCTAGGTTCATTTTGCAAACATCATTGAGTGGCATTAGCTTAAAAAAAATGTGTCTTGGCTGTCAATTGCAAATGAAGCTTAGCAAGAGCTTTTGTTTAAAGTTGTACATTCCAATGTTAATATGGTCCTTCCTTAGAAAAGCAGCTGCCTTTTATGGTTTTTAAAAAGCCACCGAGTTTTATCAAAGTTTCCTCTAAGATTCCTCTTTCATGTTTGTCGATTGCTAAGCTATATAAGTTAACCAAAAGATAACTAAGCATTAACCCATGTTGCCTTTTGTTTTTTATCTTCTTTTGAAATCCCATGAGTTTAGCTAAGTACATTAAATGGAGCATAAATCTTTATGTTGTTTTCATTAAGTCACATATTTGGAATATATATCTGAGACTATTTGATCGATTGTAAAATATTAGCTGCTGCATTGAAGATTTGTGACATGGATTTTAACAAGCGAACAAACATTTCAGGAGCACAGTAAAAACCATTGGCTGGGCAGCATGGATAAGTTATGACACTGGAGTTTAAGAACATCCAGAGAGTTTTTACTCCACAGTATTTTCAGATATACATTGCAATTTACAATACTAAACATGAGCAAATTTGGAAATAATTTAAAGATTTAGAAATATTTTTCAGTTTTTCCACTTTTATATTCTTTGATGATTGCCTGTCAAATTATGTAAAACTTCCTCAAGGGACTGTTAAAAGCCCTGTATTATACAGGCCCACAAACACCCATTTCTAGATTTATATAGTCTACTCTTTGTATGTCACAAATACAATCTCAACTGTCCCTTGTGTCTCCGTTTTACTTTGTCATTTCCTGCTCTGAGCTTGTTCTTATACTATTTCTTTCACCCAGAAGTTTTCATTCCCATCTCTCTGCCTATCAAATCTCATTCATTCATTTAAAATTATTAAGCTCCTACGATCTGCTAGACACTGTGTTTAGTATCTTTCAAAGCATAGTTTAAATGTCACTTAATCCATGCAACTTTTCATAATTTTATCTCTCCTTTAAAATAATAGGAAGAATTAATGGGCAACAGGGTGGCTCAGTGGGTTAAGTGTCTGATTCTTAATTTCATCTCAAGTCATGATCTCAGGGTCGTGAGACTGAGCCTGCATGGGGCTCTGGTGCTGGGCGTGGAGCTTAGGATTCTCTCTCTCCCTCTCCCTCCATCCCTATCCCTGCCCCCACTTGCACTCTCTCTCTCTCTCAAAAAAAATAATAAATAAAATAAAATAATAGGAAGAATTTAAAAAAGAGAGACAGAGTTGAAATTCCAATAAAAGACGACAACATAGGGGAAACATATGAGGGGCTTTGGAGCAATTTAACAAATAATTCCCAAGCATCTACTCAAGAACACAGGTCAAAAATGAATGTTCAAAACTGTCCTATTTCTAAAACACACAATCTGTTTAGTAGAAGCTTTACATATAGAGGGATTTTAAGTAAGGAGGCTTTATAGGTCATGAATGGAAATGTTTGAAAATTGCTATTCTATAATAACCGTTCATACAAGTAATTAGAGTTTCGTGCATGGATTTAGCCTTGCCAGTGAGATATTTTGAGTAATTCTCCTCCAACATTGCCTCAGTGTTCCTGTATAGTAGAAAGTGGTCTAAGACTTTCTTTTTTTTTTTTTAAAGATTTTATTTATTTATTTGACAGAGATAGAGACAGCCAGCGAGAGAGGGAACACAAGCAGGGGGAGTGGGAGAGGAAGAAGCAGGCTCATAGAGGAGGAGCCTGATGTGGGGCTCGATCCCAGGACCCTGGGATCACGCCCTGAGCTGAAGGCAGACGCTTAACCGCTGTGCCACCCAGGCGCCCCTCTAAGACTTTCTTGATGTAAGTAATGGTCAGGTTACTTTAGTTTTCCTCTGAGAACAGTCAGGCATTCTCTTTCACTGGTGATAGACATGGTCTCTCCAAGCATTAAGCCAGTTCATTCATTGTCTATGATCCACACATCTGTCTCTGTTATGGCCACAGGATTGTGCCACTTAATCCTGTCTGGGTGGCTTCCCAGGAAGGGAAAACAATCTCTTTGTTCTAACAGCCCTGAAAAGACAATGTCTTCTTATTGATAGGAGAAAGAGGTAGAGCCTTTCCAAAGTGAGCAGGGTCAGTGAGAGACTTTTTAGCAAAATCTGATCTAGGTGGAGTCCTTTTTCTCCCAAATAAAGATGCAGTTTCAAGAAATTACTTATAGATTACTTATAAAATGCATTTTCAGGTAGTTCAGAGCAATTTACTATGCAAGCATTTGAGTCTAAAGGCTGGGCATGATGTTTCCTAGGGGGACAATATCATGCATTCCCAATGCTCAGTACAGTAAAGAAAATAAAGGGACCCAGATTACAAACCAGAATTTACCTCTTTAGGTAAGTAACAGAAGTTCAACATAGTTTATATATTTTTAATTCTGTCTTATATTTTAGGGCAGAATTTTGGTTTTTTAATAACATTCTATAGCTGGAGGTCCTGTTTTGGAATGAAGGGAAATAGATACTAGGGAGCATAAAGGTCTCTCAACATCTAGAACTTGAATTAATTCATAGCATAAATCTATCAATTGAGATAGAAAACTGGATTAAAACAATAAATAATAGATCTTTGGCATGCTTCCAGATTTAAGATGAATACAATTTTAGAAGAAAAAAAGAATTATATATTTACTAATGTGACAGAATAAGCACTTGAGACATAGTGCCTAGAAAAGTGCTTGGTATATGGAAGGTCTCAATAAATATTTGCTCAAAGAATATCATCAACAAGACTGTTTTTTTCTTTTCCCCTTCCTCTCCAACTATGGCCATAATTTCTCTTTCTAAGATATAGGTCTATCACTAGCCCCAAGGGATGGCTATTAGGATGAAAAACATTCAAACATTATTCTGGATGCTTTGGTGAGGGTGTTATTGAATGAGACTTACACTTAAATCACTGGACTTTAAGTAAAGCAGATTGCCCTCCATAATGTGAGTGAGCCTCGTCCAATCAGTTGAAGGTCTGAATAGAGTGAAAGGCTGACCATTCCCAGGCAGACTGCTTTAGACTTCCTTTCCAACATCGGCTCTTCCTGATTTCATGGAAGACTGCCTTTGGACTTGAACTGAAACTTTTTCCCAAGTTGTCAGCCTGCTTGCCTCCACCATTAGATTTTGAACTCTCCAAGTCTTCACAGTTGTGTGTGCCAATTCCTTAAAATAAATCTCAGTGCATATATATGTACATCCCATTTCTTCTGTTTCTTTGGAAAATCCTGAGTAACACAAAAGGTGAGAGATGCAAAAGTGAGACAAAATGTTTTAGAAAGCAGGAAGAATGATCAAAATCAGATGTATTTTGTGTCCGCATGCCTCCCACCCAAACTCATTATAGAACCTCTGAATTTGGGAGGTGGGGAAAGAGAAAAGATAGTATAGATGAAATAGTGTCAGTATGAAAGGCTGTGCTTTCTGCCCCCTGCCCCTCAAGGTAGACTTCTTCCTTTGTGCCATGTGGGAAGCGTGATAGACAGTCCAACTCTGTGCCTGACAGGAACGAGAATCTGTATTTCACATATGCCATGAGGCCCAGAGAGGAGGCAACCACAGTATAATTGCAAATGCCATGTAGCAGATTTGGTAGAATTCTAAGTTGGGGAAGAAGAAGGCAAGAGACAGTTTTGAATTTCCCAGAGAGGTATGGAAAGCATTCCGAAGCTTCTTGGGCTTCCAAGCATGAAAATTGGATGAAAGAGAAAGAAAATGTCTGCAAAAGTTTCTAATGCCAGTTGGGCCTCCTCAGACAAATGGAGTCAGTTAAAGACTTGGTTATACCCCTCCAGTTGGCAGACCCCCAGATGTGGGTGTAAACTGAATTGGCATCCAAAAGCTGCATGGATCCATGTTAGCAAGGCTGTCCACCAACTGGGCCTAGGAGCTCAGACAGTATCCTTCTCATAGTGGAAGAGTGAAGACAACCTGTCAACAGCATCTTATCAGCATCCCTGACTGTCTTTCAGAAATGGTGCTTGCTGCTCTCCTGGGATTGTGCCAAGTTCCTTACGTGACCCACTGTACATTCACAGTGGTCTCAGATCAGTGTTCATGATTCTGGACAATAAGGGAGGTGGTGCAGATGAGAGAGGGATAGTCCCTCATGCCTGGGCAAACCGGGGAGAGAAGGAAGACAATGGAGCTACTCCAGTGAGAAAGAAAGTACTAGAACACATCCCTTGTCAGAAGAAGGAATTTTCATAAAACTAAAACATCATAGGGTCAAACTGTGGACTCTCTGAGCTGCAAGTAGTTGAAGTGGGAGAAGTAAGAGTCTGCTTTTGCTCAGAGAAGCTTCCCCATTTGTGTAGCTTAGATACTGTTCAATAGCGTAGAACTCAGTTTCTAATTTCTGCTTCTTAGGAGCTGTGAAAATCACTCAGCTATTTCAAACTTGACAGTCACTCATCTTACAATCAAACAATTCCTCCTGGGGTGCCTCAGACTTTTTAAAAATACCTTTCCTGTCCTATTAAAAATTTTTGGGAGGCTGGAGGGACTTCAAACTCTGAGGCTGTTTCTCCAATTTGTGATTATTTGCTGTTCCAGAATCTTTTTGAAAATAGGAAAATAAAACACAAAATGTTATATTAAAAAAAGTTTTTCACAGTATTTTTCTTTTTTTTTAAGATTTTATTTATTTATTTGACAGAGAGAGAGAGAACAGAAGCAGGGGGAGTGGAAGAGGGAGGAGCAGGTTTCCTGCTGAGCAGGGAGCCTGATGCGGGGCTCGATGCCAGGACCCTGGGATCGGAACCTGAGCAGAAGGCAGACACTTAACGACTGAGCCACCCAGGCGCCCCTCACAGTATTTTTTGTAAGTGGAAAGATGGTTCTCATTTCCAAGTCATTTGAAAGTCATGTATTGAAATAGATTAAAATCGGGGTGCCTGGGTGGTACAGTTGGTTAAGCATCCAACTCTAGTTTTGGCTCAGGCCATGATCTTAGGGTGTGATCTCAGGGTCGTGAGACTGAGCCCCACATTGGGCTCTCTACTCAGCACAGAGTGTGCTTGAGATTCTCTCTCCGTCCACCTCTGCCCTTCCTGCTTGTGCTATCTCTCTTTCTCTAATATAATTAAACGAATCTTTAAAATGAATAAATAGACTAAATCACAAAAAAGGTGCTACAAACTTGTAGAGGATGGAAGGTTCAGACATATATTCATGCATAAATGGTTCAATAGATACATAAGCAAAAATTAATGGGGGTTTCCTCCCTGGTCGCATCATTAGAGGCCCCAGTAAACAAAGGCATATATTGGGTTGTTCAACTATTTTATATAGAGCAGCACCTTTGAAACTTATTTGACAGAGGACTGCTTTGTGGGGGGAAAAAACCAAACTGCAAACATATAAAACTTACAAAACTAGAGATGTCTTACTTGAAGAGCAGTGAGAAACCTAGCATCCTCCCTGCTCAGCTTTCTCTGATCTTGTGGGTGATTCCTCAGGCATTTTAGGTACCCAGGTCTCCAACAATACCGATGACAGAGGAGAAGCCTAGAGATCAGGACTCTAGGAATCTACACAGGGAAAAACAATGGTTCTGCTGAATTTTCTCTCGGGTGCTGGGACTGAGATGCAGAGTTGCATCACTGGTACCCAGATATGGTAACCTGGTCGCCAGAAAACAGTGGTAAAATTTTACAGAATCATTTTTATTTGGAAGCAATTTACCTCTTTCTTGCCTTAAAAGATCTCCCTAATGCAGTATCAAGCAGTGGGGTTGTGTACTTTCAGAGGAAATAGAATGAGAGAGTTTTTCACTAGACACTGTGCCTTACCCTCCCCTCTGATGTGCTCTCCAGAAAGTAAACTTGAGTGTAACATTGTGGCACTTAACTTTCCCCTACACATCAAAGTTCCATATGGAGAATCTTTACCCAGTGTGATATTTGCTTTATATCAGTCTGGGGAATTTTCAGTGTTTACATTTGTACTGTTTAACCATACTCAAAAAAAGAAAAAAAAAAAAAGGAATTCATCTTCTGTTCATGTGCATTTCTTTAAGCATTGCGGCAGAATGATCACAGTCAAATTGTTTTATAATCAGTAACACACCATTTGGGAATCAGCAACCTACTGTTAATAAATTGTGTACAACCATCCTTCTCTGGAGATGTAGCAGGTCTTCGGAGTTAATATACACTACAGTTTTTCTTGTTTTAGCTAAGTCGTACATTAAGAAGATAGGCTAGGTTAGTACTTAGTGATGAATTATGTGTGTTGATTAGTAATCTGAAATCTGTATGAGTCTTCTATATATTTTTTACTAATGCTGTGGCTAAAACGTATTCCATAGATAAAAGTCATAAGACTTGAAAGAAAAGTGAAGACTGATAACCTTCTTAGAAAAGAACTAAGCCATTAGTAAGTATGTTGCTTAGCTGCCTAGTGAACACTTGATTTGCTCTTTGATTACTATTAACTTTTAGGGTGATATTTGAAGAAACTGACATGTGGGATAGGGTATACATTGGTAATAATACTATACTAGTACTGTTTAATTGCATTTTTACAGAGATTCAGACACATCTAATGATATTAGAGTCAAGAATCTTCGAGGACTTCTTAAATAAACTCGAATTCAATTAGAGCTTCAGACTTTTCATTAACCAATCACATAACAAAGTTGTAGAACCAGACTATAACCTTAACTATTCCTTTGTTAAATATATACTATCACCTGCCATAAGTAAAACCCTGTGCTTCTTTTCATTCACTGAACAAGAGAGTGGTATGTAGATAGAAAGACAGTGCCACAAATTAATGGAAGAAATGACCTTAAATCCCGTGGATACTAAAGTGGAAGAGTAAAGGGGGAAGAAAAGAAATATTCAGGAAGTTTTGATATATGACTGGTCAGATTGGTACAGCTCTTGAGGACAATTGCTTTTAGAGAAACTTGTTAGTGCTGGGTTGACTTTGTACTTGAGGGAGGGACAGAACCTAGAAAACAAGAAAAGGTTACTTGCTTCGTTATTGGTAAGGAGAACTTAGCTTAACACTAAGTATATACATCTGAACACATACGTGTGTGTGTGTGTGTGTGTGTGTGTGTGTACACATGGCATCAATATGTAAGTCGGGCTGGAGATTACAATGAGTGGAATGAAGAAGGAAATGCAGACATCTCATCTGGTAGGCTTGAAGGGGAGAAACATGGCTAAACAGAAGTATAGAGAGCAAAGGGGTCTCTAGCAAGGGGCTTCTACCTGAATGAAGCTGGGTTTGTTAACTTTCTTTTTCTTCTTCTTCTCTTCTTAAAGTTTTTATTTAAATTCCAGTCGGTTGACATACAGTATAATATTAGTTTCAGGTACACTGATAACTCTCTTCTGTGTCTTACCTTGATGACCTTTGTGTCCTTGACCCCAGAAGACTCACATGTACAGTAGAGCAGCTTTACGATCTGGGGTCAACTGGCCTAGAAATATGTCAGTAACATGCCTTATTAGGAAGAGCAGCTTTTCAAGATAAAAGTCAAACCGGGATACTCTCCTCCTAGAAATTATAAAAATGACCAAAAAGATGGAGAGCCAGAATTACATCGGACTGAATGTAAAATAATATACATTTAGTATTAACCGTTTCCAAAGTTTTTTCATGTCTATGGCCTCATTAGAACTTTGCCCAAGTCTGATATTGCCATTGTTGTCATTAGTCTCCTTGTTAAATAGAAGAGAAATGGAAGCTCAGATTTAGAGGTTTGTTCAAGGACAATGATGAGTACACTTTGGTAGCCCCTGTGTCTTAGCATAGCACTGACACACGGAAGACGCTCAAAAGATGTTGATTAAAGGAAGGAATGAGATAGAGGCTTGTAAGTTCTGAAACTATAACCAATTACTTCTGCATCTGTTTTTGTGCAAGTAACAGAAATAAACAAATTTTAGAGGTATTATTATGATTATATAGAATCTAAGCTCATGAAAGTTGTCTAGGTCTTAAGAAATAAAAATGAAAACTGGAAGGCATTAGTAAATCAAGGCGCGCGCTCTCTCTCTCTCTCTCTCCCTCTCTTTCTCAGTTTTCTGTGTGTCTGCTTCATTTTCTCATAGCCTCTTTCTTCAAAGCAGCTGCTTCTGCTTTTCAGGGTTATGGTGGAAAACACAGCTGTCCCACAACTCTTGAGTTCATATGTTACAGATTAAGTCTCAATTCAAATTCTTAGGGAAAAGATGTCAGTTGCCTCAACCTTTATTATAAGATTTCCATTTCTGGAGTATCAGGAATCAAATATGGCTCCTGGAATCCCACTCCTCAAATCACAGGGCTGGGCATAGTTCCCAGAAAAGGAAGGAGGCGTTGGTTTACAGGCCATGCAGACATTCCAAAGGTGTCATTATAATTTCTTTTACCAAATCCTGTGTTGACTCTCCTCTCCCACTTTGCATTAGTGCCACTAGGAAGGATGATTTTTTGAGATACAGTATTCTTTGTAATGCTCCCTCCCACATGATTTCAAGAGGGGAGGAAAGCCCTTAATAATTCCCTACCTCGGTATTTTTGCAGAGCAGAAAATAAAAGCTACCAGGAATGAGGGTTTATTTCTGTCTTTTGTTAAAATCCAACTTCCTTGTAATTACATTGCTTATCCTGGAGGTGGAGAGGACTGAACAATTTTAAAAGAAATCAAAGTAGAAATAGTGATTGTACTATAATCTTGGTCTACAAACTACATTTCCTAGTCTTCTTTGCCAGTTGGCACTTAAGCTGAGTCAGTCTTAAAGGACAACCTGAACTATCCAGGTAAAAGAAGAGGATATAGTGTGTTCCATTCAAAGGAACAGTCATTTGAGGCAAGATATTTCCAGGAACATTTATATTCTAGAATAGCTTCAGCATAGATTGTAAGGTGGAGGGGTAGCAGATGTGATTGGAAAGGTAACCTGGAGAGGGGCCAGGGTAACTAGCCTTTGGGTGTCCCGAGAATGTGAACTTTATTTCATGGGTCAGTGAAAGCCACTGAAGAAGTTGTGGGGTCATACCGGTAGTTTAAAACCTCACTCTGGTGAGAACACCGGAGGAAAACCAGAAACAAGTCAGAAAAAGCAGTGAGGAGACTGTAGTTATGGATATAATATAGATGTGGAAAATGAGGACTGAGTCAACAAGTTGCAGCAGGGGGAATATAGAGAAGAAGACTCAATAAGAGATAATAATAAGGATGTCAGATCTCTAAGTGTTGTTGAGAATGTGGGAAATAGAGAATGTTTTTGCTTTTGGTATACAGCAATATTCATAGAAATAGGAAACCTGGTAGGAAGGTCAGGTTTGGACATGAAGATAATGTGATCATTATCCTTGAATTCAGTGAGTTTCAGATGTTTACGGTACATACGCGTGGAAATGTCCAATAGCAAGCTGGATATACAAACCTGGAGCTTAGAGTAATTACCTTGGCATAGGGGGTTAAAAATCACACAATTTGGGGAACTTTACATTTGGTTTTTCATGTATTTAATCTCCAATGGTAACATAAATAGGAGAAAAATTCAGTTGAACTATGAAATTTTAGAGCTGTCATCAGATTCTTTGCCTTGTCATGACCAGTTTTTTTCTTTTATCAGTGCTGTTGAAACTGAACTTCATAAAACCTTCATCTCTAGGAACACATTTCCAAGGGGCAGTTCCAAAGAGAAAAAAGTGTTTTGGATGGATACTATTCTGACCTAATATGGCGTTTTAAAAATGCATGTTCATTGCTTTATGTAATTTTTAGGTAGTAGTTGTTCCATAAATTCTTTGAGTGGGACAAATGCTAATTCCTTAGTGCTCAGAAATCAACTTCCTCTTAATTGGTTTTCAGACTTTTATCATGTAGGAAAAATGTCCAGTTGCAGAGAGGATCTTCGTGTTGTTTTCTTTCATGAAATTTTTGAAGGTCTCTAAAATTTAAATCTCCTTCCTTCTAGTCTATGAGGGCACCCCTGATACGTTCATACCAGGAAGCTCCACTTCCCTATGCTCAGTGACTACTTCATTAATAGTTTAAGACCTCACTCTAGATCTTGCGTATTGCTCCATTATCTGGATGCTGTGTCTTATGGACTGGATTTCCTCCCAAGGTTACCTATAGGGCCTGCCGCCCGTTAGTGGGCAGGTCTTTTTGCAAGAGTGGTCCCTTCATGCTTGACCCACCTCAACAGGCTGAACTGGGTATCATCCATTTGTGCCTCAACCGATGCGAGAACCAGAAAGGTAACAAGTCTGGAGTTGAGCATTTGAGGTGTAGAAAGGCAAGAGAAAATGTCCCTGTTTAGCCAGATACTATCTAGGGAAGACCTGAAGGGTAGCCACAAATAATTGGAACTCTATGATACAGAAGAAGGAGGAGGCTTTCCATTCTATCGACCTTCTGGAGGTAGAAAAACAAAAAAACAGTGATTAAAGCTTAAAAGACCCAGATTCAGGTTTCATGTAAAAAGAACTTTCAAACATTTAGCGACACAGAATGAAAGGTTACAAAAAGTGAAAATTATCAGTCATTATGTGCATGATTGCCTGTGTAGTGATTGAAAGCAAGATTTTGGTTTCAGAGTGACCTGAGCTGAAACCTTATTCCACCACTTCCTAAGTTTCATTGTCCGCATCTTTTGAAGAGGGATAAAGATCTTACCGACCTGACATTTGGGTGAATCCTGCTGTCCTCATTCTCTCACAGGTGCTCTGGAGAGCACTCTGCAGTAAACTTCCTGAACAGTAATCTACATCCCAGACTCTCCTTCCTGGGGAACCCTATTTAAATCATTAGTATTTTCCTCCTCATTGTCTGATTCTCGCTGATTGTCAGCACGTTAGGGCGACAGAGTCAGCCTTATTCATCTTTGTATTTCAGAGCTGTGGTTGTTCATTTCCCCATCTTTCCTTTGTGAGGGTTTTGAAATGAGTCTCAGTAAATCACCTATCTTCCCTCCAGCTGGGCAGTGGGTAATCCGTATCCACAAACTGCCTTCTGCCTCTTTCCCCTTATTCTTATTGAAGTGCCCTTCAGCATAGTCTCATACACAGGAACGCGGATTTCCAATCCAAGGGTGCCTTCTTGAAACAAAATGCCACTCCCCTTTATACATACCTTAATGTTCAATTAATTACTAGGTTTTAAGCAAAATCAAGCAATTATCACAGTTCACATTAATCTTGTGTTGGCAGGATAGCTTAGTGATTAAAAAGAAGATTTTGTTGTCAGACACACCTGAGTTGAAAACTTACCCCACCACTGCGTTAGTGTGTGGCTTCCCTAAGTTTCGTCGTCCACATCTTTTGGAAAGGGATAATGATAGTACCTATCTCGTTGGGCTGCAGGGAGAATTAAAGGAGAGAATGTGTGCAAAATACCAGACAATATAGTTAACATTCAAACACAAGCTATTATTTGTGATGTTGCTTTATTAATATTTCAAGTTCACTTTATTATTCATTCTCTGTAGATTTGTTTTCATACAGATCAAAATACTTACTAATTTCCCTTGTAATTTCTTCTTTGACCTATGGGTTATTTAAAAATCTGTTGTTTAATTTCAAATATTTGTGGATTCCCAAACTTCCCTCTGCTGTTGATTTCTAATAACTCTACTGTAGTCAGAGAGCATATTCTGTATGATTTCAATCCTTTTCAATTTATTAAGACTTGCTGTATAGTGTAACTCACTCTTTGTAAATTTAATATAAGATATATGAGATCTAAACATTGCTCCAAATCTCCTCCTGCATTATACTCTTGAAAATGCAGATATAGTCTTTCTAACATTATTGCATTTTCTTTAATACATTTTTGACCTGCATGATAGTAATTTGAGAGTATGATCAGTGAATTTTTCTCCTTCCCCCTTTCTGATCAGGGACATCTTGGTTGACTCAGCCAGCCTGCTGCCAGAGTCATCTTTCCCTGTCTTCAGAAGACATGGCACTGAATCCATTGCCTAGAGCTCATTGTTTTCACACTGTAAGCCATGGTCTGAGCACAAATTCTGAACTTCAGCGCCATCCGCGTGTCCAGCTGGTCCTCTTTCTTCCTTTCCAAAGACATGACCTTATGGGGGATTGGAGATGAACACACCACCTGTGCCCCAAGTCACTCAGTTTTTCTATCTAGGGCTACAAATGTCCCTGAGAACAAGAGAGCCGAGGCTTTTCTGGCAGGATGTGCGCTCCTGCATGATGCAGTAGAAACTAGCCATGGGTCTAAAAAGCTCTGTTAATAATTAGAGACTAATTTGCCATAGCTGTTTTTGCCTGATTTGTTTTATGTATTGTAAAATCCAAATTTCTACATGTGTTCAATAAGATCTAATGTGATTGTCATCAGCAAATTAAAGCCAGCTGAAAAAAGGGATTGAATACATGATTGTTTAATGTTAGTAGATACCTGTTTCCAGATATTTATAAAGAAAGATGATCTGTTGTATGTATAGCTTTTTTACACGCAGCTCTATGTATTGATCTTTTGCTTTTCAATACAGGGCCACAAAAATATGTCTAGTGACAAAGAATCAAACATAATGAATAAGGCAAATAAAGGCGACATTGTAGAATATTGGTTAAGATCACCAGCTTTGAATCTTGACAGATCTGTATGTCGTGTCACTTCTCTGAGTTTTAATTTTCCTCATCTGTAACATATAGGTAACAATTGCACTTGCTTACTAGTCAGGGTTTTGGTTGCAAACTTAGGCAAAAAAGGGCATCTATTAGAAGGAGAGTTCACAGAAGTCGGGAGTATTGAGCTCAGAAATAGAGCTGGAACCATGTTGTGCTGGATGGGGCAACACAACCAAGTCCTTCGTGGGAGTAGTCTGGTTAGGGAGCCCCTTCCAGCCTTTCAGTGAACTTGAAGGTGTAATTGACTTCTTCGGTCACACTCTCCAAACCCAGAGTTTCAGGCAGGAGCATCTAGCCGGCAGAGCCTTGGTTACATGGCCATGCTTGGCTGTCTGGTCTTTCAATTCATAAAATATCCTCATTCATGGGTCATGAGAAGCCAAAGAAACAATTATAGACAAATTTCCTCTATACAGAATACATAGAATTTTTGTGGGTATTAAGTAATATAATACATGTAAAGTGCATAACACAGCACTAGTATATATTAGGCATTAATTGTGATCTCTTTTTTTCTGAGAAGCAGAACAACTAGGGGTGATATATAAGGTTCTGCACACTTCATTAATGTAGAGGAAAGAAAGTGATAAAGACAAAGCCCAAAAGCAACTGTATTTATATTTTGCTTAAAAAAAAAACTATTTGAGCACATATATCCTGGGTGTGGTTGTTGCACTGAGGATGTATTTCCTTCAATAAGCTTTTAGCAGTGTAAAATTAAATCATCCAAGGGAAATAAAGGTGTTTGATTTTCTTAAGAAAATAAAGAAAACATTGATTTCTTTGGTGGATTTAAACTAGAATCTGAAAGTTCAAGAACAGAAACAATAGAAGCATCTGAGAGATCTGTGTTAAGATAGTGGGTTCCCCCTTGTTTTGGCTATAAGGTGGCTGGTTTGGGACACATTGTCTAGAAGTTACAGTGTTGCTTAGGGCAAGGTAAGTTTTTCAAGATTTGAAATGTTATACTCATAAAAAAGTCTATAGAGGGCATGCATCACAGCATGGTTTACAATAATAAAACTTTAAAGAACTTAAATGCCATCAACTGAACATTGTATTCCACTTCTACCATGGAATACAATACAATCCTAATATCGTTTTGCTCAGTTTCTGAAAATTATTGCTCTTACTAAAATTACGAATGTCCTCTATGTTGATAAGCCCAATGGACACTTTCTTTAGTACTTATCCTACTGTGCAAGGTCAGTGTCCTGGGAAACAGATTCTAAAATAAAGATTTGCCTGGAAGGAGGTTAGTAGGGAACACTGCCAGGATCAACGGCAGTAGAGGAGAGAAGGAAGCAAGATCGGGCAGAGGGAGAAGTTGGGCTGCAGCTGTAACAAAGACTGCATCCAATCCTAAAGGAGACCGCTGGGGCTACATGGCCCTTCAGAGTTGTTCGGGATAGGTGAGAGAGGGACCTTTCTCTCCCCTCATTGCTAAGTTGTCTGGTGCTGGCCATCCAGAGAAGAGAGCACAGACAAGCAAAGTGGTTCTCTTTGGTTGAGTGCAATTCTCAGGGAGGGGTCAGCTAAGAGCTCTTTGCTACCAACACTCCTGGAAGTTGGAGGAATGAAGCGTTCAGTCCTGGAAGGGGGATCTGGTAACATGCCATGTCATCAACTACCCTTACTTTGCTTCTTATCATTATTTGATATGATTGGTCACTTCTTTTAAAATACTCTTCCCTTGGCTTCTGGGTTGCTACACTATCTTGTTATGTTGTATTGTTTTTTTCTTCCTTCCCCTCTGAGTGTCTTCCTTCTCTACCTAAATTTTACAGAGATTCTCTGGACCTTTATTTCTCCTTAATCTATTCTACATGAGCTAATCCTTTGTCCTGCCTTCAAATATTATCTGATGGCTTCTAAATTTTTAATCATAATTCATATGTCTCAATGACCTCTAGAACTGTGTACTTAACCAACTATTCCTTATTTCCTCTTGAATAGCTCGCGGGCCTCTCAAACTGAACATGTTCTCAACTGAAGTCATCATCTGTAGTACCGATCCTCCATCAGTGTTCTCCGTCGTAGTTGCTCAGGCTAGAATCCAGGGAGTCACCCTTAGCATCTTCCTCTGCATTAAACCCTCATTCAGAAATGATCTAGTCATAGCTAATTTCACCAAGAGCAAACATGTCACATCTATTTTGCTTTGTTTTGTTTTGTTTCTATTGCTATTGCTACCATCGTCTTTTATCTGAAGTGTTACCATAACTTCCCCACTGGCCTCCCAGTATCCATTTTTCCTTTCCTCAAAATCATTCTTCATATTGCAGCTAACATGGTCATTTAAGAATGCAGATATTATTATGTTACTCACCTGTTTAAAGCCCTGCAATAATTCTCCTTTGTACCTAGGGTCAAATCTAAAATTATTCCCATAACCTAAAATGTCCTTGAAGAACATATTATATTTTTGTGTATCTCTCCAATGTGTGTTTCCTATACTGTTCCCGCTTCCTGGAATACACTACCTCTGTTCACCTTATCAACTGACAATTATTCTTTACATTTCAGGATGGAATTGATATATCACTTTGTCCAGGAAGTCTAACTCCCCTGGCTAAATTAGCTTCTCCTGTTAAATGCATTTTTAGCATTTATTCTTTCTCTTTCAGATGGCTTATGAGAAATTTAAATATACTAAATTTTATTTTCTCTCTTTTACATTAGACTTAATTTCATGAGAACTAAGATTATGATTTTTGATCTATCATTAGACTGTCACTGTTTGGAAAGTATCTTAAAGCATAGTTAATTTTAGTTGAATATTTTATTAAACACACACACATTCATATGTATTATACACATATACACATATTATCTTAATCTGTTCAGACTATAACAAAAATACCCATGGATTGGTTGGCTTACATGACAAATATTTACAGTTCGAGAGGCTGGGAAGTCTAAAATCAGGGCAGCAGAAAATTCATGTCTGGTGAGGACCAGCTTCCTGGTTTATAGACAGTTGCCTTCTTGCTGTATTCTCACATGGCAGAAGGAGTGAGAAAGCTCTCAGCAGACTCCTTTATCAGGGCATTATTTCCATGTACTAGGGCTTCACCCTCATGAATTAATCACCACCCAAAAACCCCACCTCCAAATACCATGACATTGAGGATTAGGATTTGAACACACGAATTTTAGGGTAGGATATGGGGGGGGCACAAACCTTCAGCCACTAACACATGTACACATATGAAATAGAAAACAAGTCTGGAAGATATGACAGGAAATTCCTAACTTCTATACGACAGTCCTGAAACTGTTACGTAATCTAGCATAGAGACTATAGTTAATAATATTGTAACAACTTTGTATGGTGACAGATAGTAGCTAGACTTAACCATGGTGATCATTTTGTAACGTATGTAAATTTTGAATCACTGTCTTGTATACCTGAAACTCATATGATATGGTATATCAACTACTCTTCAATTAAAAAAAAATCAAGTGTATAAAAGTGGAACAGCATGCTATGGGGAGCAAGGGGACCCTTCCTGGAGAGCTGAGACACTTGATGGGGTCTGCTCCGGCAGTTATGGCCACGTTCAGGCCCAGCAAGCCCCATGGCAGTTGCGGGTACCGATGAGCAATCTGTACAATGGTGCAGATTATGAGCGCTAAGAAGACCTAGAGCCACTATTTTCTGGGATTTTAATACAATCCTATGGAAACTGATGATGTTAAGCTTGAACATGTATTAAAATTAGAATGGTCTGAATATGCAAGTCTTTTTTTAATGGAGAGGAATCACAGTTTTTCAAACGATGTGAGATTTCTTTGGTGAATAAAAAACACTTTGTGCTGAATGGGAGGCCCCCTGAATTGTTTTGCTTTTCCCGAGGGGCTTGTGCCTGAAACGCCTGGTGTCCTCACGGTCTAGGCAGTTGTCCTGTATGAGAGGCCATGTAAGTCTGTGAGTTCATAAAATGCCAGAAGCAGCTTCTAAAGCAACATTTCACATATAATTGATATATGGACTTGCATCTAGCCTTGTGTGGGAAAGTCAAATGAGCTTTCATAGAATTAGGATGCTACCTTCTGATTTCTTCTTTTTCATAAATGTCAAGATACGTCAGGATAGGTTACCCTTCTCTATGTAGCACTTAGTCTGTTTCTCAAATTCAGTGTGGTACATGGAGAGGCCAAACTTAGGAGGCAAGAGACCGATTGACTCATGGTTTGGTTTAGAAGGGTGAACAGTGACTTAATGCAAGCAGCTCTATAAAAAACATGTGATCCAAGAAGCATTTTTACCCAGCCCACAAAGTGCTCGTTGGTATTTCAACTAGCTAAGTAAATATCTCCTGCTTTCATCCTATGTTATATGATGTAATATGCCTGCAAAATGGGTACATCTTGTTCGGGTAGATTTTGGTAGTTTTCTTTTAACATGCCTGACTTATTTTTTGCATGTTTGTGTTAATTTCTTTCAGGTTTTAGGAGAGATCCAATTTAGGTATAATTCCAAATCTATTGTCTATGTTTCTAAGAATCAATATTTGAATAATAATTCAGAATCCTTGATTTTCCAACCTTCCCGGGAATACTGAGGACAGCCAAGTATGTAGTAGGTGTTCAGTACATGCTTATTGATCAAGTAAGTGATAGAACAAAGATAATTGTAAGCCACGTGATGTTACTTTTATGTGTCAGCTTTGCTAGGCCATAGTACTCATATTTGGTCAAAAGCCAGTCTACCTACAGCTATGGAGGTTTTTTGTTTTTTGTTTTTTGTTTTGTTTTGTTTTGCTTTGTTTTTAGAAAAGATTAACATTTAAATCAGAAGACCTTGAGTAAAGCAGATCACTCTTCATAATGCGGGCAGGCTCCATCCTTCCCAAGACCGAGGTCCCTTAAGTAAGGGGGAATTCTGTCTCTAGACCACCGTTGGACTTGAGCTCATCAACTCTTCCCTGGGTCTCCTGCTTGCCCTGAAGATTTCAGGCTTGCAGCCCTCTCATTGTGTGAGCCAATTCCTTAAAATAAATCTCTCTCTATATATATTTACATATCCTATTGGTTCTGTTTCTCTGGAGAACCCTGACTAATATACCATATGGTCCCTATTTTGTGATCTGGAACTTGAACACGTGAATTACTGATATAAGTCACGATTTTGGATGCCCTTTCATTTCTTTTCCTCTCACTATGGATTACACTAAATTGTGTTCCAAAGTATGATTTTTTCTGTACATTGATATTAACACATCAACTTTCTCTATTTCAGTGGAATTTGTTTAAGCACGTGAATTAAATGAAGAAAGTGTGATTAAATCTTACTTTCTAGAATACAAAATAAATTATTCTTCTGATTTGAAAACTTAGATGAAAATTTTAAAAGTTTCAGGTCTGGGATAAATGTTTACAGTCACCATATGACCAAATGCAGCTAGAGAGTGACTAACAATCAATTTTATATTCACTGAGACAGAATCCGCCATGGAAAGCTCTAGGCAGCTGACAGGAGACCTTCCTTGTAAACTGGGCAGGAATTCTGAAGTAATGAACTGTGCTCCCAGTGTGGGTACCATAAACTTTGTAATGAATAACACTCTTTGAACGTCTGGACAAGAAAGATGTCTCACTCCAGGAGGGATGTTTTCCTTTCTGTAACCAAACTGTGCTTAGCTGATATTTGAAGCCTGACTTCACACTCCTTGGAGCTCTTCTTTGATCCAATACAGTTTAGTCAAATTGACTCTGATATGTTTGCAGATTGGAGTGGGGGTTAGGAAAATGTGGGAGTGGGGGTGTAACCCATATGTTTCTCTTCAGCTGGGAATTTGTTAATATTTTTCTCTGAGGAAATAAGATTCCTTTTCCAGTTTTGATTGATCGATGGTAAGAAGAAATTCTGATATAGCTTTTGGCTCTAAATGGACCGGGGAGGGTCCCAAAGAAGAGTCACAAAGGTAGGATATGGTTTGACAAGTGAAATATAGAGGGGGGAGATGAAAGAAAAGGCAGCCTAGAGGAAAGAATATAGGAACAATCGACTAATGGTCTACAAGTTTGGAGGAAGAGGGTTGATTACTTCTCCAGTCTACAAAGCAATAAAATGAGAAAAGCAACAAGCTGTAGCTTACTGTATTAATGTTGAACCGGCAAAGAAAATTCGTGTCAGTTTATTGAACTAAAAATTATCAGTGGAAATCATGAAATATTTTTCAGGGACTTGGTAATGAGGCAATTATCCATCTCTCTTCTCCGTTTTAGATGCTGTACATTAAAGGAAGGGCAATCCGCTATACTTTTTACTATATGAATATCCGCAGTTTGTGACAGATTATATGATAATTCAGCAAGCATTTACTCCTCTTTCACCATTTACTCTCCCACACCTCCATGGAAAAAGTATATTTTGCCCCACATTGATATTGGGCTTGGCTCTTGACTCGTTTGGGACAATGAAATGTGGATGAAAGTGAAAGGAGCCGGTGCTGACTGGAGGCCATAGAAGACATCATGCGTTTACACTTACCCATCTGCTAGTTTCTGACTCTCATCATGAGAAAAACATGCCCTAGGTGGCTGCACCACTCTAGCTTGGACCCAAATTGAGAAAGGAGCTACAGACCCACTTGACCCCCCCAACCTGAAGCAGAGGTGCCCTAGCTGCCCTTTAGAACCACACATGAGAAATAAAGGCTCGTTTTGTGTATCACCAAAATTTTATAGTTGTTTGAATGGGTTCAGTGCTTACTCATTCAGTAAGTCTTCATTGAGTATTTTCTATGTAAAACAGTCTGGGCTAGATCCAGGAGATACAAAAGACCCAGCTTTTCAAGGACCTTCTAGTCTACTCAAGGAAAGACACACGTACAACGAGCCAGGTTCATATAAGCACCATGAGTCTTGTTATCAATGCTATAAAGGGTAAAAATGTAGTGTTGTGTGGGTTGGGAAAATGGAGAGAGAATGTCCAGCTTAGAAGGAGTGAGACTATATCGGAATGTCTTCATAAAGAGAGATGGTTGAATACATCAATTAGAGATTACTTGTGTAAATCGCATTGATCTATGCCTGTGTGTATGTGTGTGTACACCTGTGAAATGAGATGCTTGCCTCTCAGACTGCAGAATGTACTTGGGGTTATGCACGAAGTAGCTGTATAGAAGAAGCATCATACATAAGTATGCGCAAGGTGAGATAATTTTCAAAACAATTTCAAAAAACCATAAAATGCCCATTTACCAATCTCATCTGTATTCATATAAATATAAGAACCATATTGCACAAACTGGGATTTATAGTTCCTAAATGATGATAAGTATACAAACTAAATTTGTTGAATCTTTTTGGAATAAAAGCAGTCAAATCCTAGGAGGTGATACTTTTTGTAAGAAATCAAATTTCTCGTAAACTACTAGTATTACCATTGGAATCATCAACAAGGTAATTATATTTATATCCATAAAAAGTAAATAGAAAAAAATGTCAGGAGAAAAAGCTTTGAGATGAAAATTCAATTTTTTAAAAAAGATTTATTTATCCATTGTAGAAGGGGAGAGCAAGAGCGCATGCGTGAGAGAGTGGGGGGTGGGGCAGGGGGAGAGACTCGCAAGCAGACTCCCCGCTGAGCATGGAGCCCCAGGCAGGGCTTGACCCCAGGACCCATGAGATCTTGACCTGAGTGGAAACCAGGAGTTGGTCATTTGACTGAGCCACCCAGGCACCCCAAAAATTCAATTTTTGACATCTTCATGACTCTGTGCTTTAGTTTTTAGATGAGCTTTCAATTAAAGGAGGAAGTCAAAGCTTTTAAAAATTTTGTTCCACTGTTTATTTTTTTTTTTTTACCTTTGAATACAAAGTCACATCCTCTCAGTTGAAGAGCACAGGCTGTGGATTCCAGCTGCCTGGGTTTGAATTCCATGTTCAGTATTTCCCACAAGTGTGACCACGTCAAGTTCTAACATCTCTAAGCCTCAGTATCTCTTTCTGTAAAATGGAAGTGATAGTAATAATGCACCGTAAATTGTTGAGAGAATACAAGTAAAGTCCTTTGATGTGGTGCCTGGAATGTGGAATGACGGCAGGAAATGCTAGTGGCTATTATGATTCTTATAATGGTAGCTAGCTTTCCTCCAGCAGAGAAAGCCCAACATTTAAACTGTAGTAGTATTTATTATTTATGAAGCATTCGTGAGTGTGAATATATGAGTATAAAACCCTCCAACCCTAAAGCATGCGTTCAAATTTTGGATTTCTTTACCTCAAGTGGCTGGGAACAAACTTTAAGCGCACCTGAATTTTTTAGACCTGAATTTTCTCCGTTAGAAAGTAATATTAGAAGATATTCTTGGGACAGCAGACAGCACAGAGAACTGCATTCTCTGCCTTTAACCTCTGAGTCACAGTTGATATAAGACATAAATCATATGAACCGTCTTGGACATGCATTATAGCTCAAGTCTCTCCTCCTCAATTATTTTCTTTTAAACTAAATCTGTAAGAAGTATTTGGGTAAATAACCTTTCTCCTTTTTTTGTTATTTTCCACATGTCAAAAATAGAGCGTGGCCAAACTCTCCTTTTACACATTACTCATTTAACCAGGAGCGCTCAGAAAAGTTTGGGAATGACTTTCAGAGAAACATTTTTAATTGTTTTTAATTTATCTAAAAACAAGCTAAAAAGTTTAATTAACAGGCTCCAAGTAATAGTTATACCATTTTTCCTCTGCTATCAGCTTTCACTTTTATTTACGATGGGTGTCCCCTGCGTCTCCCTTATGCCAAGGTCCACTATCACTAATATTTCTGTGATATGTGAATAAACCTAAATGTAAAGTTAGCACTTGCAATCAATGCAAATTAATGACTTTTTAAAAAAAATTTCAATCAGGAAAAGCAGCTTTGTAGTTGAAAATCCCATGCTGGCCCTAGAGTGGGAGTTTTTCCAGCCTCTGCTTAAATCCAAAAAAATACTGCAATCTTCTGGCACAGGCCCACTGTAATGCTTTAAAAACAATTTAGCAACTGTCATTGCTGTAATTACAGTAACTAATTACCATCCTTAGCAAACAAATAGCTTAACATAATACGCAAGCCGAATCAATTTTGAAGAAATGCAAATTCCAAAAGCGAAAAAGGGCATTTTGGCAAACCTGAAAGAGAAGCAGGAAAATAATACACTTTGTTTTATCTGCACATAATTCCCAGGGAATATCATATCATAAATATTTGCATTCAGTTCTTATCAGGACATTTGCATTTGCTTCTTATCAGTGTGCAGACTGGACTCTGCCAGATAGAGAGAGGAGCGCCCCACCATGCACATATTTCTAATGAATCACGTCTCGGGCCCAGAGAATATTTTGGCTGGAACTTTATCACCCAGATGAAGAGGTCATTTACTCTCCGAGTTGGTTCATCTTGGAATTGTCTTGAGATTTTGATGTGATTCACCCGACACGGCATTTATTTATTTCTTTCTTTTAGACAAACACTGGAGGCAGTTTATTACCAGAACGTTTCTTCCAAAGGCAGCTGTTCAAAGGACACTTCTCCCCTTGCCTGCCACCCCCTTCCCACCCACTCCCCAACTTCTGCAAAAATGAAATCATATGTAAATAACACCGATTCCAATTATTTCGAATTCCGTAACAGGCATGGCCATCTTTATTTTGTAGGAATCAATAGAGAGAATAAAAGCAAAGCATGGGATAAATCAAGCCCTACTCGACCATCATTATCTCGAAATTTAGTGCCAAATCCCGCTGTAGTTCTCCAGGAACACGTTTGATTAGCAGAGGCTTCTTGAGCAAGGGGAGGCAGTAGTGGTGACCAGGAAACCACCTTACTAATGAGACCATCAGATTCCTCTAACGGTTTATCCCGATAAATTCATTTCTCATCTTATTATAAGTAACAGTGCAACTTACCCATGAGCACACCTAAGTCAATAAGCGAGCTGATAGCAGCTTCTCTCGCGTGTGAATGATAATTTTGTCCTTTTTAACCCTTGAATTATCATCTGACACGGCACCCAGCACTCCCTGGCTTGCTGCGCTTGAGCATAAAGCACTCAAGCAGTCTATTTTGTTTTGGAGAGAGAAGCAGGAATATTATTCATATTGATTGGATCCTTTCTGTTGGTCTTGGCCATTTAATTAAGCCAGATTTGTATTTTAGTGCTTTGGTAACATGAGGTTCAAACAGATAGGGGTATTATATCCTTATGCGAAGCAAAACCAGTTTGGTATACAAGAATCATGGCTGTGCGCGTAAAGGGTTCTCCAGGAGTCCTATTATTACACAATTTCCCCTGAAATTTTATCATCTATTTGATATTATTGCACAAATTCTGAGGTCAAACTTCAAAGTACAACTCTGGATGGGATCAATTTGAGTACTAGGATTTCAATTTCCAATTATAAATTAAAATATAGGTATAATGGGAAAATTTGTCATTTATAATAGTAGCAAAAATGCATTTAATTGTACTTCATAGTGATTTTATTCATGAATATAGTCATTTAAACTTAATTTCACCTTTTGCCCAAGTAGAATTTCACTTTGGTTTATTTATTTAACACAAAAGAGAACTTCTGGTTTATTATGATTCAAGTGATTGACACATCTCTATTTGGATCCAGAAAATGTTATTTAAAATCTCATAAGGATGTAAACATCTCATGAAATTTTATTCTCATAACAGTAAGGAATTTTCTGCAAATTATGTTTTAATTATAACTTTAAAAATTCATGGTTAAATCTTTTTCCTCAACAGGCCAGTTAACATAGTTTTTTAAAGTATTTTTATTTCAATGTATATTATTTTGTTAAAAAACACATAGGCACTGGTACTCATATTAAGAATTTAAAATATTATTTAAATCTTAAATAAACATTTCAATACATTATCTTATAAATTATTTCTTAAAGAATTTTTCAAATATTGAATATGAGGTGAAAATTTATGTACGATGAAAAGTTACAGTTAGGCGGCATCATAAACAAAATTCACATAAAATTGTTCAAAAAGCCTATTTGTTTTACCTAAATTCAGCTCTTGTATACATGTTTACATTATGTGTTATGCTCTAAATTCAGGATGCATAGTGTATTATATACAGAAGCCACATAAAATATCCTATGGAAAAAAAGCAAGAACCAGGGAAGGAATAACGCTAAAAACTATTTAGTGGGATTCAATCATTCATCTGGAAAAGACATCCTATCTATCCTTCATGTTTTATCATTGTTTTTCACTTTTTCTTTGAGGTGGGAAGAGCTTACAGTTAAGAGCCCATTATCAGGGTGAAGGATGCAGGAAATCCAAAATATTTATGTTTGTTCATGGCACACGGACAAAAGACAGTTCTCAGGAAAAGGGCTTTCTGATTAAGTGATTGAAAACACTCTGCTGTATTTTAATAGCTTCTTCTATCCAAGAGATAACATCATCTTCATCCTTATCGCTATTCTGAAACTTATTTTAAACATTCTCCTGTGCTCTTCCAATTAGATACTCTGCTCTCTTGGCTTCCTGTGTCCTCCCTGCAACTCATCTCATTTGTTTGCTTTCTCATTTTAGTCAGCAGGTTGGGTGTAAAAAGAGGCATTTACCATATAATTGAAGGGACATGCTTTCCAGAGTCAAATTCATCTACATGGCATTCAGCCACGGTCTCTCAGTGATAAAACGTGGACGCTAAAACATCAACTTGCACTTTGCAAAAGCTTAAAATATTGCTGATTGATTGAATGGCATTACAGAGAATAATCAAGGGGAATCTGCTCATTTTTAAATGAAAATTGATGTTGCCTAAACAGATAATATAACATCAGATCCAATACTTGGCCAAAGTCTGTTTAAGGGAAACATATGTATGGAGAAGTTGCTCATTAATATCTACACTTGCTCGTTCCTCTGTTTAGAACATGATACTCCCAGATTTCTCATCATTCTGGCCCAACTGAAAGGTCACCTCTTTAGAGAAGTCTTCCCTGACCATTCTGGCTAAAGTAGCCCCCTCCACTACACAATTTCTGGTTCCTGTCTCATGTGTTTTCATTGACTTCAGGGCATTTACTGCTGTCAATAATTTATGCAAGCGCAATGTATGGATGACTTTATAGTCTGTACCTGACTTTCTGCTGATGACGTCAGGAATTTTGTTATACCTGTTCACTGTTGTGATAACAATGTCTAGAATATTTCTTGGCACATTCTGAGTCCTTGTTGATTGTTTTTTTTTTTTATTAAATAAGTAAATATATTGAGATCCAGGTATGGTGGTTAACCTTTTAAAAATAATTTTCACAGCAACCCATGGGATATGTACTAGTAATAAGCCCATTTTATAGATGCGAACATCTGAGACTTAGAGATCATATCGATGGCACACAATTAGTAGGCACTGGAGCTGGGATTCGATGTCAGGTCAGCTCAGGGCTTCAAAGCTCCTTCTCTTAATCACGCTGTTTTCTCTACATCATATTTCCAATGATTCTATTTTCATTAAATAAGTGTATGGTTTCATATGATCTTGGACAGAGGCTATGTCATTGGGTACAGGGGACTTTTGAAAGAAAATGCCGAGTGATGCCTTTGCTGTTTTGTCAGCAGATATATTTTTATTAGCCCTTGCCTTCCCTCTCTGTTGAGCCTTCAGACTTTCAGCAACACATGGAAACCCAGGTGACAGCTGTGACTTAAAACGTTCTTTGCCGTTCTGCACAAAGAATGGACATTGCAAATTTTCCTCTCGGGGAGGATAAGATAAAAGAGAATTAGAAGTGATATTATTCTTGAAGTATTCTACAGACCAACAGACGAGACAGAGGATACGGATAAAGGTTTCCGAATGCA
This sequence comes from Ailuropoda melanoleuca, assembly GCF_002007445.2. NCBI lineage: Eukaryota > Metazoa > Chordata > Mammalia > Carnivora > Ursidae > Ailuropoda > Ailuropoda melanoleuca. Next base: position 71,806,857 of record NC_048226.1, read on the forward strand.
GATTACAAAACTGGCCTTGAAGAGAAGGGAAAATACACCCGTCGGAATGTCTGCTGAAGTCTTACTCTACAAAAGGCAGGGCATCTGATAAATTCTAGACTTGCTGACACCTCAGAAAGATGAAGAAGCTGGGGAAGAAAACAATATTCTGGACCAAATTTATGAAAGAACTGTTTTGTGATAGAGATGCGATAGGAAACTTTGTAGGAAATAGTCAAATCATTTGAGATATTAAGTAGAAAAAATCATAGGAGACACTCAAGACTATCTCTTGGACTTTAGGAAATACGTTGCTTGGAGTTTTTAACAAGGACAAGCCTCATTCCATGGTCAGTGAAGTCAAAAGTTCATGTGGCTCAAGAAGGAATCTATGAAAAGTAGAATTTCTAACAACTTAATCACAACTGAGCATAATTAAGAAGAGAAATGTGGTACCCACGTTAGTATTGCAGCCAAAAACAAGCCCTCCGATGAAGTCATCTACAGAAATGCGTGTAGGGAGGCGTTAGCCCAGATGCGGGCAGGAGAGGCATGGATCTGTAGAAGAGCATCAGGAAGGCCAATGTCCAGGGTGAAATGAAGTGTCAGTAACAGTTGAATACACCCCAAAGGGCTTATTGTTCTCTGGAGCACAAGGAGACTAAGAAACAGGTAAGTGGATGTGTAAATGCTGCAATAGGTACATGCCTAAAAGTAATAGGAAAATTATTTAGATCCTACTTTGAGTTTATGTTTACAGGCAAGGAAGATCATCTTCACGCTGGACCTGTTAGAACAAGGATTATTAAGAGGATAGATGAGTAAATAAATTTCAAAAAAACATCTATTGGTTTTGCACGAGTAAAGGTTCAGAAGAATTAAATTGTAAGGCACTGGAAGACATGCAGAAAACACAATGGTCTTTCAGAAATCGCAACGATGAGAGACTTACTGCACTGCCCTGCAGGTCGGCGTAAGACCTGCTCTTGAAGAACGACAAATGGTGGAATTTCTGAAACTTAATTGTTCAGGAAAATGCTGTCAAACCCTGGCAATGTTTCTGGAGCAAATGCTCACTCATGTGGTTTATTAACACTTACTAATGAAAAGTATTGATACTAGGAGCAAACACTGACTCACTGATACCATCCAGTTAATTTCCTTCTAAAATGAGGCCTCTGGGGTGATAAAGAGAAATGGCGTAGTAATGGGCATATCTTTGATTTCAGAAGGCATTTATTGGGCAAACTAATTCATGGAATTTTGGGTAAGATGAAAACTATGACTTAGATGGATTTATCTTAGTGGCCCTTTATGCTACACAAACGGTTTTGAAATTTTGGTGAACACAGCGGTCTTGATTGATACACTGCACTTTAGTGTTAATCACAGTGAAGATTTGTGTTCATCAGGCTTGCAGATGGCACAGAATTGAGTCTGACGGACTGTACACCAGGGAGGGATGCCCGGCTGTTCAACTCCAAGGTTCTGATTTGCTATGTGGTCTTATCTCCCCCATAACTTTGTTTCCTCAAGCCTCACAAACACGATTTTCTCTAGAGGTAGCTATCCAGACACTAGCATCAACTCTGGATGCTCAAGAACGCACAAACCTGTGGCATGTCCCACATAAAGTGGCTTTGTTGGCTTTTTAGTGTCATCCAGGTTGTTGACTGGGACGGTAGAACTTTTGTCTGTGTGGATCGTACGTAGCTGAGAAGTGCGCATGTACATTCCTTCTCCCTCTTCCCCACTTGCATTCCTCCCTGTAACTATTGCTGCTGGTAATCCACCAAAGTGCCCTTTACCGGCTTGGTGTGTCCTTGCCCCACCTGCTGGAGTGTTGGCTGGGCAAGCCCACAGCTGCTGCTTCCTCCAGAGTATTGTTTGTTTTCTGCTGGAAGAAACCACCCCAAACGCAGATGCCAGAAGCTTAGGCCCTACCTCCAGAGGTGGCTCAGAGCCCAGGACTGACTGATATGGGAGCACAAAAAACTGACCCTTGGTCTCAAGGTGGGACCCATTCTGTTGTATGATTCGTGCTCTACCGCTCCCGGGAGACCAGGCTGAAGCTCGCCTCCAGCCAGACCCCCCTCTCCTATTGATTGGTTCCTTCTTCTCTCCCAATCTGCTTCCCTCACCCCTTTCTCCTGGGAGCACTCGCTCAAAAATCACCAGCACGGGCATTCGTGTCTCAGCCTCTGCCTCTGGGGACCCCAACATAGGACATCCCTTCTTTCTCTTTTGTCATGTTTCTTTCTTTCTCTTTCCCACTTCCATCATGGCAAGTAAGATTAATCCATGACGACAGTACTGTGTAGTCTTATCTGTAACCTGAAAGGAGAGTTCAAACTTTTTAATTGGTGTTGGGCTCAGTTAGCACTATTTCTGGATTTGGTTTCAAGACTATTGCTTCAGAATCACCTGGGAGATTATTAAGATATGGATTCTCGGCTCCCCTGAGCCAAATCAAAGTCTCTGGCGTGAGGCCCTGGAATCTGTATTTACCAAGTGCTCCAGGTGCTTCTGCGTACATAAGATTTTGAAAACCCTTGAGGTAGAATATGGTTATGCTGTTGCCATAGTGATGGCCTTGGTCCACTTGGAGGCCACTTAGCCAAGCACAGAGAAATGCAATATAAACAAAACTTTCCCAAGTCCGTGAATTGTGTTCTAATGTTAAGCTTCTTGAAAACCTGTATTACTAACATCTACTCACAAGAATATGGCACATTGTTCAAGCTCAATGTCACTCTGGGGGGAAAAAACACATCAAAGGGCCTGTTAATGGAGCTTCTTCAAATACCATGTTTCTCAGATTTAACACAGGTAGTTACCACCTTGACACAGAAAGTGAGTTTCTGTGTTAGTTAGTTCCTTGTTTCTCTTCTGGTGTTACTTTTGTGATAAAGAGCCAGTGTCTCACTGCTGAATACAGCGAAACTATGGTGGTCAGCATCTCACTAATAAGAAAGCGGTAGATAAACAAATTCCTGCTTTCTGACAGTAAATATCCTTAGTCTGGTAACTTGCAGAGATACTAACGTTAACCTAATTAACCCTATAGAGATAAGGGGGTTCGCGTTGGCTGCTTCTTCTGTTGTTTGAAGGTAAAGTTTAGATATGGAGATTTAACCTCTCGCTCATAAGGTTTTCCCACCCAGTAATGGTATCTAAGAGTAAAGCTGCCTGCCTGGCGTTCCCTTATGGCTCTTGGGAGGAAGGAAGAACCAAAGAGTCTGTGGGGGAAATGTTTATTACCTCTAACTAAACTACAATTTCTAGCCACTGTACACTTGCCATTCCCCCATCAGGCCAGTTGCAAAGCCTCGGCTGTCCATCAGACCGCCCATCAGGCGCACCATTGCCCGTGTGCTCTTGGCTTTGGCTGCGCCGTGGTTGTTAAAGAGCCCCCTCGTAAGCTGGTTAGAGGTTACACTAGAGTTACCATTTGTAAGACAGCATCATACCCAGGTAAGAAACCTAGAGTGAGTTAGGCATCACTGAATGCTAGCAAGTAGTGTACAACGCGGTAAGGCTCCTATTCCCAATGAAAAGGTGGCTCTGGAAAACTCAGACAAATTTGCTCTCTCAGAAAGAAAAAAAAAAAAAAAAGCATGCATCTGGGCTCTCCAACCTCCAAAATTCACAGATTAGAAGGGTGTGGAATTGTCAATATGAGAAGCCGAAGCAGGCCAGGAATAATTTCCAGGGCTCTGCTTCCAGCTCCCTGACGCCTCTCCACCTGGGTGAGTCATCCGAGCTCGGCACAGTGACCCTGCCATCTGTCACATCCCTCTGGGTAGCAGCCGGCCTTTTGCACAAATCTCTTACTGGAGGAGAGTGTTGGCAGCTCTCGGGACCTTCTGAACCCACCTGAGGAGAGTTTGTGGAGCCCCACAGAAGAAAGTGTTTTAAGGATAGGAAGAAAAGGAAAGACAGAGAAGTGAGGAAAGACGTGTTTTCTGTCTTCCCTTGAGTTATACCGCTGCCATTCCTGACTTACTTCCAGGAGGCAAAGAGGAGGAAATGGCGATCACAAAGACAATGAGAATACAAGCATTAGGCCATGCACTATGGAAAAATGACCATTTTTCCTCCTCACAGAAATATTTAAGTCGGGTGTCCAAACAGAAGCAATTCTAGAAATGAATAGCTAGCTATAGAAATACACATTGATGAGATCATATAGATAACGTCTAATACTGCTAGTGGAGGAAAGTCATGTGAGTGTGAGATGGTGCTTTGCCGGTGTGCATGTGGATGTGTGGGCATGTGTGTGTACGTGTGAGTGTGGGTGTGTATGTATTTCAACTAAAACCAAATGTAGTTTTATTTATTTAAAAGGAAGAGTAATTAGCCATCCATGGTCCAGGATTCTGCCTGTATTTCTAATGGGAAGTACAAATACTTTATTAATTTTAAATGAGATACGTGTCACTTACGACCTGCCTCATCTTGGGGGATCGCCATTACAGAGATTACGAATTTCACGCCTGGTAGTCATGGTCCTAAATTACCTTTCCAGTCTCTCCCCTACCCTCCCATATCTATACTGCCAATCACTGAATTATTCACCTTCCCTGCACACACCATGCCTCTGTGAAAATTGCTTATATTCTACTCCTTGCTTAGAATACTTTCTATATTGGTTAGACAATGCTGATGGCTTTAGAAAATAAATCTCAAATGTCAGTGACTTAATAGAATAAAAGTTCATGTCTTGCTCATGCAGCGTTCTGATTAGCAGGGAGAAAGTCTTCACTCAGATTCTACCAGTGAGAACCAGTCATGGCACAGGGGCTGAGAAATGTCATCCTTGGTGAGACAACAGGTCCCAAGTGAAAGTCCTACTATGAAAGTGGGGACACACATATTGGTGAAAGGTTAGCCATCTTTCTAAAATGACCTGTCAAAGATTTCCAATGATTTCCAATTAAAATTAATTGTTCCATACTCTCTAATCCCCAGTTTGTATATACCTCTCTTATGTTGTTATATTATTATTGTACTATTGTTGCTATTATTTTTTATTACTGTCATTGTTACTATCATTTATTATTACAATCATTGCTATTATAATTGTTACTATCCTTTGTTATTACTCTCATTATTACTACCATTATCACCATCCTTTGGTTTGGAGTGTAGCACAAGTTGGGGAGTAATGGTCAAGAGCACACAGGTTTTGGATCAGGTAGACTGGGCTTGATTTCTGGCTCTGTGACTTGGCTATGGGCCCTTGGTAATTCAGGCTCTAAGTTGTTGTCTCTGTATAATGGAAATCATAACAAATACCTCCTAGGATTGTTGTAAAAATTAAATAAAATCAGGCATTTAAAATACTTAACAAAATGCCTGGTGCATAGTAAGGGGTTTTTAGGTAGTGACTAGCTATTAGTTCTGTCTTCCCAGGCAATTATAAATGTATTCTGAGTAGAAAATTTTTTGTAAATTTTCATCACCCAGTACAGTGCCTGGCTCATAAAAAAGGTCCAATAATGTTGAGAAGATTTATGGGAGCTGGTTTGGTCTTTGCAATAGAACTATAAATAGGATCAAAACAAATTCATTTTCTCTATTTTGTTTCTCTACACAGAAGTAATAGCCATCTCTTTAATTGGTCTCTCATTTATCAATAAAGCTGAAAAGCACAGGGAGAGATATTTTCACTTACGCTTCTGCCATGAAGCAACTTGATGTCTAGTCCACGGATGATCTGAAAATGAGTCCCTAGGATTCTTCAGTTGCCAATCCCATTCTTTACCATCCAATGCTGTGAAATTCTACCTTAGGTGAGGACTGCATTTCTCATGCATTACTTAAGGTCATTTCTGCCATTTAGATTAAAATCCTTTAATTTTTCCTCACATAATGTATATTTTGAAGAACAAATATTTTTATCCTTGTCCCCAGAACTCACTTTCCTTTTCAGAAATGACATCCTAAACTAAATACACACTCTAATAACCATCTCATGTTCTCTATAGAAAGGATACCATCTCCCACCGTTAACCATTATGGTTTCTTTAAAGAAGGAAGACTCTCTCTGGTTAAGACATCAGGGTCATTCCAATCCAGAAGCAGAGGCATGGGGTAGCCAAGTATACATTTTCCAGACTGTGTCATGAAAGGAAACAATTTTCCTCCTTTTTGCTTGCCAATGTAGCCATACCCCTGGCACATCGTAGAGGTGTGTATCTATGCTATTACTTGAACAAATAAATGAAATAATGGAATAATGGAATCAATCAACCAACCAAATTGGCTGATGGGAGCACGTGGTAATTGGCCTATATATATAGCCACTGTATTTCCTTTTTCCCCCTCCAACTTATTAAGCAATTTGAGGGGATTTTCCCCCCAAGACCATTGATGGAACAAAATAGAATCATGACTTGTGTCTTGCAGGTTTTGTAGCTAACTCTACATACTTTTGGCAGTTGTAAAACTTTCCCAAGCATTCCTATTTTCATCGTCCTCTCAGAACCTAGGGGCAGAGTGAAGCATGAGAAGTCTGTGCTTCCTGTCCCCACCCCTCTTTCCCCACTCACATAATCTACATATATTCGTCATCACCAAGGAATCTAACAGGCACTTAGGATGGCGGGGATGGCAACAGTTCATGAAACACCCCGGAAAATGACAGGTTTATTAAACTAATATCCCAACTGGACTTCTAGATTGATACGGCCTGGGGAGAAATCTTTCAGAATAACCCTTTACAGGGATATCCGCTTTACAGAATGCTTGCATCTACATTATCTCACTGATTTTCACACCAACCTATCTTGTGATTGAAGCTCAGAGGAATGAATCGACTTGCCTAAGATCACATGGTCAGGAAATCATGAGCCCTGCCCTTACAGCCTGTGCCTCGGATTCCAAATTAGAGCCTTTACAGGATCTGCCTTTGCTGCTTATAATGACCATGTTCCTGCTGGAAGCTAAATGAATATTCCACCCTCACCTACTTTCTGCACATTGTAAAACTCACCCAAAGAAGTAGAATTCTGACAAGTATGCATTTGTTGAGTCTCACTTCCAGCAACTATTTATTAAACTTTTTTTTTTAACCTTCTAGGTACTGTACTAAGTGGTGGGCTGCAACACTAAATAGCACAGACAAGATTCTTGTCTTCGTGGGGCTCAGAATCCTATGTAAGGTGAGGAGTGGAATACGGAAAATGAAGAACAGATTCTGCCCATGCACTGTCAAGGGGGCAGCAGCAGTTCCAGCTTAAACTTGTCATGGAGGAGAAAGCGGTTACCTTCCTGGGTTTTGGCTGCCGTGTTGGGCCTAGAAACCACAAACGGCGGCACTGTCATTTCATTTGCTGAATGATTTGCTTCTAAGTTGTTTATGTAATGGGAATAGTGTGCATACGTGGTTTTTTTTTTTTTAAGATTTTATTTATTTATTTGATAGAGATAGAGACAGCCAGCGAGAGAGGGAACACAAGCGGGGGGAGTGGGAGAAAGAAGCAGGCTCATAGCAGAAGAGCCTGACGTGGGGCTCGATCCCGTAACGCCGGGATCACCGCCCTGAGCTGAAGGCAGACGCTTAACCGCTGTGCCACCCAGGCGCCCCATGCATACGTGTTTTTACCATATTACACTGATACATTTAAAAAAACAACAACTCAGATTCTGATATAGTATAATGAGTGTTAAATTGGAAATGTACCAGAGACTCTGGGAGGAAGCGTGTATTCATTGCTTTACTGCACTCAAGGGCCTATTCAAGATGCTTTCCATGTGTTAACGTATTCGATCTTCAGACAGCGGTATACAATGAAAACTATGATTATCCATGGTTTTCTGTTAGATATTCCAAAGAACAGAAAGGTTCAGCAATTTTCCTAAGAAACTCTGGCTCCAAAATATATATACTAACCACTGCATTATAGGAGGGACAACTAAGTTGAACCCAAGAGGTGGCAGAATTCTCTGAGAAAGTGCCATATAAATCATGCCTCAGTTTTCCTGTCTGTAAAATGGGATGAAGGAAACTTCTATCACATAGGGTTGCTCCAAACAGTAAATGAGATAATATATGTAAAGTCATAATATGACACATCTGGTCATTGTAAGCACTCCATAAATTGAACTGCTATTAGTATTCTTATCACAATTATTACTAATAAATGGAGACAGGGAAATTGATAGTGAGTTAAGTCAATCAAAATGAAGTGAGGTGGCAAAGTAGGAACAGTGTTCTGAAAGCGGGAACAGAATGTGTGAAGAAGCCTCAGAGGTGAAGAAAAGCACAGTAAGATCAAACTCAGGTATCTGGACTGTACGTTGTGACCGCTTTTGTAGTCTGGAAATTATTCTTCTTGGGTGTATAAATGCTATTGTCTTTGCCAATGGATAGGGTGCTGCCTGATGATAAGAGCCAGAAAAAAATGTTCAGTTTAGATTTGCCAGTGAGTGGATATCAGTTAGTTTCTACCTTTGAGGGTGGTGATATGATGATGATGAACAGGCTTTGTAGTGTAGGTAGCAGCTCCACAAACATTTCCTCATCTCCATCTTCATCAGCACGTCTAGAGGTCATTGTTACCACCGGCAATATCCGTTAGTGCTGCATTGATTAACTTCGCTACACCTGAACTTCTCTCATAAACAATGCTGCTTCACTCTTGATTCTGAACCCTCTTGTCTCTTTGTAGCTGTTACGTTGAGGGCAGACTTGTTTAAAAGCTACCACAGATTTCCAGTTTAACATGCCAGATTGACCACATGTGTTTATTTGCACTTTCTGTGCAAACCTCATTAAATGGCAGGAAAGGCATCAACACACAAGAGAAAGAGTTTGTGAGAGAAGATGAGAGCAGATGAGTCATGTCAAAAAAGTTGGAAGTTGGCAAGCAGTGAAGTAAATGGTAAGAGACTGTGTTGAACAGAAAAAGTTGACAGCTACGTGTTTGGAGGGGTAGAGAGGAAAGGCACAAAGCGACAACAGGCTACTCATTTTACATAGCCCTGAGAGTCGGGAATTGAAGGTAATATGTACTTCCAAAGGGAAGAGGAGAGGTATGAGTCCAGTACTGACTTGGTTTCATGCCTTTATTTATTTATAGATGTTATTTATTTATTTATTTATTTTTATTTATTTGAGAGAGAGAGAGCATGAGCAAGGAGAGAGAGAAGCAGACCCCCTGCTGAGCAGGTTCTGGGACCCTGGGATCATGACAATCTGAAGGCAGCCACTTAACAGACTGAGCCACCCAGGCGCCCTGGTCACATGCCGTTAAACGAGACGGTGAGACCTTTTATATTCTGTCCTCCATCCAAGCTAGAGACTGGAGTTTTCGTTTCTGGAGAGGACAGAGGATCTGGTGTCTATACCAGTAGGCAAAGCAGAAGGAGGGGTAGGTGTTAACATGGAAACGGGGGAGTTAAGTGAAAGTCACGTTTGAACTCAGAAACCCCCATGCTCCTTTTCTATTTTCACCTCCCAGAACACAAGAAGTTTCACTCTTTCCACACAACAGAAGCGGGAAGGATTTTTCTCTGAGGAAACTGACCTACTCCCGAGAAAAGGTTAGTAAGTATGGACATGTAAGATTTCACATTCAACACTGGCAAGTCTGGAGAATACCCTCCACCCAGTTTCCCTTTCCGAAGTCCACTATTTGACAAGCCCCGCCCATGTACACAGAGAAATTCAAACCAACATGTTACTACTTTGCTGAAGTTGGAATGGACCCAAAGATTACTTGATTTTTTAGATAAGAGTCTAGCATAAAAGACAATGACCAAAACAAACAGGAAAAAGGAAGCCAGAGGATAAAGAGAACATACAAGGAGCTGAAGACATTTCAAAGAAAGTATATATATTATCTCAGGAGAGGGTAGAGAAGACACTGAATACATGAAATGAAACCAGGATGCTATGGTAAGAGCAGTTCAGTGTATTAAAAAGAACTTTGGAGAATTAAAAAGATATATAAAATAGTTCTAGGAGTTCCAATATCCAAAAAAGTAGAAGTTACTGCAGAAAATAATGAAGGAAATGGCGGGAAAGAAATTGTCAAAGAAATACGAGGAAATTTTCCAGAATCCAAGAATAATAAATTCTAGATCCAAAAGTATTACCAAGTAAAAATGCTCATCATGTCAAAGACCCATAAAAATGCAAAATGTGCATCACCACTGTAAGAAATTCAGAACAGCAAAGATAAGAGCAAATCTTAACAGATTCCAGAGAGAAATATACAAATGATAGGTCACATATAAAGAAAGGAGCAGGCTTTTCAGCAGCAACCCTGGAAATTCAATGGCGAAATTCTGAGAGAAAATGATTCTCATCAAAATGTCAATCAAGTGTCAAGAATAGTAATATGTCTAGTCAAGCAAGATCTCAAAAAGTTAGCTCATGAGTATCATTTCTTTTGTCTTTCTTTTCAATTTTTCCCCTGGCTTTCTTGAGGTATAATTGACAAGTAAAATTGTATGTACTTAAGATGTACGATGTTATGTTTAACATGTGTATACATTGTGAAATGATCACCACCATCAAGTTAATTAGCTCCATCACCTCACACAGTTACTGTGCCTGTATATATGTGTGTGATCAGAACATTTAAGATCTACCCTCTTAGCAAATTTCAGACATACAATACATACTATGAACTACAGTTACACAGTGCTATAGTGGTGTACATTAGGTCTCCAGAATGTATTCATCCAGTGTGAATGCAACTTTGTATCTTTTGACCAACATCTCCCATTTCCTCTAACCCCTGGCAGCCACATTTTACTGTCTGCTTTTATGAGTTCAACTTTATTTTTACGTTTTTTAGCAAGGATGAACGTACACTGACACGTCATAATCACTTGACATCCGTAGTTCGTGCTACGTTTCATTCTTGGTGTTGTACATTCTGTGGATTTGGACAAATGTATCATCACATGTACCCACCGTTACAGTATCATACAGAGTATTTTCTGACATTTATGACAAGGTGGAGGAACCTCGAAGACATTATGCTAAGTGAAATCAGCTAGATACAGAAAGACAGATATTTCTTGGTTTCACTTATATGCTCAGCTTTAGTACCATTTCTTACCGAACTATTGGAGGATATGGTTCATGAAGGCAATAAACCGAGAGTGAGGAAGATCTTGAGCCAAGTAAAAGTGGTACAAACCAAGAGAAGTTAAGGGACTTCTTAGAAAGACAGCAAAGGAAGTCTCAGGATAAGTGCTGTGCCACGTGCCTGTAGAATCACCACCCAGGCTGCAGCAGGCAAACGGAAACTCTAGGTCAACTCACGTGGATCCGTCCTGCGGACACAAGCCTGCCGTCAGCGTCGCTGAAGAGCAAAGAAGGCCACATCCTGGAGCACACAGCAACTTGCACAGAGTTGTGAACAGGTCAAATTGTGCAACTGGCTAATTTGTATTTCCTTTAAAGAAAAAAAAAAAGGAAAAAACATGATATCCATGTCTAGTAGTTGTTTTGCACAAACATTTTTGTTTTGTTTTCTGTTTTTGTTCTTTTTTTTTTTTAACAAGAGAACATGTGGAATGCTAACTAGATGATTTAGGAAAACTCTGTTTTATCCTTATTATTGAATGACTTCAAGCGAATGCTACACTATTTGCAAGATGCCACCGTCATTATGATTTTCAAGAAAGACTGAAAAGACTGAGAGTAACCACTCAGTCAAACCCGTGTCGAGTGGGATGTGCAAGTAATGAACTCAAATGCAACCGCACGCATTCTAACTTGCTGGTGGTTGGTGTTACTACAATCGAAGGAGAATCTTTGTGTCTTATCCTGGGCCAACTTGTGTGAGGATTCAGAAATGTGACGCTCTATTTGGATACAAGTGACTTAGCTTGTAGTGTGGGTGTAACCTGAATGCATTACCCTGACTCTTCATGAAGTAGCTTCAAGGAAACGTTGGGCAGACGCAAGACTCTGACTCTGTACTTGCATCTTTTACATATCAAAGGGACCCACACATCTTAATTATCTCTCTCTTTACCCTAACTCTGCATCTCTGGGGATTTTCCAGCACTAAAACTTTGAAATTCTCCCTAAACCCAGCCCTGGAGTCTTCTCTGTGTTTTGCCCCTGGATACTCTGCTTCCTCAACTCTTTCCCTTGCCTCGATTCCCCATCTAGGTTTTCCATAACAAAGAAGAATTTGGTAACTGACGCAGTAAGGAAGAACTTTTCTCCCATTTTCCTCTTCCTTAGATTCCTGTATCTTTCTGTCCATTTTCTTGATATAGCCTCATAACGAAGTGGCAAGATGGACCATAATTTAGAATAAAAAGGAAATATTATCTTGATGTTTTTGATCCTCAAAAGACAGAATTATTTTCGGCAAAGAGGGAAGTATACATGTAAGTTGAGGACACCCACACATTAAGAAGTTCTGTTGTTGGTAAGTAGGGAAAAGTTTTCATCTGAGAATTCCAGAAGGGCTCTAATTTTTATATCCTCTCAGGCACTTACACACAGGAAATCCCGGTTCTACCACCATCAGCCATACTACCCGTTGTCCTACTTCTGCAGGCCGAAACAATGGAAAAAAGCTCTTTACATCCAGAAAAGAGACTGATTGAAATATCATCTTTGGGAAGTCTGTTCTAAAGACACTAATTGATATTGTTTGAGGAAGTGTAAGTGTCTGTCATGAAAACCATTTTAACGGCTGACTTGTTTTCTTCTTTAGTTTGCTTAACTTGGCAGAGTGTTAACTTCCCTTTAGAAAACCTCCTATTTTGATTTATGAATGTTTTCAAATTTTTAAGATTCTCCAAACCGTTGTTTCACCTGTAAGTAGAGAGATAGCTTGTTTGGCTAGCTGCCTTGCATGACTCTGTGCCAGGCAATGAATAATGCCATGTTCAATATTCTAAATTTGTGTTCCAAATTCTGAATTTCCAATGAGCTGCATGGAACTCTACTGATAAGTGACTGATTTTCCCTGCAAGGATTGTCTTATTTTAAACTTCAAATTTAGTTGCCTTACTTTATGCAAGGCAATTTTGAATGGATTTTACAGTGAGGATGAAGACTATTCATACTTTTCTAAACCTACAAGGCAGAAGAACTGAGCCAATGGAGGAGTGCATGTTATCTAAGAGGACTACAGGTCTTAACAGGTAGCACGCAGGGAACGCTCTTTCATTCGAAATAGTGCTAGCCAACCTTTAATAGAAACCTCAGATATGAAGTATTACCAAAGTTGCTAGTATTTTCCCCCAAAGGATTTCTACGCATTTAAAAATATAAACATATTTATGTGCGTGGAACCAGAACTGAGGAAACGATAATAAATCATATGAGTGACCAGATATTTCTTCAATACTAAAAAGTAGGCTGATTTGAAATTCTAGACTTTGGATGAACTTAAAAAATATTATTTTTGTCTTCCTCTGCAATTTTTTCTAGGCCGTATTATAAGTACCAGGATAATGCGAGAAAGTTTTTCTTAAAGCTTTTCCTCATAAGGGCAAGGAAGGATTGCCAACAGTTGCTTGTCAGAGAATATCTGTGAGTGTTCCAAACCAACTTTGTGAACTTGAGTGTAGTTATTTTTTTCTTTTCTTTTTCTTTTCCAGAATGTGTGTCAGCCAAGACTGTACCTAACTGGACCTGAACTTGAGTAGATTATCCAGCTCATTTAGATAACGTAGGTGGTTTGAGTGTGAGTGCTTAGATAATTCTCATAGCTGTCTAGACTGACCTGGGTTGACCAGATTACTGCACATTCCCCCATGTCTCTGTAGCTTTGTAAACCTGTCAAGACATTAAAAACCAACAACCAGGATTCTGGGTTTTTTCCTAATTCATGTTTAAAATGTATTCAATACCATTACCCAGTGGTTTCATATACTACCTATTTTGACTTCAAGGTATCAGAGATGAATTTTTATTGAATTTAGGGACCACTGTTATGGAAGAAGTGACCATGCTAATTTCTTTCCTGGGAAAGAAAGGGCCAACCTCTTTGTGGCTAGTACTGTGACTGAGCATGCAGGATTCTCTTGTTGTCTGTGGTAATACCATACTGATCATTGATATTGGTACATTATTGGGGAGGTAAAACAAAACTAGCAATAAAGTTTCTAATAGCTATTGAACTAAGAAGAAAACTACTACACAGGACAGTCAAGATGACCACTCAAATTAATTCCCATGGGAGTCAGAATGGAGAACTGTGTTAGTGCTGGCTTACATTTTGGGTGAGAGTCCACTTGATAAACTTTTTTTCCCCCAGCCAATTAGGTGAGTGTACTTAGGATTGCTTCCTCTACTGAGAACAGGAAAAGGGGTATTAATATCAACAAAGGGGACAGAAGACCACTTCACGTTTTGTTCTGACCTAGACTTTGGGGAATGCATTGGAGCCTGATTGGATACATACACAGAACCCACCATGAACTTGCTGAATAGGTACCAGAGTGCCCAACTTTCCTGTCTATCACCCTTTATTTTGAGAATCATTTTATATAAAACACAGACCCATGAGATATAAGAAAGAATTGTTCATCAATAAAACAAAAGAGTAACTTGCATTAACACCAATTTTGATCTTCCATCCCCAAGAATGGCTCATTGAGGGGGATTACATGGCTTGTCATGGAGATGTAGGGAAGTACTTTGAATGGTGGAGGTAGAATGGTGGCACCTGGGGGAGAGTCTGTGTCCTGTCCCTGCCCCCATGGTGTGACAAAAGCCAGTGGCATGAAGAACCTCAGATAGAGAATGGGTGTGAGGTATGGGGTCAGCAGTCACCAGGCAGATCTCTGAGAGCCCACTGAATGTGCTGATTGGGACAGACAGCACTGGTGAGTGTTCACCCATGTTCCGTGGATCAAGAAACATGAGGACCATAGTGACCATTAGTGAAAGAATCTGCTTCTCATCCTGTTTCCTGGCACTGTATATGTTCAGAAGTTTTGCATTGTACCAAATAGAGTGGTAAGGGGGTGCCTTACCACTGGCTAAGATTGAAATTCTCATCAGTCCAGAGGTTGAGGTTTTGAAGCCAATGTAACTGGATTCAGAGAAGTAAAAAAGAAAAAAGGGGCACCCTGTAAACTGTGATGTTTACACACATTTTGGAGGTGAGATCTACAAAGCACCAAGCTCAGCGTGTGGCTTATGACAGGCAACCGTTATTCCTTCAACAAATGTTTATTGAGTGTGTACCCTGTGCCAGATCCTGTGCTACACGTCCGGCAAAGTGCGGTATGAAAAACAAGGCACAGCCCCTGTGCTCATGGAGGTTACAAAGAGGGAAAGAGGCATGGTAAACGACTAAATACCTGATAGATTTTTAGTTTCATGAGGGGAGCCAGCCTTAGGACAAACTTGACTCACAGCTGAGGTCAAAGCCAAGAGAATTGCAGAGAGGTAGAGCCAGAAGGCTGAAGACCCTGAGAAAGCTTGGATTAAATTCCTGCCAGGAGTCTGATGCCTGGACTTTCAGCTACAGGAAGAAAGAAGTTCAGCTACAGATACGCGGGTGCGCACGCACGCTCTCTCTCTCTCTCAGTCACCATCTTCTTTAAGTTAGAGAATTCTAACACTAGAAAGAGAATTCTTTACTAAAACACCAAGGAAAAAGAAAATAAGAGCATACCAGATGTATATTATATTTAACGATGGTAACTTAGAAAAATAAAAAATCCATGACAGGAAACATAAGCATGTTCTTATAGCCTAAAGACCAGAAAGGGAAGCTGCTCGAAGAAAAGAGAGCCAGTGCCTTGCACATAGTAGACAGATAGTAAATAATGTTTTTATTGGTTAAATTAAATTTACCAATGCTGGAAATCTGCCAATGTAATAAAGAGGACCCTTCTATTATGTATGTATGTATGTATGTATGTATTTATTTATTTAAAGAGGCCACATTTTTAAGAAGATTTTATTTATTTAATTGAGACAGAGAGCACATGTGCGTGCACGAGGAGGGGGAGGGGCAGAGGGAGAGGCAGACTCCCTGCTGAGCAGGTAGCTGCCCGGGCTGGATCCCCATGAGCCGAAGGCAGATGCTCAGCCTGCCGAGCCACCCAGGCGTGCCCAGGAGGACACTTTTAAAGGAGATGTAGTCATTGCTATAGGAAGCCCTCCACTCTCAAGCATTCATAGGGAAGAGTGACGGGGGTGGGGAGCACCCATAGCTCAGAAGGAAAACAACAGAGAAGAATAGCCTGTAAGAATTCTATTATATTATAGAACAAAGCTCTAGGATGCTGAGATTTGTGAAAACGTCTAAGAATCATAGGAGAGGGTCTCAAAAAGCTATAGCGTAAGCTCTCCTAACTGACCTCTGCCTAGTGGCATGCTAGATTAACTGACACTCTTTATCCTGTTCCCAAAACACCCTTGCTAAAAACTACAGCCCACTGAAGGCTCATGGGTCCAAGGCTCTTTCTAGAATATGTATGAGGACCAGGCAAAGCTACCAGTAAGGTGTGTGCATCCCAACACTCAACTGTGTTTCTTCTCAGTTTATGCCACTTTCATATGCTGTGATAGTGAAAAGTTATGCAAACTCATGAAATGACTAGGAAAGGAGTTTTTAAGAAATTAATACTAAATTAAATGTTTCAGAAAGACTAATAAGAAAAATCGCTTCATATTATAACCAAAAGATATTTGAAAGATGGTAAAAATCTAGAAGATTACTGCCCTTGGATTGTTTTGCTGGTGTTTTAAATTTTTATTGCACTTCAGGGAACCAAGAGTGGAAGATTGTGGCCGATGAGACATGGTCTGCACAAGGGAATAGTGTAGAACCCTAAAGAGAGGATTCACGCTCAAAGAACCGAACTTCCTCCTGCATCAAAGGCATGGTGAAACAATGTACACAAGTAGTTAAACACACACACACACACACACACACACACACACACACACGAAGCCACCAGCTACTACAGCTAGCTCACATTAATTGAGGCATTAGTTCTACTATGTGTTCAGAGGAAAAATAATAAGAAGGAGCAGGTCTTCTCTATAGGACAGTTTGTGTTAGCATAACTAATGAAGTGGATAGACAAGCACTATTTAACTTTACTTTTGTTCCATCTGTCTGTCAAGACCTATTTACATCAGAAACAATAGAGCAGGGGCGCCTGGGTAGCGCAGTTGTTAAGCGTCTGCCTTCGGATCAGGGCGTGATCCCGGCGTTGCGGGATCGAGTCCCACATCGGGCTCCTTGGCTGGGAGCCCTTCTTCCTCTCCATCTCCCCTGCTGTGTTCCCTCTTTCACTGGCTATATCTCTGTCAAATGAATAAATAAAATCTTAAAAAAAAAAAAAAGAAACAATAGAGCTATCCTAGTGAAGAAGGGATTAAACAAACGCGAGTAAAAGAGTGCCAAGATGTTTTCAAAGTTCAATTTTCTAGGCTTTAATGAATTTATCCCAAGGGTATCAAGAGGAGCTAGAGTCGAACTCTAAACAGGGATGGAGAATGGAAGAAATGATAGAGGACTTGTTCCAAGTTTCCCAAAGGGAAGAGTTTGAATACTATATATTAAAGGCCAGTATGTTTGATTCACTGCCTAGGAATACACTAGAATGGATTATTAAATGCATTATTTGCCATCATTTAGAAACAAAATTGGTGATCACTTAGAAATCACACCAAAACAACCTCACATCCTTCCTCTTATTGTTGTTCTTTTCTAATATGATTATGAAGCCATAGGAAATGATCAGGAAAACTCCAGCATCTGTCTTGTGACATTCTGGTGGACAAGATGAGGAAATGTGATAATGTAGCCAGAAGGAGCTGACACTGATAGAAGGGCTGTATTCAGAGCAGAGGAACCAGAAGACGAGCGCCAGCCTGAAGAGAGGCCTTTGATGGTGCAACTGGGTTTTCCTCTGTGTCTTGTCCTAGCCAACTTCTGTGTCACATATTACTGATCAAACTTTCAGGTGACACGAAGCTACAAGAAAGGTTTGGTACCAAGGGTGATAGAATCAGGATAAAAAAGATCATGACTGAATAAAATAATAGGCTGAAGTGTCTTAAACTAACATCTAGCAAGACTGGATTTAATTGGATATAACTCACGTGGTTAGGGGAGTTGAATTTAAAACTTACTCATTCAGGTTGGTTCACCAGGAAGCCTTATAGCAGGCATAGAAGCACCATGAAGGGGTCTTACTATTGATGTTGGCAGTGTCTACAGTATAAAACGTGAAGGTTAAAAATCATTAGGCACTAGGCACAGTGTCTGGGGGAGGTGGGTGTGTGTGTGAAATAGTTTCAATCCCCCATTCTTGTCAGCTTCAGGGCATCCTGCGCAGAGTGGAAAATAGCTAATTGGGGAAATTTGGGCATCGTATGGACAGTCAAAACACCAGAGACAGCTTCAGGTCACAATGACAGGCAATATGTCCATATGGAAAAGAGTGTAGAGGGAAGTGTAGCAAGGGGAAACAGTGAAAACTAGCCAGCATTCAATACCCACAGTTAGCACCTAGAGCCAGGCCCCTGGCAAATGACAGAGTAGGAACCTAGGCACCTGCTCATTGATTGATTCCATAGAAGTAGGAGAAGGGAGCCAGGGGTTGACCAAAGAGACCATGTAGGAGAGTAAATCTACAGAAACACTATGCTTGGATCCTTCCCTAGAGATCAGTAGTTCTCCTGTTTGGCTGGGCCTAAGCTTGGACTTTCCAGTGGTACACCGCAACATTCACAGATCTTTCTTTTGGCAGCACTGATCTGATTTCCATGTGAGGATTTCCTCTCACCCACTGTGGAGACTTGGTGGAAGGATGAACCAAGCCATGCTCCCCTTCTCCAACCACGGTGGGCATGCCACCCAAGACAAGCCAAAGATGAGTTGCAAGAATGAATACAAGTACAGTTAAAATGATTTTTTTTTCCATTTTTGTCCTTCAAGAGGTCTGTTGATGTTCTTACTTTTCTGAGTTTCTGCTTTCCTATTGAATTGTGTAACTTTCCAAAGAAGTTATTTTTTGCTGGAAGAAAAGAAATTTGGGGTAAAACAGTGACATAACATACAAGGAATACACTTGGGTCTTTGCTTACTAAAACAGACTTTAAGCGTCTTCCTGAAGAAAATTTTGGCTTTCCCTATGGATAGCCTAGGAACCTACCTCAAGGCTGCCATTCTCCACTCACTCATTTTGACACATTTGTGCATCATCACCAATTGTGCTGTGTAATGTGAATGATTTATCTCCATAAAGTAGTTATGTGTATGAGTGGTTCATGTTTTCTTATAAAGTAAATCAGATCCAAGGCTTTCCGTTACAAGAAGGTCATTCACCCTCAGTTGCAAACAGGCTTTCTTATTTAAAAACTTTAATTGATTAATTAAAAATGTTAATTAAAATATAGTTGACATTGAATATTAAATTAACTTCAGGTGTACAACATACTGATTCAACAATCATATGTATTACAATATGTTCACCGTAAGTATAGTTACCATCTGTCACCACACACAGTTATTACAATATTATTGACTATATTCCTTATGCTGGCTTTCTTAAGTGGAGTGAAAAGTCTGGAATGAATGGTAGTTAATGGAATCATTCACGCCTTGGTGTAGGCTGATAGGAATGCGTCTGCTTGGGAACCTCTCATGTGCATCACTGTGTGCTCCCTAACTTTTGAGAACACAGTGAAGTCATCAGTTCTCATGAAAAGGCCAGCTGAGAGATGAGTAACATTATCTTTAGGAATCTAAATTCCATCCTGGATCAATCTTCCCAGCCTAAGCTTGAGGCTAAATGACTGGACCGTAATACTTCATTCAGTTTGTTGTGGAATCACTCTACTGACATGAACTATAGCATTTTGCCCTTTTTCTTTCTTCTTTTAAGGACACATTAAAAAACAAAAACAGAACAAAATGAAACAAAAAAATAAACCCACTAAGTTCTTTCTGGCTGTGTGGTACAAATATTGCTGTGGATATTGTTTTCAACAAATATTTTTTGAGTACCTTCAGTGTTTCAGATGCCGTGATAATCCTTAGGTATACAATGAGAATAAGGGCAGACTCAGTTGTTGAACTCACAGAACTCACATTCTAGAGGGAAACAATCATGAATCAAGTAATTATAAAAAAAAAAATAGAGGTACAATTACAAACTAATAATTGGTATAAAGAAAAGACATACACGCGCTGTGAATGCTTTCGTGGGACTCTCCCCTGAATCTAGTGAGGGTCAAGGTCAGGGAGGGCTTTTCTGGAATCTGGAGGATGATTTGAAAGCAGAAGGGTGATAAGAGTTAAGCAGGCCTGGGGTCAGAGCAGGGATATATATATATATCGATTTGCTGGATGTTTGGGTGTCATTATTGTCTCTACCTTTCTTCAACTCCTACACGAAAGTTGGTTGGATTTTGGATAGGTTGTATTCTTTACTTTGGAAAATCTGTCAGAGGAAGAAGGAGGCTTATCTTTGTTACTTTTTGAAAAATTGAATAGTTCATCTCATTTTTCTAGGAACATTTACTTCCTAGTTTGAATTTAAATCTTTTTTTTTAATTGATCTGTTTTGTAAATTTTGGTTGCTATGACAATAAATTGATTCACTTCAAAAGCTATTAACAGCAGCTTGGCTATTCTGTTTTCTTTGTTGAGAATATTATAATAGGTAAAATGTCAGCAATAACCAAGAAAATTCCAGGGACAGGAAAAAAATGGTACAGGAGTTTGGCAAGACATGATATTCCTTCTGATTCATTAAACATTATAGAATTTAATTTCTGGTGAATAATTGAAAGATATTGATTCATTCCATATGAAAAACCAGAAGAGTAGGTTTAAGAATGATAACCTTTCTTTGGTTTTCACCTAATTTCATTCATTATTTCAAATCAATATTTATTGAGCTTCTACTATGAGCCAAGAACTGTGCTAGGTGCTATAAATAAAAGATGAATAAGACAAACTCCCCATCCAGGGATGAAGCTGTAAACCTGAGCTTTCACAGATACAATGGAGAAACATTAAGTCCAGAAAAAAATATGTAGTAAAGCTGATGCCAGACGTGTTTCCCCTCTCTTAGGCAGCATATCATAAAAAAAGGCAAGAGCACACCTGAGCAAATGACATTGTCTTTGGTCTATTTTTCACTTTCTAAAAACAGTAGATATGAGATCAACCCATTCCTCAGACACATCACCTGATGGTAAAATACCATCACCATGGACCCTCAGGACAAAGCCCAGAGGGTCCGTGAATTACATACCCTGGGAAGAGGATATGTCAAGGTATTATCATTGGACAATTTTCTCCCTGAGTTAAAAGCTAGCTTGACTTTGGGGTCATTTCAGTTCCAGCACTGCGGGTTAATGGCTGTGTTTTAGTTTCCTCAACTGTAAGATAAAAATAATAGTGCTACCCTATTATGAGGATTAAATAAGTTACTATTTATAAAGCTCTTAGAATTGCATCGAGCATACACACATGCTAGGTATTTTCTAAGACCTTTACAAATAGTAAATGGGGTGTGTGTGTGTGTGTGTGTGTGTGTGTGTGTGTGTGTGTTTGGACTAAATAAAATGAACTATATATGGCAATAGTAAGCTCTGAATCGAGGGGAGGAACCACGGAGGGCAGGAAACCACAGGCCTTACATTCAGCCTTCTTTTACATTAGAATTGCTTTAGAATTTTGAATAAGAATATTCACTGATCTCAAACTTCAGTCCTTCCACATTTCATGGCCCAGGAAACTTACTAATAAGCTATTGAATATATAAAAGCAAACAGTATGAAATAGAAAGATCAATAGGGACATAGATAATTCAGAAACTGGAAAGTAGATCCTGGATAATTGAAAGGTGATGGAGGTCAATGAGCTATGAAGTCAGCCCATCATCCCCCTTTAGGAAGGGCAGTGGAAGTGATTTGAAGACTGTGAAGGGATTTCGTCATAATAGGAAGAACAAGGACTCTGCAGTGTTGTAGATCTGAGCTTTAATATTGAATTTGCTGATTACTAGTTATTTGAATGTGAATATAAGTTCTCTTAAATCTTCAGCGTCCTCATCTATGGAATGGACATACAAATGGGATTAATAAGACATCAAGTTCTTATGGTGTTGGCCCAATGTATGTGTTTAAGAAACTGTAAGCTGTTATTCTTATATCTATGAGTCTAACCCCTCTGGATTTCTAAATTGAATGAGATTTTAAAATATTTTTTTAATTTAAGAGTGGAGAACTAAATAACACAGTTATGTAAGTAGTACTTATGGAAAAAATATCTAAAAACCATTGAAATAAAGTATGTGATCACAGTAATGTTTTCATCTGTTAAACAGGGCAATCTAAAATGTTCGACTTAAAAAAATTAAAAGGAGCCTAATATTTGAAACTGTAAAAATAAGCAGTTGTTTCTTTTTCTTAGACAAACATACCACTTTTCAGATTTAGGTTTAAAAATCACCAGCAAAGTAGGCTAGGTTAGAAGTCTATAAGCCTTCATTATCACATTTTGCTGACTGTGGCATGCCGCTCATTTGTAAATATACAGAGTTGGACAAATCTAGTGTCCAGGCAGACATTTTTATAAAATGAATTATGTGAAAATCTCTTTTTTGTTGTTGTTGTTCTTACTGGACTGTGAGCTGACCAAATGCAGCATCTCCTGAAAGTTAGAGCGATCTGTTTTTACACATTGGGAATCCAAATTTGCAGGAAAGCACCTAATACTTTCTACAGCCACTACATAGCTTTGAGGGCATTTATTTTCTGTCTGTGTGCATATATCTGTGTGCATCTGTATATGTACTCCTGCCTCTATGTACATACATAATGACATTTATTATATGTATTTAAATCCAATATTATCACTTCCTATTCAATACTCTAATGTCTATCGTAGATACTTCTAAGCCAACAGTTAAGCTTGGTGTTGCCTGTATCTCAGCAACAGAATCCACTTGTGTCCACGGTTTGCTAGAGTCAACTGGATTTTAAGCTCCTTGAAGGTAGCACCTTACCTTGTTTTGATAGATTGCAAAGGAAGCGCCAGAGTGTCGAGCACGTAACAAGTGTTTTGAAGCATGCTGTTTTTAGGGGCTTTGTGTTTTCATAAGTTTCATAAGTAGATTGAACATGCCTCCCCACAGCGCTCCACTAACCCCTCACCCTCACCCCAGTCTTTTCTTTTTTTTTTTTTTTTAAAGATTTTATTTATTTATTCGACAGAGATAGAGACAGCCAGAGAGAGAGGGAACACAAGCAGGGGGAGTGGGAGAGGAAGAAGCAGGCTCATAGTGGAGGAGCCTGATGTGGGGCTCGATCCCATAATGCCGGGATCACGCCCTGAGCCGAAGGCAGACGCTTTAACCGCTGTGCCACCCAGGCGCCCCGTGTCTTTTTCTTTTTTAACTGACACGGCACGTTTTTTTCTAAATCAGTCACGAATGGTAGCATTTTGTCTAACCCAAAATGTACTATCACAAATTATACATCAGTGGAAGCCCAACTACTAAACTTTTACCAGACCAAATCCCTTTCTTATTTTTTCTACTGTTCCCAGGTTTATTGGTCTTATTTTTGGTGAGGATTAATCCTTCCATTGCAAAGGAAATTATCTTAAAAACGACCTTCCCAAACGACCGAAATACCAGTGCAGGTAAAGAATATGCCTGTAAACAGTAATGGTTTCACATTGTTCTTAACTTTATTGAAAGCATCATTGTGTACCTTAGCATGAGGAAAAGTAATACTTTAAATCTTTCGAATGCGATAATAAGAGGCTGTACTGCTTTAGGAAATTGGAATCGGGAAGTCATAGGATGGGTCAAGAGACCAGTTCCTCCTCTACGGAGCCTGGGTAGAAAGAAAAATAGCTGCATTGTGCTAGAGGTCTAATGAGACACAGTCACCAGGGGCTCTCCTGCTGAACTCCCACGTCACTTACTGAATGCTTGAAAAAACTTACACTTTTAGGTAATTTTACAGCTGTGAATTGGCAAATTGGCAAGAGTCCTGAATAGCCCTGAATTTAAGGCTGAAAAAGGAGGGAAAAAAGGATATTTTATCAGGTCTTGTAAACTTATTTGGATTTTCCTCAGAGACTAGACCATCACAAAATACCCATTTTGATTTTAAATATGTGTCTTACAAACCTCCATGAGGCCATTGAATTCTTATCTATTTATATGCAGACTTGCACATGCACATGTGTGTGTGTGTGTGTGAAGTTTTTGCAGTTGCAAAAGTCGAATGTTTTAGCTGATTTAGGGTTCTTGCAAAATTACTTAAAATGGTTATACACACGTGACATATATTTATTGGCTTGTATTCCCCGCATAATTTTTTTCCCCAGAATAAAAAAGCTTTAAAAAATTAGCTTTGGGTTGGAACGTCCCCCCCCCCCAACTTTGGTATTGCTTTTTTGTTTGTGTTTTTGAGGTGGAGGGTTATCTATGAGTCATTGGCAAGCTCCAGTTCAATCAATTTAGAAGGAACTTTTAGGGCTGAGTTATTTTTAAATGCCTGAAAATGAGGGAGCTGTAAATGGAAATCTAATCACAGCTTAACCTGTAGTCATGCAAACAGTCAACTATGAAATCAAATGAGTTTCCAACCCTCTTAACCCATTAATGGTTACTGACTAGCCGTGTTGCCCAAACATCATCATTCAAAGAGCAGGAAAAGGAAAAGGCACGTATCTGGAGGGGGGTGCAGTGGATAGGAAGGGAGGGGTGCTGCGGATGCCAAGAAGGAAATGTCTAGGAGACAACAATTTCCTCATAGACACAAGCATGCAAGCTTACATAAGCATATAGCTTCCGCAGTTCCTCATTGTTCATGGTTTCTTATGAAGCCTTTCCTGGTAAATATCAAGCAAAGGACTGCATTGTCCTTGTGAAACTGCATCTGATTTTGAGTACTTGCCATTTCAGAGGTTCAGCTTCTGCTGTCCTCTTGATGGGACTTGCTGAAAAGCACAGTCCCAGATTTCTTTGGAGTTTTGGGTCCATTTGAAAAACATACAGCCTCAGCTGGCTCTCTCCCCAGTAACCTCCCAGGAACTTCCTTTCCTTTGTAGGTTTTCACCTATGTTCTATCTCCCTTTTCCTTGCCTTTTGACTAAATCTCATTTTTTCCCCTACCACTTCTAAGGATCACCTGCTCATATGCTTATATGCTCAGCTCCACTTCGATTCTATTACTCTCTATCCTAAGAGCTACACCCACAAACAACAGAAGTACCCAGTCAGGCTACTTTGGGGACAAAACAATTGTCTAAACACCTAAAGATTCAAATTAGTGAAGAGTAGACATCTAAAAAAGGACAGCTGTGCATGTGTATGTCTCTCTCCCTCTCACACACACATAAATGGCAATACGCCTGGTTCATAGGTATGTGTTCATTTTCTGGCAATTTTGAATTTAGTTCACTTCACAAAAGCAGGCATTCCTGCATGATGGCAAACAAACCAACTATTGGGGAAAAAAAACCCATTTGGGATTGCTGAATGAATATAGTGTACCCTGTTAAATTAAGTCTCCTTTCTGACCTCCTGAGTTGCCCCCCTAACTCATCTGAATCTAGACTGACATAAAAACCTGCATGAATAAGGCAAGTCTAGTTTGGCATTCAATGAAAGCTGCACTTGACTATTTCATCTCTTGGTAGAAAAAGGCAAGCTTGTTTAATGTCGATTTAGTGCCAAGTGGTAATTACCCCCAAATGATTTCCTGGGGTTGGACCAAGCCTCTTTTATGAACATTTACCTCCAGTGTCAGAGTAGGACTGAGAGGAAAAAAGAGTCTCTCTTTTCCTTACACACACACACACTCATAAAGATGAAAAATAAAAAACCAAGGTAAACATTTTTTTTTCTTTTCTTTTGTTAGATGTGGAACCTTGAGTAATGCGTCTTTCCCTATGCACTCTAAAAGAAAGGCGAGCTGGGAACACGGCTCCTTGGGACAACTTACCCAGTCTGTACATATGTAGCACATGAAATAGCCTGTTCTTAAGCTATAACCCCTGTTTCCAAGGGCCCACCCCACACTGCAGGAAAGAAAGAGTGTCTTGGTTCTGATATGTAGAATTTGAATGGACAAAATAAAACTCCTGTTTTTCACGGTTGTCATTGTTCCTTAACCTAAGACCCTATTTGCCATTGTACACGTATACATTATGAATACTCTGCCACATGCACACCACCAGAGAAGTGTCCTCTGGAATAGAATGAGAACTGCCTGCCATAGTATGTGGACTTTCATCTCCTAAGTCGATATGAGTAATGCTTAAGGTCTTATGCGGCCCTTCTCTGTGATAACGTTATCACGGTATCTAAATAAGTCAGCAGTTGATTCATACTCTAAACTGTATTCCAGAGGATCCCAAAGTCCTTTCAAAATATTGTGTACATGCAACCAAGTATGTCATCCTAAGTTTTTAACATTTGTGATAGTTAGAAGCTGCTTTGTCATTAATATCCATCAAATAGAGGACATTTGGCTGAAAATGAAGAAAAGATTTATTAAATTTAGTTTCAGTTCCATTCATGGGACTAAAATATATGTAGGAATATGAAAAAGACTAATGTCTCTATGTTAAAGAAATCGATTTCCAGGGTGCCAAGTGGAAAAGTGTAATTGAAATTGACCCATTAAATGATTACATTATTTGTGTACCAAATCTAATATATTTCACAAAACTATAGAGCTGTTTCAGTAACTACCTGCCAAACTGTATATATTGTTCCTAATTAAGTTTTATAAATGTACTTATAGAAATGTGAGGTTGCAGAATTATCCATGTAATATGTCTCTACATTTATGAAACCTATTCCAGAAAATTAAGACAAGGCAGTGCATTTCTAATCTCATGACTATTTCATGACTAGTGAAAGCTATAATAAACAAGGTGACAAAATGAATATTCAAGGGATGGTTCCCAGTTAAATTCTGAAACATACTTAGAAATACATCTTAACTTCTAGAGTTGCCCCTGGAAAATCACATCGTAGCAAACACTTGACCTTTCAAAATATGTCTAAAACCCATTTTCTGAGTGCCTACTGTGTGCCAGGCACATGCATTTTCATATAAGCAATTTTGTTTAATCCTGGTAGCCCCTCAGTGAAACAATTTCCATTTGGTTGGTGAGAGATGATGAGCCACTCAATTAAGGTACAGAATACTTAATTTTATGTCCGCTTTTAATCTATTTTTCCACTTTCTTCATCCAATCGTATGTTTCTGAAGGGCAGAAAAAATGCCTTATTTGTCTTTGTATTTAAAGAATGAAAGAAAAATGTGTTGTTTTTCAAATGATGTAAACGTCCCTTCCCTCTTGGCTTTTGTTTTGTTTACATTTCAGTTTCACTGAAAACAAATAATCAAAGATTCTAAGATATTGTACATTTTTTTCAATTTAACAAACAGAAGTACATATTTTTTAAAAAGGCAAATGCTATAGGATTTTGTTTAAAAGAAAATACATTCTCCTTCATGTAAGATGATGCTACTGGCTAATTTTACTTTTTAAAAGTTATTGAGTATAATACCTGCATTGAATATGTTCTTAAGCTATAACCCCTGTTTTTTTCTATTAGGTATTATTTTAAGTACATATAGAGATGAATAAGGCGAAGTTCTCAAGGAGTTCTAGAAAATTGTGAAGCAGGCTGTTTTCCACCCTCTTCCCGGCACTTCTGTTCCCTCTCGTCCCAAGAGCTTGTTCTTTACCAAGGACTATCTTCCCTGGGGAGGATTAAACCCTCCTTGTTAATCACTGGGACGGGACTGAGAATGATACTTTAATTTGATGAAGTGACATAGGTAAGGACCTGCTCCAGGAATTGGTCTGCTCTGCCCTAGTATTAAAGCCATTGAAAAATCAATCTGGCTATAGACTGGAGGGTCTACGGAGCAAAGATAAAGGCAAAAGCAAGTCAGGAAAGCAGTTGGCTTCTACTAGGTCAAATGTCTAAGTGATATGTGGGGAAATTTACAGCAGGGAATTCGGGGGCGGGGGATACATTGAAATCCAAGAGGGCAGATGGTGCGCTGCAATTGACTTGGCTCCAGTTTGTGACTCCATGGCTCCGGTAACTAGGTCAGAGTCTAGTCCTGAGCTGTGGAAAATGGCAAGTTCAGTTCCCAGACCTCGAGTAAATGGTTTGCTAAGAAGTTTACCAAGAGAGGAATTAAGCCTAGACTAAAGCCCGGGTATAACTGGGGTGAAAGGTGGTGCTAAACTAGTAGTTCAAAGGTGATTAGGTAATAGTCCTTCCCAAATCACAGCTAGCTGGCAGCTTTTCATGTCCATTTCCTCCAGATAAGGAGCCGTTCTAAAACAGTGAATGGGCTGAAACCTAGAGTAGTTTATCGGCTTTCTATTGCCATATGAATGCTGGGTGTCAAACCACCCCCAGACTAAGAGGCTTTAAAAAATAAGCCCTTGTTATTGTTTGTGGGTTTATGATTCTGTGAATCTGGGCCAGGTTTGGCTGATTGCTGCTGAGCAAGACGTTTTGAGGGGTAGGCTCAGGACTGGCACATTGTCGCTTCTCTCTCATTCTAGGGGCCAAAATCACAAGGACAGCTTAGATGTTGCAAAAGACACGAATATGAAGAATTGTAACCATTTTGCAGTCACCACACTTAGGGCCCCCAAACTTCAACAATTAGGAAGAA
The DNA here is from genome assembly GCF_002007445.2 of Ailuropoda melanoleuca. Classification (NCBI taxonomy): domain Eukaryota; kingdom Metazoa; phylum Chordata; class Mammalia; order Carnivora; family Ursidae; genus Ailuropoda; species Ailuropoda melanoleuca. The sequence continues at coordinate 71,835,490 of NC_048226.1, forward strand.
GGGATGTGCTTTCTGGGAGCCAAGTGGGGCCAGGATCTTTTCTCCCATTGCCAGCTGTGAAGATTTCCTTTCTTTCGGAATATCTCTCTCAGCTTGTTGATAAGGGACAAGCATCCAGCAATGGTAACTCTCCTCAGAGTGTGAGTAACCAGCAGCCTGCTTAACAGGCTAGTACTCATAAGGCAGTTTTAATTTCAGCCACTTATATAAAGCTTCTTCATCTGTGAAACCTGGTTAAGTATAGTACGTATCTCATGTGAGTCTCAAGAGGATGAAATGAGTTAAGAGAAAGACGTAGTGAGATCTTACACATAGTACGTGATTAGCAGGTGTTAGCTGTTTTCTCATTAGTTTCATCACTGTTACTATTTGCCCTTGTTAACCTAAACAGACTGATTGCAGGCAATGCAGAATATTGAGGAGTGTAGGGCTTTTAAAACTGAAACAATCTTCTTTCACGTAAAACAGCTTTGAGCAAGACAATTTGTTTTGTTTCTCTTTTTGTTTTTGTTTTTTACTACTAAGGGTGATAAATTTGTGTCATTTGTCTGTACTTTTGGGGGGAGCACAGCTTGAAAAACCATTGCTCTAAGATATCACTAAGCACAAACTCAAATGCCCACAAGTTCTGGCTGAGAACACAAATGAGCGAAGCCAGTAGGGTGGGATTCAGCAGGGAGCCGATGCTGTGGCGAGCTGGGGCATCATCTACGTGGAAGGAAGCCACTCTCAGATGGAAAGTGGTTTTGACTGGTGGTGGAAGGAGAAATGAGGTGTTTCCTGTGATTGCAGCTTTTCCAGAGGTAATGAAATTTGATTGTTGAAATAGAAAATAAACATGATTCGGTAGTGAGATAAGATTCTAGACACTCTTGAATCCGATACTGAAATCTTAGTAGGAAAATATGGATTTAACATGGTAATACTACTTCAATGGCAAAGGTACCTTTTCCCCCATTTAATTCTGTTTAATAAAAAGAAGAATAAATAAGATAAACCAGTAGACAGCACATAAAAGTATAAGGACTACCAGGAAAGTTGGTGCTGAGAAGCTGAATTCAGAGTGGAAAAGCTATGGATTTGGGAATTAGTGTTCTTTGAAGGCATAGGAGGGTGGCTTGAGGTGCAGAGGACCAGCAGAGCTAGGAATTCCACATTCTTTACTACAGAGCTCCTTAGAACCCTGCCACAACAAAGCATCAATGTAACAGAATAAGTCATTTTTGTAACAATGAATGAGATTGTTACAAAATGACCTTTTTTCCTCAACAGTATCCATCCAGTGGAAAATGAATCTGGGACATAGGCATTTCAGTGTATGTGTGCAGACAGAACTGAAAAGTTTATCACCTGTATCCTGGAAGTCCCTGTGTACATATTGTTATCCTTTTGTGGTACATCTGGATATATTCCTAGATATTCCTCTGGTTTGAAAACTTGGTTTCCATAGGTTGTGTCATCTTCCTGCTGCAATCTCGTGAGTACCAATGCACTCTGGCTCTATTATACGATGCTCCCTCCCAGGACCATCCTACAAATTTAGTTTGAGAGCCTCAGCCACATCTTCCTTCCTTGTTTGGTGGATTTCATCTCACCTTTCTAATGAATCTCCTTATGGTCCTTTATTTTCTCCCGTCGGTGATACTCTGGAGTTCCTCTTATTACTTCTCTATTAAGTGGGACTTGGCAGTGGTTCCAGACAGCATGTTTATGAAAATGTCTACTTTAAGCCACAGGAGATTACTTTTTCCCTCCAAATGCTAATTCTGCCCATTAAAGCACTAAGCTTTCAGCAGCCCCTATCTCTGCAATCCACTGGTCACTTTCAGATGTCAGGCTTCAACCCGCCTGGTTCATAGTAGGGGTTCCATAATGATGTTCTGACTCAATCTCTGGGGTTGACTGATCCAAAGAATGCAGCTTGGAGAGAGAGGCTGACTTCAGAGAGGAGTCGTCTCACCTGGACGTCTCCCCAGAGAGAGGTGTGTTTGGCCTTCTACAGAGAAGGGCAATGCTTTCTTCTGACCTGGAAGACAGGGTTGAAGTGAACCTCTACAAGCTCACACAAAAATTCTTTTCCACGCCCTCTCACCTGCCACAGCTTTAGCTCAGGTTCCTCTTCAGAAAGCAGACTTTGTTTGAGGACAGCAGCACGAGGTCCAGGAAAAATACTAATCTGTGTTGCAGATCACAAGAAGAGAATTCTGTCGTAGGCAAAGGATTTCACTTTTCTACACCACAATTTCTTTCTGCATAGAGTGGTGGGTTCCCACTAGATGATTACAAGTGTCTTTCAGCACAAAGATTCTGGTTATCTATGTCAGGTGATAGGGAGCCATAGAAGGTTCTTGAGCCATATAAATTGTTATGAAGATGTATGGGCGAGATTGGACTTCTTCCACTAAACAAATTTTTAGTAGATCAAACCATTAATTTCTCTTCTACATCTTCCCATCGTAGCCCCTTCTTTTCTACAGTTTCTACTCTTGTAGCGAAAGCAGATCAATAAGCACCAGGCAATATGGAAGAAATAGGATGGTCACACAAATGGGAAAACTTGATTTGATTTATCAGTATCTTCTATTCCTCCAGACAGATCGGATGTATATCAGAAGGTTACTTAGTGTGAACAGAAAAAGATGAGGAAAATGTACTATTAGATAAACTGAATTTCTGAAGAAATCAAGATAAGAAATTATGATGCCTCTGTTTCAGGATAATTACTATACCGCTAATGGGGCCAGAAATCTGTTGAATCCTTTGATTTTTAGCTCCGTGTATTCATCCTTGTGCTAGAGATGGCCTTCCATCCCATCTGGAGAGGACATACTGACTTCCAAAAGCTCCTTTCTTTTGGACAGTGCTTAAGTAGGCACTGCCAATGTTTGCTCTATGACTCTCCTGTCATGTCATTCTTTCCTGAATGAATCTTTATTAGCTGATATTTTATTTTTCATATATTTTTGTTTATTCAAACAGGACCCAGGCCCATCTTGCTGACTTGTGAATCACTTCTTCTTTCTGGAGTGAGTTCACACATCTCTGTTTTGCTCCATTGTTGATATGATTCCTGATTTCTCAATGGGAAATCTTATTTCCCCCTTTTCCTAGTGCATGGGAGGTGAAAACCTCACTGAATTCCCACAACGAACAAGAAACTTACAGAGACTTTCATTTTTATTCTTGGCTTGACTTGTGTGCAAGCTCACATGAAGAAATTAGGATGTATTTCAACATTATGTTCTAGTTCCATAAAGCTCTGTGGGATTTTATTAGAATCATATTCTATTAGACTCTCCTTCCTCAGTTGTGGCAACAATTCTTTACATTAAAAATTAGCTCCCCACACCCTACTGCACTCCATATGACTTATTCAGTGTGCTACCTGACTGCTTACTCTATGAGGGCATGCATTTTTTTTAAAATTTTATCCCCAGACCCATCAAGCCTCAAAGTCACTGTGCCATGATGTTGAAAGCAGTCTTTATATATGATGTGGTTCCAACCCCACTCCTCCCCACTGCCCTTCCTCCTACTTCTTATGCTACCTCTTGGTAAAATGACACGTAATTTTGCCCAGAAGTATGTGTACAGCAACATGCCCTTCTTTGAAAATATTATTTTACTTTAAAAGATACCATTTTACACTTTGGTATTTAATAAGAATTGCTTGAATGTTTGATGAAAGAAATGTCATCGCTTGCCTAAGGAATTGTTTCAAATTTTTAACACCCAACACTCTCCATATCTTCTTTAAATCTAAATTGACCTTTATCTAGATCTTTATTCCAACACAGTATTGACTTGCCATCAGCACTGCACAGTTTCTCTTTGGCAGAAGTCATAAGCTTTCCTGAATTTACCCAGATGATGGTTTGCTATTTTTGTAAGAGAACACTGCCATTTTGCCAAAAGTCTTCTGTCTTGCAGGAACTGGCTGGCAGTGCTGTTTTCTTGGGCTGCAAATAGGGCAACAGCTGTCCCTTCCATACCAGACTGTGGATATGAGGTTGCCAGAGAGGCATTGTTCTAGAAACTGAGACACCATGATAATCAGCTCGGCCATCCAGGTGAACTTAAGTATTTTTATCTTTTGGAATAACAGAAAAATTAGAACCAAAAATTAGTATTGTTTCATTTTGGATAACTTTTGTTAGGCTTTTGAAGCCCACTGGTTTGAATTCTAGTTAGTACCATGCACAATGGCAATGTTGTATGTGTGTGGGGGGAAACAACTCTGGGTTCAAAACAAGGATTTGGTCCTTGGGATTTGGTCCTTATCTGCCTTGTTGGGAAATATGTTCTAATTTCCTTTTTGAGAACTTGGTTTTACTATATATGAAATGAGGCTATTGTACATGATATTTAATGTTTTTTTATTCTAAAATTATCTATGAACGTGTATCTCTACTTTTAGATAAGGGCAATCTTTTGAGGGAGTGGTCTGTTTGCTTTCTGTGTGCTTTGAAATTTTCAGAGTGTTTACTAAGCCAGTAAATCTACCTTATAAATTTCCAGGTCTAATTTACTGGATGAAAGGATCAAGTATTTTTAGAAGAGTTTTCAATCGTACTTTACCTTGCCATTCACTCCGAGGTTTTCATTTTATCTGGACAGCAGTTGTAAGCTCAATGTGGGGAGTCTTCCTCCAACCAAGGCACCTGTCTCCTTGTACCGGTGTCTCCGTGTTCTCTTTCTCTCTGTCTCTCTGTCTCTGTCTCTGTTCCTCTGTCACACCTAACTTCGCTTTCTGTTCTATAATTAGCAATTTGGAAGAATGAATCTTCAGGGTCCTAATCAACACACTTTATTATACAATTTAACTATTTAGAGGGTCATTTGAGGTTTTCAGGTAGTACACAGTTGTGAATTCCATGTGGAATTAACAACAATTAAGTGTCTGTTTTTCACAAATGGATTCCTCATTTTCCTTTGACTCGGCAAAGATCTCAACTAGGCTTCCTTGCCTTACTTACAGTGTTTCTGACTAAAAAACAGTGCCTTTCCCAAGCCACTCCTACATCCCCACGTTTAAGAGTCAAGATCATAGTCTCTCTCAGGCACTGATGATGATTGTTCTTTCTAGTTGTATTAATTTTGTTTCAGCACAGGACAGCATAAATCATTTATTTGTTCTGCATGAGAGAGGAAAGGAGAAAGTGTAGAATTAAAAAATTATTTTCAAAAACCCATGAGATATAGTTTTTTGTGAGATTATATAAGATTTCTGCTTACTCAAGCCAAAGAAATATGGAAAATAATAATTAGCTCATAGTAAAGCTACTTGAGGGCTTTTCGAAGAGTTAAACTGTGGTATTATTTATAGACAAAAAAGGTAATATTTTCCGTGTTTTCTCACCTCAATTTGTCTTGTTGCTTTTACACATTACATGTTATAATGTAATCTATGAGATAGAAACAATACCAGGAGTCCTAATTAAATTAAAAGTAATTACCAGTTGTACAGATAGGGCTTTCAATTGAGCAGCAGGAAGTTGATATTTTGTCATCCCCAGTTTATCTCCATGCACTGAGCACGATTCTTTGTACCAGTTATTAATGGCATTTTCTCAACGGTCATGAAGGGTGTGGGAAATAGGGAATGAGGAAGAGAACAAAGGAAGAGAGGAATTAGAGGAGGGTCGGAGGGAGACAGAGACAGAGAGGAATCTTGCTGTTGCTGTTCTTCAACTAGGATCCAGGGAAATTTTTCATGCATTGAGGGACCTACTGCCGTCCTTCACTCACCTATGAAAGAAATATTTGCCCAGCCCATATTCGTAGCATATCCTAATTTTTCTTGACCACAAACGGAATTTTAAAAAGAGAACCTCAAACATTCTGTGCTCAAGGTCTGGTTTATGATGTGACAGATTTTCCATTTTCAGAAAGAAAAAAATAGTTCCAGCTCCCAACAGGAATTTAATTTGAGAGAGGGAGGGAAATGGCAATATATAAAGATTTCCTACTGTCCGATTTCTTATTCTGCTTTTCAACTGGGCATCTTTTAACAATTGGAAGCAATGCCATTCTCCCACCAGGAAACACAGTGCGGGCTTTTAAAGAGCATTTACAGGGTGATGTCCGTTTGATTGACCGTTATCTTGCTGGCATGCTGCTGCTACAAATATGAGCAATTATTGGGAAAGCAGTCAAATTAAATTTTCATAACTATAAAACTGCATTTTACCTTAGGGGCACAGCTTCCTTCCTATTTCTACAATCTATTTCCTATGCTTTCTATTAAATCTAAACAAATGAATGTTTACCAACATTAATATTTTAACATAGTATGCCAGTCTGTGCCCTCTCTCCAACAACTTTTTCATCTGTCTAGGACTGTTCCATAGGAGAGTTAACTTTTTTAGTATAATATGGTTCATTTTGGATTGGCTATTCTTAATGGATTCTTTCCTATCCACCGAAAATATACCTTGGCTAATTCTTGCCTTTAATAATCAAAATCAACAAATGGCTTAGAGGAAATCAAATTTACTTTTCTTAGATCAACCCTATCAAGGTATTAAGGCTGGTTACCTCAGCAGGTCCATCCAACATATGGATGACAAATGTTCTATGTGGCAATTAGGATGCTGTGTTCCCTTCCCATACTTATGGTTGACATTGTTAAATGATTATAGCACAGTTCATCATTGAGACCAGATATTGGCTTTGGCAGTGATTCGAACTGATTTGTGCTGGCACCAAAGGTGAGCTTTATTTTGCGATCCCTTTTGTAAATGGTTTTATCTTTGTGCTCTTGCTGCCCTGCGTGGCATCTTCCCATATCTCTCCATCTTAAGCCACACTGGGGGACCCAGCCTCACCAGATCTTACTCTTACCTGAATCTTTTAAACTGTTTCTCCCAATTTGACCTGTCCTTCAGATCTAGCTCAAATCTTATCTCTCATGAAACATGAAGTTTTCCTTTTTTGATTGTCATGTCCTTTTGCTAGAGTGATATGTATTTTGGTTACTTTGGGTAACTCCAGATTTGCATGTTGCCTTTGCCTTTTGTCTGGCTAGTGTCACTTTTTCCTCTCAAAGATGTTTCAGTTCAAACAATATATCACATGATCTCCTTATTCATAACCTATAACTTATATTTAGCTTTTAATAATCTCCCATTTTGTATGGATCTAATTATTTGGAATTAACATTCCCCAGTAGATGAACTAGTAGAGGGCTTCTTTTCTATCCTCCCTCTGGAACTAGGCTAGACACAAAGAACATAACTCATAAGTCATTGATATCAGAATACTGGTAAAATCTCAGTCCAAGGTCAGAAAATCTTTCTCAGATGTGCTGGAGGAACCCTAACTGTGAGGGGCTTCCTGGGGCTCTACCCAGATGTATGAGCTTGTTCTTGGTTCCTGATCTGTAGTTTGTCTCCCTGTGCCTTCCTAGGGGTGATGTCTTTGCCAGCAACTTCTCTTGTCAAGTTATAGGAATTTCTAATGGATGGTAAAGTAGCTTGTATTGGCTTACTCTGACAACCCAGAAACTCATATCATCCCCGATCACTTTTATTATTACAGATATTTATGTGTCACCTCTCTACATACCCCATTGTTTCCTTACCTTTCAAAGAGGATCTAGAATATATATATTATTTAATGGACATGGAGATTCTTTTGGCCAAAGTGAAAGTTAATCTGTATTAATGCTCAAATGATATTGTGTGCTTTAATTTTGTAGAATTTCATAATATTAGAGCAGGAAAAAAATTACATCCCTAGAGATGAAATTTAGACTAGCTTCTCATTTATAGAGGTTAAGAGTTTCAAAATTCTGTATTTGAGTATATATCATCTGTATATAAATTTAGGCAGATCAAAATTAGAATATTTCCCAGTTTTTGCTTGATTTCTGAAAGATGAAATTTTGATTTGAGAAAAGGAAAAATCTTTCCAGGAAACATCCAGGGGAAAGGATAAAGATAGAAGGAAACATTCTAGGAAGAAGTGATAGGTTCTCAGGAGTCTGTCTATATAGAGCTGCTGAATGTCATGGGGCATTTATAGCCCAGCTCACTAACTTTATTCATCATCAATAAATATTAATAGTGAGTATGAAAAGTTGAAGATTTACCTTGACCATGTTGCAATATTACCTTGTTTGGCAGGACTATTATCATCCTCTTACTTCAGCTTCAGCTCCATTTTCAAAAGGCAAGAAAAAGGAGGGAAAAGGGGCACCTGGGTAGCTCAGTCATTTGAGTATCTGACTCTTGATCTCAGCTCAGGTCTTGAACTCAGGGTCATGAGTTCAAGCCTCACACTGAGCTCCATGCTAGGTGTGGAGCCTACTTTAAAAAAAAAAAATGAAGAAGGAAGGAAGAGGATTAAATACTTAAATGCTTTATTATCAGGACAAAATTATATGAAATGTTGTTTGGAATATAGAATGGCAAGGAATTAGATAGAGATCATTTAACTACTCACTCTCAGGCATAGTGTCCCTATATCCTTGCAATATACCACTTTCAAATAGTTGAAAAATAAGGGAGGGTAAAATATTTATTTGGGGAACTACATGACTTTTTATATTAGAGACTATCTGTGGAAAAGAATGATGCAAAAACTGTTGGCTTTCCTAAAGATTATTCACTCTTTTTCACTCATACCATCCTAACATTAGCTTTGTGATGATTTTCTCAATTTTTTTTCTATATCAAAACTTTGATATCAAAGTGCTGTCCAAAGTGAACGTCACCCTGTTCACCAAGGGAAGGACTTTTCTATATATCCGCTAATCTTCCTAATCTTAAACATTTATACAGACTGAAATGGCTTTAGTAAGTGGGAAGAAACAAAAGAAAGAATTGTAAGAAATGATTCATACCTTCCCAATGGTAAAATTTGAGCAGTTATGGACTGAACATCTGTGTTTCTCAAGGGAATTGGTCCTACAATTTCAGGCAGTGAATGACATTTTTGAATCCTTTCCAATGGCTGCCCACCTTTCTTGGCCACATAGGACTGGGCTAGGCAAATAATCAACAGCATTTTTTATCTCTCTCTGCTGAGCATTACACTAGGTACTTCGGGGAAGGATGCCAGCTGTATATATGGTGCATTGATATGGCTGCATACTCTATTCTTGCTCTCAACTTATTCTCAAAGGTCTTCTTTCTCAGGAGAACAGCTGGATGAGCTTCCTCTTCCTTCAGCAAAGTGATGCCAAATATTTGTTTCTGAAACTGGCCCCCGATACACGTCTTTGTTTCCTGAGAGACCAAGGCTTCAACCACCTAGGAAAGACCACAATACACCTCATTGCTTCGTTTATTGAGTTGCCAATTGACGTTCAGGATTTTCCAGTATGATTGCCAACAGAAACAACCATGCTAAGTGTTCCTTTTAGCATCATTTTCTTTCTTTCTTTCTTTTCCTTTAGATTTATTTATTTATTTTAGAAAGAGAGCATGTGGGAAGGATGCACAGAGAGAGAGGGAGAGAGAATCTCAAACAGACTCCTTACTGAGCACAGAGCCTGATGTGGGGCTTGATTCCAGCACCCTGAGATCATGACCTGAGCTGAAATCAAGAGTCAGACGCTAAGCCAACTGAGCCACCCAGGTGTCCCAGTTTCATTTTCTTAATTACACCTTTTGAAAAAATTTATTGAATCCTGATTCAGGAGGTACATTAAGCTGTACAATTAAGATGGTTCATGTTTACTTAGAATGATTCAGTGATTAACCTTAAAATTTCTCCTTTATTTAGTTGTTTATTTATTAATTTAATCTGTCATTTATTCAACAAATATATGAGTATATTTTAGTTGGCAAGTTTTGTGCTAATTGCTGGGGTACAAGCAATGAAGACAACAATCAGGTTACCTGACCCAGTGAAATTGAAATATGGGATGGAGGGTCTATGTTATGTAGTGACTTTTGACTTTTAATTATATTATAAGGTTATTTCAATTCATTAAACATGCATAAAGTTGATTATGAAATCACAGATAATGCTAGATAGAGCATTGAAATAAATGCACTATGGTTCTTGCCTCCCAGGTAATCACAATGTGACCTCACATTCAAGAATGTTTAAAGTTACTCTTAAAACTAAGTAGACATTGTAGTAATTAATAAGGTGATGTGTGAGTTAGGGGAAAGAGGGAGCAAGGGTGAGAAAATGAGCTGGTGTGGAGGAGAGAGAGAAATTAAATAGCACACATGGAAAAAAAGGATGGAAGGGAATGGGGAGAGAGGGCAAGTCCTTCCTGACAGATTCAAACAAACAAACAAACAAACCACCTACATGTTAAGGTCAGCAAGAAAAATTTCTGTAAGTAGATAGCTTAATCCAGAAATGTAAGTGAAGTCCATGCTATTAAGGACTTTAAATGACAGGTTGAGCTGGTGGGCCATTATGGCACATGCAAAAGGGACTCACTGACAGCCTTCCGGGAGGAGTAACACTGGTTTGATCAACTTCACAAAATACTTAAGATGTATTGGAAAGGAAAGAGCCTGAATATCACTTAGAGAAACTCTGTAATTGTTTGTGTGAGAGAGAAAGAGGACTCCATCTAGGGCAGAGGAAGCAGAACAAAGGAGAGAGCCTACAGAAAGTGAATTGAGGCAAAACCAGTAGAGCTTTCTGACCAGATGGTGATGGTCATGGTGGATCTTTATTGCTTGTGAATAAACGAAGGCAGATCCTCAAAGGGGCTTTTTCCAAGACCTATATTCTGCTGCTGGATCACAGGTTGGATTTTGCAAGTAGCAAGTTTTCAATGCCCATCTAAGAGAGCTGTTTCAGCAAGTGGCAGAGCCAACACCACAATTGTAATGAATTGATGCCCAAGTAGAGAAGAGAAATTTGAATCGGTGAGTAAAGTCAATTCAATCTGTCAATTAGAGGATTAAAAATTGGCTCCCCAGATTAGAGTTCTTCAAAAACAGATTTCTTCTTCATTGCTTAGTCAGAGCCAAATGGATGTCTCTTTGATGCAAGGAAATATTACAAAAGTATCTTCTTATTTTAATCATAAAACTTACAACCATTTATTGAGCACTTGGTACGTGCCAGGGACTGCTTGTAGACGAGTTTACATGCGCGATGAGAATGCACGTCATAAGGCTCACACAGCAGTTGGTATTTACAAAACAGCAGCAGCTTCCTTTCCTGTTAAAAATTATAAGTATGAAAAAAGGTGGAATCCTAATATTTAATTTCTATAATTTTTTTTTGTCCATGATTTGTTTGGATGCCCATCATGCAGAAATCCTAATACTGAAACAGAAAATGAAATAAAACTAGTCTGCAATTTCTACTTGGCTACCTGGCTCTTTTGAGCCCTTAGCTTCAAGGATTTTTCAAAATATATTTTTCTGCACCACAGCTCAGAGTTGCTAAATCCAGAAATTGAAACATTCTGAGAACCAAATCATTTCAGGGTAAATCAAAGCTCTTGGAACATTGCCCTAGGATTTTGAAGATAGAGTTTAATGGTGAAAAATGTTCAATATTTTTAAGGAAATTCCAATTGTGGAAGGCTGCCCCATTCACATTCCCGACGAGGCAGGGTGTCTGACACAGGGTGTCTTGGTTTGCCCTTCCGTCCTGTGAAGAGCCAGGACCCCAGTGGGTAAAGCTGAAGGTCTGGCCCCTGGCAGTTCCACCAGCATGTCTACCCTCTCAGTTAACCTTTGTGAGGAAATCAGAGGCTGATGTCTGTTTTCAACTCGACCTTAAAACCTGGAACTAGGTACCTTCCTTTATTCCATTCTGACCAATTTCTTTTCTGACTATTATTTTAATGCCAGCAACTGCGATAGCTCAAACCTTCTCCAGTATTTTCTCTGTGTTTGTTTGTGCTCTCCAGGTTTGGTGATGGAACCAGAAGATGGGAAGAGAAAGAGTGAGCGTAGCTACACAAGCCTTAAGACCAGGAGCCATTTTAATGTAGTGGAAAGAGTGTGAGTTATGAAGTCAGACAGCAATGTGCAGCTACTGATTGTGTAACTCGGGGCAAGTTACTTAAGGTTTTGTATCTCGGATTTCTCATCTGTGAAATGGGGATAATAAAATTTACATCATAGGCTATTTTGAAGAATTAAATGAGAGAAGCACATAGAACACATTGTTGGTGATAAAAACATGGGAACGATGCTATTAGTAGTAGTAATACTAATAACAATAAAAGATTGGAATAAAATAAAGATGAAGCTGGGATGATGGGGAGCCATGGGCAAAGGGCCATCAGCCGCAATGTTTGACAATTCAGAAGATGCTCTTACAACTCTCTATAAAGTGATGGAGGAACTTGATCATCTTGATTTCACAGGGCTTTTGCCTCTCATAAGTAGATATGCAAGGTCAGGTGAAGCCACGTCAACATGAAATATCTTTTTCCCCCTCTTCCCCTCTAAGTTCCACCAATTCCTCAGTTACCCTTTCCTAAGATGCTGTCACCACTGATCTCTTCTAACAAGGACCTCGTTTTGTATTGAATTAAGGCAATAAATTACATGCCATCTGGTATATTCTCTCACTGCTTCCTGGAGGTGTAGCTTCCAAATAAAACTGAGATTTCCTTGAGTAAAAGAAACTTGTCTGTACTTCTTTTTTTTTTTTTCCTTAAAGATTTTATTTATTTATTTGACAGAAAGAGAGAGAGAGAGGGCAAATGAGCACAAGCAGGGGGAGCAGTAGAGGGAGAGGGAGAAGCAGGCTCCCCGCTGAGCAGGAAGCCCAATGTGGGGCTCGATCCCAGGACCCTGGGATCATGACCTGAGCCGAAGGCAGACACTAACCAACTGAGCCACCCAGGTGCCCTGCCTTATACTTCTTCTAGATCCACCATAGGACCTTGCCTGGCTGAGCATGCAGAGAAGCCCTAAACCAATACTATAATGAGTGGGTGAAAAGAGTAATAGCCTCAAGTTTCTTGTACCACAGAAAACCCATTAATTGGGGGGCATTTCTTTCCTCAATAGATAGTAAATTTTCTCTCAGAGATAGAAAAACTGTTTACTTTTTCCTTGTTACTTTTCTACATTGTGGTCTCCCTTTCCTACCCATTCACAGAAATTCATAGACTCTTCACTTAGATGGACTCTTCAAGACTACTTTTCAAAGATGAACCATGAGGACACTGAAAGCCCAGGGGTTAGTAATCATGTCAGGTGTAGTGGTTAATAATCAAGTGAGAGGTACTGCCCAAGACTCAGGACATCCCCCCCAGGCTTCTTCTCATGGCTCTTCATCCTTCTCACTGAAAGATGATCTTCCAGCTGACCATCTATATATACCCTGCCTTGTTATCTTCTCTTATTTTTACCCCATCCAAGTCGTTCAAGAAATTTACATTTCACAGAGAGGAAATGTATGTTGGAGCAGGGATTTCTAATTGGGCTTAATTAAAGTTTGCTAGTGTTTTGCAGAGAATTTTGTGGCAAGGCTTTGTGTTTCTTTGTGAAATTGATTTTATTTTACATTTCTAAATTTGAGAGGGACACACTGACACATATGTGCCTTACTTTGCATGTATTCAAATATGCAAACATACACATACTTCTCAAATCTCTTCTCTCTGATAAGTAGCGCTGTCTTCGTTATTCTCTATGGCTGTTTGTCCCAGTATATCGAAAGGCACATCAGAAAGCAATCAGTACAAATATTGTCATTTAGGTCAGAGTATATAATGTAAGGGGTCAGGGGGTAGCTGTTGGTGAAACCCAAGAAAAAACATGTACAAATGAAAGGGGAAACTTAAGCAAATAATTCTCACAATCTCCATTCCTTTTTTTAAAAGTTTTTACTTTAATTCCAGCTGATTAACATATGGTATTCGTTTCCGGTGTACCGTGCAGTGATCCAACACTTCATACATCAGCCAGAGCTCATCACAGCAAGCGCCCTCCTTAATCCCCATCACTTATTTCAGCCATCCCTCCAGCGACCTCCCCTCTGGGAACCATCCATTTTTTTCTCTATAGTTAAAAGTCTGTTTCTTGGTTTGCTTCTCTTTCTCTCTTTTTTTCCCTTTGCTTGTTTGTTTTGTTTCTTAAATTCCATATATCAGTGAAATCATACAGTATTTGTCTTTCTCTGACTGACTTATTTCACTTAGTATTATATTCTCTAGCTCCATCCAAGGCAAGATTTCATTCTTGTTTATGGCTAAGTAATACTCCATTGTACACCACATCTTCTTTATCCATTCATCTATTGATGGACACTTGGACTGCTTCCATATCTCGGCTATTGTAAATAATGCTGCTATAAACATAGGGGTGCATGTATACTTTGATTTAGTGTTTTTGCATTCTTTTTTTTTTTTTTTTTAAAGATTTTATTTATTTATTTATTTGACAGAGATAGAGACAGCCAGTGAGAGAGGGAACACAAGCAGAGGGAGTGGGAGAGGAAGAAGCAGGCTCATAGCAGAAGAGCCTGATGTGGGGCTCGATCCCGCAACGCCGGGATCACGCCCTGAGCCGAAGGCAGACGCTTAACCGCTGTGCCACCCAGGCGCCCCAAGTGTTTTTGCATTCTTTGGGTAAATACCCAGAAGTGTGAATGCTGGATCATAGGGTAGTTTTATTTTTAACTTTTTGAGGAACCTCCGTACTGTTTTCTATAATAGCTGTACCAGTTTGCATTCCCACCAATAGTGCATGAGGGGTCCTTTTTCTCCACATCCTCATCAACACCTATTGTTTCTTGTGTTGTTGATTTTAGCCATTCCGACAGTTGTGAGGTGATATGTCATTATAGTTTTGATATATGTTTCCCCGATGATAAGTAGTGATGAGCATCTTTTCATGTGTCTGTTGGAGAAATATCCGTTCGTGTGTTCTGCCCATTTGGATTATTTGTTTTGGGGTGTTGAGTTTCATAAACTCTTTATACACTTTGTCACAATCCCTATTCTTAACTTGATTATCCTAATATCATCTCCTCTACCTTCCTTACTAATATCATCTTATTCCTCCACATTTCCTGTCTTGTATTAGTTGCTTGTTGTTATGTAACAAATTTTCCCCAGATGTATTAGTTTCAAATAACAAACATTTATTATCTCACACAGTTTGTGATCAGCAATCTGAGAGAGGCTTAGCCTCATACTTCAGGCTCCAGGTGTCTCATGCGGCTGCAGTGAAATGGTCAGTGGGGGCTGCAGTTCTCCGGAAGCTTGCCTGGAGCTGGAGGATCTCTTTGAAGCTCACTCATGTAGCTGCTGGCCTGGGGCTTCAGCTCTTCACCACATGGCCTCCTCTCTAAGGATGTTCATAACATGGCTTTCCTAGGAGCCAGCAATGAGAGAGAGAAAGAGAGAGTTGGTTCACAAAGAAGGTGGAAACCACAATGTCATTTATAATCCAGTATCAGAAATGACAAACCATGACTTCTGCTGCATTCTATTGATCACACAGACCAACCCTGGTACAGCGTGAGACGGGACTACACAAGGATGTGTATATGGTACCAGCAGGCATGGATCGTTGGCCATCATCTTGGAGGTTGGCTACCACATCTTCCCTCCCTCATAACTTTCTTCCTCCTTATTTTGAAACCTCTTTTTCCAGAATGGATTGTTAGTTGCCAAGTGGTAATAATGTTGCTTCATTGCTATTTGTTATGTAGATTGATAGATAGATATAGATACATACATATATGTAAGGTATATTTTTTAAAAATATATGTAAATACATCTATACACACATATAGCATCAGATTTTAGTGCTTGACGAATGTTTTCATTTGGAAAATGTAAATGATTTGTGGCTTCAAAAAAATGTGACCAACACTAGTTTCATAGTGTTTTTGCTTGACAGTAGAGGGTGCTGTTGGTGTGTGTGGACCTAAGTTGAGCTCTGAAGGTAGAGATATGATGGGGCTGGTCAAGTTCTCGTTTTGAAAAATAGCCAGATGATTTTCTATCTGATTGGTTTCCAAAAGTCTGTATTTCACTTCTAAGAAATGAATTTTATTTTTCTTTAGACAATAAATATACAACATTGGACTTTCCATAAATGCTTCTGCTAATTCCAATGGTTTTTTTTTTGTTGTTGTTGTTCTCAATACATGTTTTTTTGTCCCTAATAATGGTAGAGCAGAATGAAACACCGGAAAGTGATGTTGACATGGATAGTATGATGATCGTGAGGGAGGATACTGTCTCTTACCCGATTTGGTTTCTCCATTAAGATTGGGAGTTTTAAGTTCATGTTTTGCATATTGACATTTTGCAGGAGTATTTACTGACACTCACTGAGGTTGTAAGGATGGGATATTTTCTCCTCCATTGGAATGGGGTGAGTGGTATGTGTGGGCACTTGAAGGGACTGTTATTTCTGTCCTTGACTCTTCATTTTCTTTAAGAAAGTATTCTCATCAGTGGTACAGGTCTTTTGGGGGTTACACAAGTGTTTTTAGAGACACAGCTATCTGAATAAATTCCTGGTATTTGTAACAATATCCTAATAAGACTATTGTGCACTGGGGCATGGTAATTTCTAGGAAAAAAGATCTGGCTTCGTCTCTTCAGAATGAAAAATATTGTTTTTCTCTATCATATTTTACAGAATCCCATTTGGTCACCACTCATTCTTTTGCAAAGTAGTGCAAAGAGCATTAGTTTTTAGAATTAAAAAACCCCAGTTTCAAATAATATTCTGCTACTTGCTGGCTGGGCCTAGTCTTGCGCCTCAGTTTGTCCCTCTGAGAAATGAAAAGTAATAATTCTAGGGTTATTATATTCTGTGTTAAGAACTCTGCCTGCATTCTTTCATTTAATTTTTATAGCAAGCTTTTACAGGTATACAAATATTTTCTCTACTTTTAAAAATAAGGAAATAAAATTGAGACACAAAGAGTTTAAGTAACCTGTTCAAGGTTAGACAGCTGATGAGTGGCAGAGTTTAGATACAAACCCAAATGCATGCAACATTAAAGTCATCCCCTTACCTACGCTGCTTATTATTAATCTATAATAATACCAATGTTAGTAGTTTAAGAATTACACATGAAAATGGATTTCTATTAATCAGAGGAGAGTCTTGTGCCGTTAACACTTTGAATAAATGTTAGTTCCCTTCACTTCTCTTATTTGGGGCAATTTAGCTCACAGATGAAAGGAAGAACATCTGTTAAGAACGATGACCTCTGCTAAAAAAGGCTCTGTCTTACTTTTGCATAATGATACCATGATTGTTTTCCTGGGAAACAAATTATAAATGTCCACAAAATTGACAAAGGAACAAACTGGGTACCTCTGGATTCTTCCTGAAGCTTGAAAATCTGTATAAGAGTGCACATTAAAGAGAGTTCCTCCTCTCGTAAGTAGTACCTATTTTAATCATAACCCTTGGAAGAAAATTTAAATGTAAAAAGGTGAAAATTAAAAGAACTATAAATAACAACAAATGACTACCTTGTAAATACAAAGCCACATTCACTACCGGGGCTGTTATGTCTACAAACTATTTGAACAACAGTTAATAAGCACATTCCCAATGAAAGAAAAAGCTAACTGATGTTTCATCCGAGTGCACCCTTTGTTGAGCACGTGTGGAAATGTCGAGCTGGGAGATAGGGATTTCGGTGCTTTTTGCGTTAAGATGTGTGTATGTGCCCACCAAAGAAAACGAGGGGTTTTTCAGGTTCCCCAAATATTCCTTTGCTAATATTCATCTTGTAAAAACATAATAATGTGCTCTGCTTGGATTAGTTGAAAAATCATGTGCCTTTCTTGATGGTTTTCCTTTTTTCTGTGTTCTCATACTGAGATAACCCACTTGTAGTTCTCAGGCTGGTATGACCTTGATTCATATGTTGTTTATGAGGCTTGTCTTTTGGTATCAATGGGCTGGACCAGGGACAGCAGAGTCTAACTCTCTGCAAGGGGAGACCAGAGAGCTGCTGCCCTACTAAATTATATCCTGTCCTCTACATTCTTAACTACAGACTGGGGACAATGTAAGGCTAATATTTAGGCTTGGTTTTTAGAAATGGACCCCATATTCTTGGGGCCACAGAGAAGTCAACCCCAAATACTAAGTTGTACTTCTTTTTTCATCTTTAAATTCCAATTATTCCCTTGAACTTCTCTTTTTCTTTTCCTTTAATATATTTTAGGGCAAATATCATTATTCCAGATCATATTATTTTATATGGGAATAAATTTATGTTTGTGAATGGTCTGGCATATGAACAAGTTATTGAAATGACTAAAGCTAGCATAAAAAGGATAGAATCAATTTTTTGTAATTGTTTGGTTTTTGGCTTAACTGGTTTCAAATTCCAGCTCCATTAGTTACTGTTTTTGATTATGGGTAAGGTATCTAGCTTTTCTGTGTCTTATTCTTGATCTATAAAATGGGAAAAGATAGTAGTTATTTGATGGAATTGTTTGGAAAATTCAGTGAGATGGTCTGTAAAATGTTTAGCATGGAAACTAGTACAGTTAAATTTTATGGCATATGCCCCTCAACTATTTGAATTCATAAGGACAACGAAAATCTGTATTATAATTATAATTAGTTGTGCAAAAGCAACCTATTTCATCTACCATACCAATATAGGTGTGGGAAGGAAGATCCACCTCTTATAATAACATAACAGTTCATGAACATTTGTATCTTAGTCCAGGTCTTAGTTAGTATGGAACCAAGGTATAACAGGTTTTTAAAAGACACACATTATCTAAATAAATTCTTCTAATCTCCTACCTTTATTTTACGGATGAGGAAACCAAGACTCATAGACAGCAGGGGACTTGCCCATGATGAAATAGTTAATAGTAGAACAAGAATTTAAAATCAGTGCTTGACTTAGCTACCAAGATGTCTTGCCAACTCATCTGAAAGCTGAAAAACAGTCTAGGATTGCACCACTGGACTGCTTGAAATATAGAACTTAGTCTTTACTTTTAATAAATATTAAATAAATATTTTAAAGCATACATACTATTTTTAAGAACTTTTAACTAGCTCATATGTCCCAAGGAAGAGCTTTGAAAACATTTTGGCCCATGGAGACTTGCATTTCTTTATTTTGACCATTGCTTAGTAAGAATATAGCTGAATTTCTTTTTTAAGCTTTTTTCTTATATTTTTATGTTCGTGTTAATTACACCATGTACAAAGGAGTTTCACATATGTTTACAAAACAAACCCTTACTATACTTTTGTAATTACAAAGTCTGCCACTAAATTACTGTTTCATATGTTTGTGTTTCAATTATTAACTGTGGCGGCATATAACTAAAGCCGAAAACATGTCATTTCTATGATAATAAGTGAACGCAATTAGCAGCATATCTATTCCACACACAAAATATATTCATTTGCATTCTGTCTCCTTGTATTATTTAACTGTATTTAGGCCAAGTCATGTCATTTCTCTGTTACCTTTTTTCAATCTAAAAGCACTTATTTTGTAAGTGCTTTTATGATGTCTAAATAAACAGAATTGAGTGAAGTGATGATCTACATACAAATACCTCACTCATTCAGTTGGTTACTTTCTGAATTTTTTTAAAGTTCCAAGTTCTTCAGATTTGTGGTGCCTATTTTTAAACCTATGAGATATGTGCATAGTATATCTTTGCAAATGAATTATATCATTTCATAAACCTCTTTTCCTGAGTGATGAGTCAAATCTCTTTATTACTTGCCAGCGATCAGCAAGTGGGAAAGTAGCTATATTTGTCTGTGCTGCATTCACATCATATTAACTAAATCTGTCGGGGTGATAAGTAACAAGAACTCAACTCAAATAGTATAAGCAACAATATGAATTAATGTAGGGGATTTGGGATTTCACGTAGAATCCAAACATAGAGTACAACTGAACCTAAGGAGCCACCTGAGGCCAGAACCCAAAACCCATCTAATCTGGGTTCTCTCTCTGTTCTCTGAGTGTTCATTCTCTTCTCTCTGTTCTCTGCCGCCTTCTGCTTTGATCAGCCAGTCAGCTGTGGCCATGGGGTGGAGTCACCTTGTTCCATCATGGTAGCTCCTTCTGTAATCTTACGGATCGATGGCACATTTGTGATCATGAAAAGAAATTCCTGGGAAGGAGAATGCTGGGAAGGCATTCCAGCTCACCACTCACACACATGCCCAAACAAGATTACACAAATCAATGGTATATTTAGATGACCAAGAAGTGTTTCCAGTAACATTGCCAGCTTAATGTTGGTCATGTTGTCAGATTACACAAAACTCAAACATGCTATACTGAAAGGAGAAAGCACAATGGTTCACTAAATGCAGTGAATAATAATATAATAACAATAATAAAGAATAATAACAATAAAATTAAAATTAAAAACAATAATAAAATAATAACAATAGCTGCCCTTATTGAGCTATTACCTTTGAGCAAGGCACTATACTAGAAGCTTTAAACGCATAATCAAATTTAATTTTCACCACAATGCTATAAAGTGGAAAATATTACTATTTCTATATAATATTATGATGATGCTGAGCTCTAATTCTAACATTATTATTACATGTTGAAACAGAGGTTTAGAGAGGGCAAAAGCCATCTCAAAATTGCTCAGCCATAAATTGGCTGAGTTTGGATTCACTGTGTGGGCTCTGAGGCTGCAAAGCCCATGCTTTTAACCATGAAGCAGTTTATAATTGCATTTGATTTTTACATTGTGTCCTCTGTTCAGGATCTCAAGGTCAATTCCTAAAAACCAAATTCCATTTTGCCTTTTTGATGGATTGAGATAAATTGGGAGGTTATAAGATTCTGTTAACCACAAGGGAATTGTAATTGTAGTAGAAATTATCTCAAATAGTTCTTGAACATTTGCAAATTAGTCCAGGTCTTTGTTGGGTCTTATCTGCCGTGTATAGATATATATGGCAGAAAATATATATCTATATCTATATCTATATCTATATCTATATCTATCGATCTATCTAGTCTAGTGGGGGAAAATGTCTTTTATTAGTGAGTAATCACAAATGCAATCAATAAAAATAAGGGTGCAAAGAAAAGGAACATGAATATAATGAGGAAGGAATTTGTTCAAATATTTTTTGAGGAAGATAGTTCCTGGCAGAGGGGACAGCAAATATGAAAGCCCGCAGGCAGTAAGATAGAAAAATTCTCAGGGTATTGATATTTTATTCAGAAATCTTATTTTAAATACTTAAGTAGAGTTACTATTGCATTTCTACACAGATAATTATGCCATTTATAAATGATGAAAGATTATCACTTCCTTATCAACATGTATGTCATTTATTTCTTTTTCCTATTTTATGGATTAAATAAAAACTCCAGTATAATGTTAAGGAAAATGAAAGAAGTGAACATATTTCTTTGAGTTTCTATATAAAAATAGAGCTATTTAAAATATCTGTACTAAAAACACTTTGTGAGGTTAAGGATGTTCTTTTTTTCTATCCTTCCATTGTTAAAAGAGATGTTTTCTTTTTTAATGGTAAAAAGTAGTAAATTTTTCTGCAGAACTTTAAATGAAAAATAGCAGTCACTTACAACACTACTTCCCAACTTTGATTCCTATCCCAAGATGTCACCAATTGTAACTTTCTCCATTCTTCCTTTAGGATTTCCTCCATATTTCTGAATAACATTCTAATATGACTACTTCTGGAACTTTTTTTTTTTTAGTTTTAGATATTATTTTAGACCTCCTGCCAATGGAGTTCAGGATTTTACTCCATTTATACTTTCTCTACCCTTTCTTCTGATATTTATATCAAATTTTTAGTTTACACACTATTCAGTGTTATTTCATATAAATATGTATACATAACAGCTGAGTCATATAGAATACTATGTCCGCATTTCTTTTTTTGTATATCTCTGTTCCTTTCCCCCATTGTTTTCATGGAGCACATCCTCCAATAATTTCCCCCAAAAGGATGCCTGTGGCAGGCAGCAGATTTTAGATCTTTATCATCTGTAAAAGTTTTTATTTCTTTTTTTTTAATTTTTTTTTTTTATTATATTATGTTAGTCACCATATAGGACATCCCCGGTTTCCGATGTAAAGTTCGATGATTCATTAGTTGCGTATAACACCCAGTGCACCATGCAATACGTGCCCTCCTTACTACCCATCACCGGTCTATCCCATTCCCCCACCCCCCTCCCCTCTGAGGCCCTCAGTTTGTTTCTCATAGTCCATAGTCTCTCATGTTTCATTCCCCCTTCTGATTACCCCCCCTTTCTTTAGCCCATTCTTCCCCTACCGATCATCCTAGTTCTTATGTTCCATAGATGGGAGAAATCATATAATTGTCTTTCTCTGTTTGACTTATTTCACTTACCATCATCTCCTCCAGTGCCGTCCACATTGCAGCAAATGTTGAGAATTCGTTCTTTCTGATAGCTGAGTAATATTCCATTGTATATATGGACCACAGCTTCTTAATCCAGTCATCTGTTGAAGGGCATCTCGGCTCCTTCCATGATTTGGCTATTGTGGACAATGCAGCTATGAACATTGGGGTGCATATGGCCCTTCTCTTTACTACGTCTGTATCTTTGGGGTAAACACCCAGTAGTGCAATGGCTGGGTCATAGGGTAGTTCAATTTTTAACTTTTTAAGGGACCTCCACACTGTTTTCCAGAGTGGCTGTACCAACTTGCATTCCCACCAACAATGTAGGAGGGATCCCCTTTCTCCACATCCTCTCCAACAATTGTTTTTCTTGCCTTGTCTATTTTTGCCATTCTAACTGGCATAAGGTGATAATCTCAGTGTGGTTTTGATTTGAATTTCCCTGATGGCTAATGATTTTGAACATTTTTTCATGTGTCTGTAGCCATTTGTATGTCTTCATTGGAAAAGTGTCTGTTCATATCTTCTGCCCATTTTATGATTTGTTTATTTGTTTCTCGTGTATTGAGTTTGAGAAGTTCTTTGTAGATCTTGGATACCAGTCCTTTATCTGTGGTGTCCTTTGCAAATATATTCTCCCATTCCGTGGGCTGTCTCTTAGTTTTTTTGACTGTTTCCTTGGCTGTGCAGAAGCTCTTTATCCTGATAAAGTCCCATAAGTTCATTTTATCTTTTATTTCTCTTGCCTTTGGAGATGTGTCGTGAAAAAGGTTGCTCTGGCCGATGTCATAGAAGTTGTTGCCTATGTTCTCCTCTAGAATTTTGATGGATTCCTGTCTCACATTGAGGTCTTTCATCCATTTGGAGTTTATTTTTGTGTATGGTGTGAGAGAGTGGTCAAGTTTCATTCTTTTGCATGTAGCTGTCCAATTTTCCCAGCACCATTTATTGAAGAGACTGTCTTTTTTCCACCGGATGTTTTTTCCTGCTTTATCAAAGATTAGTTGCCCAAAGAGCCGAGGGTCCATTTCTGGGTTCTCTATTCTGTTCCATTGGTCTATGGGACTGTTTTTGTGCCAGTACCATACTTTCTTTGTGATCACAGCTTTGTAGTACAGCTCGAAATCCGGCATTGTGATGCCCCCAGCTTTGTTTTTCCTTTTCAACA
>NC_048226.1:71859286-71862081 GCF_002007445.2 Ailuropoda melanoleuca
ATTTCTGCTCTAATCTTGGTCAACTCCTTCCTTGTCAGTGGGTTAGGCCTGTCCCTCTGTTGCTGTTCCAGTTTCTTGAGGTGAGAATATAGAAACTGCATTTTAGATTTTTCTATTCTTTTGAGTGAGGCTTGGATGGCTATGTATTTCCCCCTTAGGACTGCCTTTGCAGTATCCCATAGGTTTTGGACCGTTGTGTATTCATTCTCGTTGGTCTCCATAAATTGTTTAATTTGTTTTTTGATTTCCTGGTTTATCGAGTCATTCTTGAGCAGGATGGTTCTTAGCCTCCAAGTGTTTGAGTTTCTTCCAGGTTTTTCCTTGTGGTTGAGTTCCAATTTCAGAGCGTTGTGGTCTGAGAATATGCAGGGGATAATTTCAATCTTTTGGTATTGGCTGAGACCTGTTTTGTGTCCCAGAGCATGATCTATTCTTGAGAATGTTCCATGGGCATTTGAATAGAATGAGTATTCTTTGGTTCTGGGGTGTAGTGTTCTATATATATCTATGAGGTCCAACTCGTCGAGTATGGCATTCAAAGCCTTTGATTCTTTGCTTAGTTTTTGCCAGGGTGTTCTGTCTATTTCTGATAGTGGGGTGTTGAGGTCCCCTACTATTACTGTGTTCTTATCTATATGTCTCTTTATTTTGGTTAAGAGTTGGCTTGTGTATCTTGCTGCTCCCCTGTTGGGGGCATATATATTAATAATTGTCATATCCACTTGTTGAATACTCCCTTTTAGAATAATATAGTGCCCTTCTGTTTCTCTAACTATAGTCTTTAGTTTAAAATCCAATCTATCTGATATGAGAATTGCTACCCCAGCTTTCTTTNGGCATTTGAATAGAATGAGTATTCTTTGGTTCTGGGGTGTAGTGTTCTATATATATCTATGAGGTCCAACTCGTCGAGTATGGCATTCAAAGCCTTTGATTCTTTGCTTAGTTTTTGCCAGGGTGTTCTGTCTATTTCTGATAGTGGGGTGTTGAGGTCCCCTACTATTACTGTGTTCTTATCTATATGTCTCTTTATTTTGGTTAAGAGTTGGCTTGTGTATCTTGCTGCTCCCCTGTTGGGGGCATATATATTAATAATTGTCATATCCACTTGTTGAATACTTCCTTTAAGAATAATATAGTGCCCTTCTGTATCTCTCTCTATGGCCTCTAGTTTAAAATCCAGTCTATCTGATATGAGAATTGCTACTCCAGCTTTCTTTTGAGGTCCATTTGCGTGGAAGATGGTACTCCATCCCCTTACTCTAAGTCTGAATGCATCTTTGGGTTCAAAATGAGTCTCTTGTAGACAGCAAATGGATGGGTCATGTCTTTTTATCCAATCTGCAACCGTGTGGCATTTTATGGGAGCATTTAAGCCATTCACATTGAGACTGAATAATGAGAGATATGCTTTTAATGATGCCATGTTGCCAGTAATGTCTTTGTTTGTATCGGTTGTGACTTTCTGCTCTGTATCACTCTTGGGGCCTTTTTACCTTCATAGAACCCCNATGGCCTCTAGTTTAAAATCCAGTCTATCTGATATGAGAATTGCTACTCCAGCTTTCTTTTGAGGTCCATTTGCGTGGAAGATGGTACTCCATCCCCTTACTCTAAGTCTGAATGCATCTTTGGGTTCAAAATGAGTCTCTTGTAGACAGCAAATGGATGGGTCATGTCTTTTTATCCAATCTGCAACCCTGTGGCGTTTTATGGGAGAGTTTAAGCCATTTAGATTGATAGAGATTATTGACAGATATGATTTTAATGATGCCATTTCTCTTTAAAGTCTTTGTATCGGTTGTGACTTGCTGCTCTGTATCACTCTTGGGGCCTTTTTACCTTTATAGAGCCCCCCTTAATATCTCCTGTAGGGCTGGTTTCGTGGTTACGAAATTGGTTAATGATTGGCGATTTGGGAAGGTATTTATTTCTCCATCAATTCTGAATGACAGCCTTGCTGGATAAAGGATCCCTGGCTGCATGTTTTTCTCTGAAAGAGCTTTAAAAATGCCCCCCCAAGCCTTTCTCTCATTCCAGGTCTCTGTAGACAGGTCTGACGTAATCCTGATACCTTTGCCTTGGTACGTGAGAAATTTCTTTGCCCTGGCCGCTTTCAATACTGTATCCTTGGATCTAATATTTGCGAATTGCACTATGACATGCCGTGGCGTAGGTTTGTCCTGGTTGAGCTTGGATGGGGTCCTCTCTGCCTCTTGGACACGAATGCTTGTTTCCCTTGCTAGATTAGGGAAGTTTTCAGCTACAATTTGTTCAAATATCTCTTCTAGACCTCTGTTTTTCTCCACCCCTTCAGGGATGCCGATGATTCTGACATTGGATCGTTTCATAGAGTCAGTAATCTCCCGTAATCTACATTCGTGGGCATGGATTTTTTTAAGTCCAGCTTCTATTTTCGTTTTTTCTTCTATTAACCCATCCTCCAATTCGCTAATACGTTCCTCTGCCTCATTCATCCTGGCCGTCAGAGCCTCTAGTTTTGACTGCATTTGGCTCATAGAATTTATAATTTCTGCCAGATTCGCTCTCATTTCCACCCTTAGAGATTCTATATTCTCATTAACATTTTCGTTAATACTTTTTTCAAGTCTACACATCATCTTGACCATTGTTACTCTGAATTCCATTTCTGATAATTTGGTTATATCCATATCCATTAGTTCTGTGGCAGAGGCCACAGACTCATTGTCTTTTCTTTGCTGGGGGGGATTTCTCCTTCTCGTCATTCTGATGAGGAGAGGTTGCGGGGTTGTCCAGAGCCCAAATTATTGACC
>NC_048226.1:71862094-71941249 GCF_002007445.2 Ailuropoda melanoleuca
TGTTTTATAGGGATCTTAGGAAAGTTGGGCTTCTTGATTTTTCAGCCTGCCTTCTGGGGGAGGGGCCAGCCGCACCGATACTCAGGCAACCCTGTTTGGGTAGAGTCTCCGTGTCCCCTGGAGGGGGGATGGAGATGGGCACGCTGTGAGCTGGAATTTCCAGGCTTTTGTTCTCTGGCAGCTTTCCCTGGCGGTTTGCTGTGACTCTTCTGAGAGTCAGAGCAGCAGTGGCCGAATCTCAGCCTCTGTCTCAGAACAGAGGGATCGCAGACTGTTCTCCCCTGATGTTCTGGCCACTTTAACTCT
The DNA here is from genome assembly GCF_002007445.2 of Ailuropoda melanoleuca. NCBI lineage: Eukaryota > Metazoa > Chordata > Mammalia > Carnivora > Ursidae > Ailuropoda > Ailuropoda melanoleuca. The sequence continues at coordinate 71,862,401 of NC_048226.1, forward strand.
GTTTCTGTTGTTGCTGCTCAACTCTGCAACGTCCCTGGATGTGCGCCCCATGCCCGGCGTCCCAGCCCTCACTTCCAGGGCCGGCGTGTCTCTGTCCTTTGTGTTTCTAACACCTCCAGTCGCCAGCCACCAGCCACCCCCATGTGCTCCCAGTGCTCCCGGTCTCAGTCTGGTTCCAGTGAGCACACCGGAGCTCCGTGAGAAGTCTGGTGGTCGCACGTTCCCCGGCTCATGGTCCCAGTCCACTCTCTCTCGGGTGCAGGTCCGCAAGTCCGCCCGCTCCCCCGTGCAGGTGGCTACCGCTTCCCGGCGCCCTGGCACGGCGGCTCCCTCCCCCTTCCGTTTATCTTCCGATATCTATGCGTGGTTTCACGGCTCCCCGCTTTGTACCTCAATACTCAGCACTGGAGATATTCGTTTGTAGAGATCCAGATGTATCTTCCTGCGTCTCAGGCTGATTCCGTGGGTGTTCAGGCTGGTCTGGTACCTATCCAGCTCGACTCAGGGGACCAGCTGAGAAAGGGGTCCCCTACTCCTCCGCCATCTTAACTCCCCTCCGGGATGCCATTTAGGAAGTGATCCAAAGTTTTTATTTCTGCTCTCATATTTGATTAGGAATCTGGATAGAATTAGAATTCTACAACAGAAATGTATTTCCTCAGAATTGTGAAGATATGTGCTATTAAAATTCTTGATGCTGTTTTTTTAGTCAATACTTTATGATTTTTTTTTCTCACTAGAAACTGTTTTAAAGGTTTTTTTCTTACTAGAGTCTTATGAGAATGTGGCTCAAAGTCTTTAGTTCTAGGAAATCTTTTTCTCCATTCTTTGATAATTTTCTCCCTCTTGTTTTTGTGTTCTCTTTTTCTTAACTCTCATTCAGAGACTCTTTTAGAAATCTTTTCTTTGTTATCTTTTCATCTCTTTGGGTTTTCATTTTACTTTCTAAGGAGAATTTTCCAATTTTACCTTCCAACTCTTCTATTAAGCTTTTCATTTCTTTTTTTTTTTTTTTAAAGATTTTATTTATTTATTTGACAGAGATAGAGACAGCCAGCGAGAGAGGGAACACAAGCAGGGGGAGTGGGAGAGGAAGAAGCAGGCTCATAGCGGAGGAGCCTGACGTGGGGCTCGATCCCATAACGCCGGGATCACGCCCTGAGCCGAAGGCAGACGCTTAACCGCTGTGCCACCCAGGCGCCCCTAAGCTTTTCATTTCTGATATCACTTTTTCTTTTTAATTTTGAAGATCTCCTTCAGAATCTCTGAGTTGTTTGTTTTAAGACTTACCATTCTTGTTTCAGGAATGCACTATTATCTCCTTTCTTTGTGACTATTAAATTATTTCTCTTGAAGTCCTCTTCTGCTTCTTTTGCCTTTTTTTCCTCCACTTTTCCTTTTTTAGTCCATATGTATTTGTTTTTGTCTCTTTCTCAAATGTCTGGTGACCCACCAATGTTTGTTTGTGTTAAAATGTAAAGCACAAAGGAGCTGACCAGCTATGAGGATATTGGGTAGTGAGTTTCTTATGAAGTCATGAGGCAGTTATTACAGGTCTTTGGAAACCATAATACTCTGCCTGAGGAATGTAAGCATAGCTGCTGGGCCAGAGCCAAATGGGGAGAAGGCTCCTGTTCTCATGCGTCAAGATGTAAGCATTCACTTAGCCCTTTGTTTTCATGATGGCTCCCTCTGGCTTAAGGGAGATCTTTGACCATCTTCCTGAAACTGGGTGGCTAGCAATGCTGTTCTGTGCATTGATGAGGGAAGTTAGGACTCTAATTGCTTCAACTACAAAATTCCAACCAATCTGCCTGTGAGTCCCACCTACACGTTTTGGAAACATAGAGTACCTCTAAGTCCTGAATTGGCTTATTTCTTGGTTCCCCACTAGTATACTCCTCTACAAACACAGACTTAGTTTTTAAGACAGGTTGAGTCTGTTTCCCAGCTTCAGATATTTTGTTGTTGTCTCTCATCACATGTCCCATTCCTTTGTCTTGTGAACTTCACCCTTCTGATATCTTCATCATCAAGTTTAGGTGGGGTTTAACGAAAGATCTAAGTGCACAAAAGCAAAGATAGTTTTTAAATGTCAGGGCAGTACTGAAAGCGCTAAGTTGCCAACTTAAATGAATTTGTACTAGTTAAATTGTGAACAAATTGAATGTAAAATAATACTAAATGTAATTATTAATAATATTATGGTTAATTGGGACAAGTTGAGTTTCCACAGGAAGAGTCATGGACCCTAAATGGTACTCATACAAGAGAGAATACAAAGTGGAAAAAATAGATAATTATAATTCAAGTAAGGATAAATATAATAGCCTATGTTTTATTTTTTACTGATTTTAATAATTATATAGGGTTTATATATGGATATGTTGTTTCTAAAGTATAAATATATAGTTATTCATATCTAGATGAGCAAAAATTCAAAAGTAAATACATGGGACTTTGAGTCAGCCAAGTAGTTTTAGAACAAGTGGGAAAAAAAGATAAATAAAAATCATGGACTATAAATGTGTAGTTTAGAAAACCTTCTACAAAAATATAGAATCCAGATTATAAATCAGAGTAAAACTGTACAGAGAGATTGGTATTGACATATGGAATGGAGGGAGGTGGCTTTTTGATCAATACTTTTCCTATATGCTCCTCTAGTATCAGTCCAGATTAGAAACTTATTGTTTCAAGATCCTTATTTTGCTAAAATGATGAAAAACACTGCTCAGGAGTTAATCTTATTTTTTTTTTTTAAAGATTTTATTTATTTGACAGAGATAGAGACAGCCAGCGAGAGAGGGAACACAAGCAGGGGGAGTGGGAGAGGAAGAAGCAGGCTCATAGCGGAGGAGCCTGATGTGGGGCTCGATCCCATAACGCCGGGATCACGCCCTGAGCCGAAGGCAGACGCTTAACCGCTGTGCCACCCAGGCGCCCCTCAGGAGTTAATCTTATAATAAATCGAATATTTAGATTCTTTAATTATAAGCTTCCAACTGATTAAAGAAGGTAGGCATTTTACTAAGTAACATAACAAAAAAGAAAGCAAAAATTTTCCCCATGTGTGCCATGTGTGTTGCATGATCATGAAAAAATGTCTACATTTATATGATGTGAAATTTAGAGCAATCAGGTAGAAAATTAAAAGAATTAGATAAGAAGAACTGAGTACGTGATTATATCATCCTTTTCCTTTTTGTTTTTATGCCTTATTTTTATTTTGACATGCTGGTCTTAATTGGGACATTCTCATTTTTGTTGTTGGTATTTTCATTCTTTTGCCTGAGGAAATGGATGATGAGAACAGGGAAGTCATGTCCCTGAGGATACAATTTCTGTGTTATTTTGTAGCATGATAATTTGGGACATCTGCAAGTTTTGCTTACCATGTTACATTATGTGTCTAAAAGACATGAAATTAGGTGTTCCCTTGAAGTTTGAGATTGTACATGTTCCTGTGGCTATGGAACATCCAGTAATAAATGCAGGTTTGCAAATATCATAAATTTATCTAGTCCAAGTACACATCTGATGTTTAAGTATTCCCTGCAACATCCCTACCAAGTGCCTAACACCATCAAGCTCTGAATGTTAATAATGGTGTTGCCAATTCTCTTTGTTTTTCTGCCCTCTCCTAGCATCTACCCATTGTTTCTAATTGTATCTGTTGCATATTCAAAACAATCCTAATGTGTCCTGTTCTCTCTGCCTAGAATTTTTTTCCCCACCTTTACAAGACACAATCACATGGCTACTTTGACACTAAAGTCAAATTTTATTTCTTCTATGAGTATCTACAGGTGTTCCTTTATAATTATAAATAATTTTAGAAATTTCTTCTCCCAGAAAAAAATAATTGCTCTCTTCCTGGTTATACAGGGAATTGTCTTAAGCATCAACATAAAAGTTAACACATTAGGTGTGATTAGTTGTATAAATATTTACTTCTCTGCTAAAAACCAAAATTTTAAGCTACTTAAGATACCATATCATAGCCACCCTGAACTTCTCAACAGAGTATCTTGAATAAACAGCAGAAAAATTTTTTTCTTTTGAAATTAATTAATTTGAAAAAAATTTCCCAGTTCATGGCCATTTTTATGGTGATGGGCTTCTCAGAGAAAAATACTGTAAAACAAGCAAGATTCCATATTCTTGCTATGAAGATGTCTGTAGAATTTTAAAATTTATGTGTAATTACCCATCAGCTCCTAAGGAGAAGACCAAGTTACTACCAGCTGAAATAAATGTCTATTCTTAGCAATTGCAAACAACATCTCTATCCAATGTAAGAACATATCCACAGGAGGAATGGGACTTCCATTTCTAAACTATGTGATAAGCTGTTGGAGGGCTTTGGGATCCTTCCAGTGTTGGGGCCATACTTATACTGGTCACAGGACCCAACCAAGCTAGAAGGCAGATCTGTGTCAGGCTACCACTTCTTAAGGAAGAGATATTCCTGTTGATTAGTAGTTGCTTATTCCTAAACCTGTTTTGCTCTATAATTAAACCATTATTGTTACAGGTAACATGGATTTTGTTGTAGTTAAGAACTTGGGTCTTGGGGATAAAGAGACATTATTTCAGATCTTTGATCTGCAGGAAATAACAGAAGAACCTTAGACAAGTTAAATAGCTTATCTCCCTTTCCCTTTTCTTACCTGAAAAAATGGAAATGAAAATATTTATTTCTGACTTATGTTCTCTAAATTATATAGCATATTTAAAGCATTTGCTAAATACCTAGTACCTTGCAAAGGCTCAAAACTGTCAGTCATCATCTTCATCATTATTATTATCAATAAATTCAGTGATTTATTAGGTGCATGTAAAACAAGAAACATAATCACAAATTTGCTTTAATATGTACCAGATGGAAACTAAATAAATATTTGGGATGCATAGGGACGAGGAACAAATTTCTCCTTGCCATTCTTTTCTCCTACCATTCATCAGTCAAGAATTTTGGATAAAATGAGAAAATAACAAAGCTTTAAAAAATAGCTTTATAAATTCCTCCTGGTGCCCATGCCCATCTTTATATGCAGTTTCCTTTAGACTGCAAGGACCTTTAGGCCAGGGACTGAATTTAACCTAGTGTTTAATATGGGCATTAATTTATTCAGTTCTTAAAACTTCACTCTTGAATAAGCTGCCTTGGAGCTAAGGAGATCAGTCATCCCATTTTTTGAGGGATTATTTAATTTTTTTAGTACATTTGATGGTGGCCTGTGAAATCCTAAGAGTATGGCAATTTCTCCCCCAACTTATTTTTTTCATATTACAAATATGCTTACTCTAGTGTAGTGGGATTGGCATTCCGGGGTTCAGGCAGGGGCTCTGCAGTCAAGACTTCTTCAGCATTATTTAAGCACAACTCTGCCCAGACACTCTGAATTTACAAGTTTTGGAATTAGTGAATGAATGGACCAGGCCTAAAGCTAGACATTTGCAAATATATTATTTCAGTTAATCTTCAAACAGCCCTAAGGATGCATATTATAATCCCCATTTTACAGATGAGGAAACAGGCTCAGAGAGGTTAAGTGATTTACCTAAGGATATTAGAGGTGGAGGGGGCAATATATTGAGAGACAAATTTGGGATTGTTGGAACATGCGGTGTTGGGATAAGAGCAAACTCTAGGCGATTCAGCAAACTAGGCTCTGAAAAGCCAGGCCAGGACAGTAATAAGGTCCATACTAAAGGATTTGGCCTTTATCCTGGAGATCAGTGGTTCCCAAATGTAAGATTCATGGACATCATCTGGCATGGCTGTTTAAAAAATGAAAATTATTACCCTCATCCCGCACTCTGAAGGGGGGCTGGAATCTGTATTTTCATAAATTGTCCAGGTTATTTTGTTGGTCTGCAGTCCATACTGCAAGAACACTGTTGTAGGCAATGGAAGCTTTTAAAAAAGATTTTTTGCAGGTGAATTTCATTATTCTTGGATAATAAAGAGGATGGGTCACAGGGATACCAAATTAGATGCAATGAATTGTTTAGAACCCTGATTCTCAAGCTTGTCTGCATGTAGGAATCTCCTGAGAAGCTTTGAAAACTACTTATGCTTGGATCCTACCTGCAGAGATTTGGAATTAGTGAGTCTAGGGTGTGCTCTGGACATTAGAATTTTTTTAAAATTCCCAAGATAACTTTTATATGCAGCAATTTTTGAAAACCACCCTTTTAGGAGACAATTACAAGTCCACTTGGGAAGCAGTGAAGCCCTGAATTAATGCAGGATTGGCAGCACCACTGATAGTGCCTTAGCATTCCTGGATAGATTAGAAAGAGGGAGGTCTTTCTTTACAGAATTCAGGATATTCTTGTGCCGTGATACTGGGCCTGACTTTAGTACCTGTTTCCCCTACTGTTGCATACCCATATGGTTCATTACCCAACCCAGAAACCCTGGAGATATTAGGAGGTCACAGGGATGTGGATAAAGCTAGAGAGGAGGAAAGATAGATATGGTTTCAGCCTTACTCCCAATGTCTACTTTGAGTCCCCACTTTGATCCTCTTTTCTGGTCATGCTCTAGGAGGGGAGTTGACCTGCAATGTTGTGTTGAGAATTATTTTGAAGGCCAGGAGTCAGTGGAAAAATTGACCCTAGTCAAGTAAAACTTTCTGCCAAGGAATCTGAAGGGGGTTATAGGAGCCCCCCAAATCAGACACATGTTATCCCATCGTTAATTACAAAACATTCTCAGCCTAGACTTGACTTTATGGAATTGAGCAAAGCTGAATTCTAAAAGCAGAGAAGAATCTCCCTACCCTGACCCACTAACACATTTCTCAGAGGCAGATTTCTGGTACACGATATTGTTTTATTGTTGTTTTTGTTTTAAATTGTTCTTTCTCTTGCTATTTCACAGATCTTGCACTTTGCAGGAACTTAGATGGGAATATTCTGTACGGCTTCCTTGCATGTTCTTTGTGGGGGATGTATCCTGTTGTAACAGGAGAAATTACACAGTCTTTCATTCTCAAGCCTATTTCCTTTTCATTCTGAAGAAGGCAAATAGTGTCTCCTGATCTGAATGAGGCCTAAAGCACTTTCCTCCTTATTCTCCTTCATGTTTGCTACTATTTTTCTTCATAAGCGCCTTTCTGGAATTTTCTTTTTTTTTTTTTTTTAAGATTTTATTTATTTACTTGACAGAGAGAGACAGCCAGTGAGAGAGGGAACACAAGCAGGGGGAGTGGGAGAGGAAGGAGCAGACTCCCAGTGGAGGAGCCTGATGTGGGGCTCGATCCCAGAACGCAGGGATCACGCCCTGAGCCGAAAGCAGACGCTTAATGACTGAGCCACCCAGGCGCCCCCTTTCTGGAATTTTCTACTCCCAGGATGACCTAAGCTTAGCAGATGACTTGTGCTATATATGCTTTGTGGGTTAAATGTCATGTCCTGCAAAAGCTATATAACAAAGAAATGGCAGTAATCACAAAAATTTTTGTGTAGCAGTGTAAGTCTTGAAAAGACAGTGGAGAAATGAGAAAAAAAATTGGTGTCAATATTATCTTATATTGGATATTAACATTTCCATTGTACAGATGGAAATTGAGGCTCAGAAAAGAGAAAAGGAATAAAATTAACGTCATGATTGGCAGGTCTGGTATTCTGCTAGGTATTTAATATTTTTATTTTATTTATTCGCAGAAGAATTAGGTATTATCTTCCCTGTTTTATGGATGAAGACACTGAACATCAGAAAGGTGAACTACTTGTCCAAGGTCAAACAGCCAGAACTGGTGAAAATGGCATTCAAATTGCTTTGACTGACCCCAAAGCTCTTGTTCTTTTCATATCTCTTAAAGCTTACAAAAATAAATGAGAGGTCAGTGGCCTTGTGACTTGTAGTCCAGGGCTTTTCCTTTGTTACCATCATAAGTTACTTCTATTATCTTTCAGGTATCAGAGTAGACTAAGCCTGAATCAATGCAGATTTGAACCCAAGGTTAAGGAAGTGTTTTTGCCTCCATAGCTTTAAAGCATATTCTTACTACAAGCCGGGAGCTCCAAAAGTTCTTGGACTATCCTGAGTGGCTTAGCCTAGGATTCACAATAACAGCAAACATGTATGAAGCACTACTATGTCTCCTGCACTTATCTAAAGTACTTTATGCATATGAATTTACTTAATTCCCCTTATAACCACTTGGGAAGGTGTTATCTATCAGAAGTCCCATTTTAGGGATGGCTGGGTGGCTCAGTTGGTTAGGCGGCTGCCTTCGGCTCAGGTCATGATTCTGGGTCCTGGGACTGAGTCCTGCATTGGGCTCCTTGCTCAGCGGGGAGCCTGCTTCTCCCACTGCTTTCTGTGCCTGGCACTCTCCCTACTTGTGCTCTCTATCTCTGACAAATAAATAAAATTTTTAAAAAGTTAAAAAAAAGAAGCCACATTTTACAGAGCAAGAGCTGGGATACAAAGAAGTTGAAGAACCCTCCCAAGGTCCCATAGCCAAAGCCCCAGTTCATGTTCCTGACTGCGTTGCCATGATGCCTCAACGTGTGGCTTGCTTCCTCTCTTCTCCCTCCATTGTAACAAATGCTGCCCGGCCGACTGACCTTCAGATTATAGCTACTTAGGGCTCCCTCTGTTTTCGGACTGTGCTTATCTTACATAATATCCCTCTCAGGGAATTCTAAAATAATTCTTTTCTTTCTCTTTAAAAGAACAGCCCTGTCATACAGATCTTGGGGTCATGCTGGCTGGAGGCTTCCATTTTCCATCATCACTTGAATCGCGTGTTAGACTATAACTGCTTTAGACTTATCGATTTGCTTTCCATGCTTTGGATTTGGTTTTTCAATGACCATGGAATCTAGAATAATTTTCTTCACATTATTTTACATTACTGAGAATGCCTTTAATGGTAGATATTTTAATGTTCTATTTTAAAGAAATGACAAGCCCTTTAGCTAATCCGCTTGCAGTTAGATTTATTTGCTATCTGATCCTCACAAGATCAAGACTTTTTTTATATTGACAATGAAAAGTATATTACTGTTTCTGGCAATATAGGTACTATATAAACTCAAGAGGTTATGAAGATTATTTTCTGAAATTGAAATTGATTATTCCCTATGAAGGTTGATTACAGCTATTGAGATCATGAAAATAAAATGTCAACTCTTTTATTATTTTAGAGAATGGAATTGCTTTCCTTTTCATGGATAAAATAGCAGTTCCATGCTATAACTTCACAAATGTAGTTGAGTTTTTTTTCCCCTAAATAGTCATTTTCAGGGGGATGATCTATGGCTTGTCAACTTACAGTAAAGCTGATGTAAAAAGTTTGTGATGGCAACCCTAAATGTTTTATCACCTGTCAGAAATTTCAGTGATAATAAAAAGTAACATCCTTTAAATTAATTAGACATGATTAGGACTTCAAGCCCAGAGGCCACTTCATTATGCAAAAATTATAACAGTTAGCTATTTAAATTACCATTAAGTTGATTCTTATGTTAATTGATATCTCACTTCTAACCCTAGATTTTAATTTATATAAGATCTTTGGAAATAATAATAAGATGAAATAAAATATTATTTTTAAGAAATTCTTATGTGAAAAAATGTACTGAAAAATTGATTGCTATGTTTGACCCTCAATAGAATTTCTATATTAGAATAAAGCTAATTTCTCATGAAATGGCACAGCTTAGATTCATCTCATGTTTTGTGCAGCCCCCATAAACACCAAGAAAAGTTGCATTTCTGATTCAGGAGGGTAATTTTTTTTTTTTTTCTCCAAGGAGTACTCTCTTTTCCTGTCCAACACAGGAAACCGTTTAATGTAACCCCTTGAGATGCAGCAGGTACTGTGACGCATTTGGGGACAAGAGGGTAATGTGACTGTACACATAGTCAACTTTTGCAGATGGGAAGTGATAACTATTAAAGAGAAGAACTGACACCATGGAGTAGAATAGACCGCAGGATCACCTCACAGGGTCTTAGTAAACAGGTGCTGGTGAAGAGCATTTTTCAAGTTAAAATGCCACTTTCAGGAAACTTAGAATTAATTGTTCTTTAGGGACAAATTGAGATGAACTGGGGCACATCCTCAGTTCAGATACACAAGCTCCTAATGCTTTTTTTTTGTTTCAAGTGACTAGTTTTGAATCTGCAAGATGGCAGACAAATTGAAATATTGTCCTGGTCTATTTTAGAGAGTCAAGTCCTTCTAGTTATAATCGCTTTATATTTTTAATTCTAAATTTCTTAGTGGATCGCAAGTCCTTTGAGTGTGGGAAATAGGTTTTCAATCACGTGAGAATTTGCCAAGGAATCTCTAGTTTATACTTTGTAGGTTTTAGCAATAACCGTATTCAAGTTGTACGCTGCAATTAGAATATTGCAAATTACAAGAAACTGTCTTTATGGGTATGGAATCAGGGTTGGGTTATTCAGGGGAAAACGGTTAGAGATGAAAAGGGAAATTTTAGTTCAGGCTAACCTCCCTCATACTATCATTGCTTGTGCCTTCTTCACAACTAAGATCTTCACTCATGTTTTAATAGTTTTTGTTTTGTTTTCTTCACTTGTCACACGTTGTCACATCCTGGGGACTGAGCTGAAATACAGCTAAGAGTTGAGCAAGGTCAGCGCCTACTAATGCACAATTAGAAACAAGTGCAGGCTGAGAAGAGAAACCGAGTTGGGGATGAGGCTGGTACAAAAGTTCGTGAAGAGGGAATACATTTTATCTAAAAAATTCCAGAAGTCACTGTCCAAAGAAGATGCTGAGATGATGTACTGGTATCACTCCACTCTTCCAGTCTCGGCTTTGTGATACTTTTTTCGTTTCTGCAGACTTCACTTCTGCTTTCCTAGTTGGTGCCCTCCCAGACACTCCCAATAGGGGGCGCTAGAGGGATACTGGAAAACTCCAGGAGGAAGAAGGGACTTGTTCATTTCTGTGACTCTGTTCTTGAACGCATCACCATAGCGGTCGTGGTGCTTCACTCCAGTAGCAGGTGTTGATTCACTGTTCTGTTTTCTCAAGACTCACAAAGTCATCTTCATCACACGCTCCAGAGCCACTAACACCAGCTGGCCAGTGCATCTTTCTCCAAGGTCTGCGTTTCAGAGCCAACAGATTCCTCCTCTGAACTCAAGAGGCTCTGTCTAGCACTAACATGGTAGCCACTAGCTACCTGCGGAAATTAGAAGTAATTAACATTAAATAACATTTTAAAATTCAGTTTCTCTGGCACATTTCAAGGGTTCAATAGTCCTAGGCAGAGAGCATAAACCATTCCCATCATTGCAGAAAGCTTTCCTGAATAGTAGTGATGTCTACCACCTGTGGAGCCGTGCTGACTTCTCAAAGGTCTGAGTTTTCATTCTGTGGGGCTTTTCCTCCAAGTATCTAGATTTTGATAACCTTCACCTCTTCTCTACATTCCTTTTCCTCCATAAAGATGGTAGATGTTTCCTGTAGTTTCTGTCTCCATGATACCTTATTTTCTTTTATGCTTTTTCAGTTCTTTAATACCTAGGTAACAATTTTTTTATATTAAATTCTGGGCCAGCTGCATACCTTGGGGACAAGTGCAAAAAGGAAATGCAGATCTTTTTCAAAAAGTGGGTAAAAGTACCAGTAAAGGTACATAGTAAGATCTTTTTCTTTCTTCAGTGGTCTCTCTCTCAACTTGTCATAGTGTTGTTTATTTTCTATTTAGTGTCATTTGAAGTAAAAATAAATTAAAATGTTTAAAAAATAGTGTGACTTTGACCATTCATCTTTATAGTGTACAATGCCAGTTTTAAGTATAAATATCAGACCATCTATTCCAATGTGGACTCTCCAACATTGAACAGTTTGTGTTTTGTGGCTCATTCCTGGAGGAAGCTTTGAGGTGGCCAGAAAGAACAAATGCCAGTGAGACTCAGGAAGTCTGGAGAGCTGGGGAGAGGGTCTCTCCAGGCATAGAGCCAGCTAAGGACGGCTTGCAGGCCTGGGGATATTCTCATGGTGGTGCACACTGTCACAGGAGCCCAGGGCCTACAGGGGCTGGACTTGCTGGCTGTTGGATATCGCCTCCCACTGGCTGAAGTGGCTGATGTGGCACACCCTGGCCAAATGTGGCACCTGGGGAAATCAAGCCAGGTGACACCCTTTTTCGTGGGCCTGTCATCCAACCCACAGGAGACAGATGGTCCTCCAGGGTCTTAAAACTTCAACACAAAGAGTTAAAATTCCTGTAGTTGGTATGTTGATTCGTGTGGGAAATGCTACAAATGGAAAAGAAGTTTCAGGAAATCGTGCTTGACAGCATTTATAATTTTGCTCTGAGTCATTTTTATACATACCGACATGCATGTACATGTACATGCCTGGACACCCTAGCCATCCTTCATCCTCTCTCTTCCATGGATATTACCTTCCATTCCATAGTAAAAATAAGAAAATCCCTGTCATTAGAGTAAGTAAGAAAAACTTCAAGATCTACCAAGAAGCCCCAACTCACGAGTTGGAAAGCAATGAATCACTCCACCCCAATCCGTGAGAGACCAAACCAATCAGTAGCTGTAGGGAGCTGGGAAAATGACAGGAGAGTTTTGCATTTGAAGAGCTGAATGACTGTAAAGAGACTAACAGAAGTTAAGCAATTGTCCTTTTCACCCGAACATATGCCTGGACTAAGAAGAGAATCTGGAAAAAGGCAGAAGAAGTTCCTACCTGTTTCTTCCCAGAACAGAGCCAAGAAGAGCCAGCCATATTGGAAAGGGCATTTCTGATTAAGGTAAGTCATGTAAATATTGTACAGGTATCTGTAGAAAATGTTTCTTCTCAGTAGGGAAACAATCTGCTTTACTGAGACAAAATTGGTCAAACGCGTATTACCAGGATCAACAGCAGGCTCTCAAACTTCACCACAGGTTATCAAGGTGTAAATATAGAGAAAGTGATGCATCTAATCGCTTTGCCCTTATGATGATCATGAGTACATGCCAAGTAGTATCGAGCAGTTATTCTATGCCTAACTAGTACTCCTTAAATTCATTGAAAACGAATAATGAGTGACTTCTCATTAACAAAATTGGAAGTTCAATTCCATGTGCTTTATGCATGCATGTATGTGTGTATTTAAACTAATAAATAAGTTATAGTTATGTTGTCTCAAATATATGTATCTTGAAGCTTTAATTGAGGAGCATTTTGTTTCTATAAGTAATCCTTGATACTGCTTTGTTTTTTATTTGAGTTAGACACATTTTATAATTATATTATTCCAAAGATTATTCAATGTAAAGTTTGGACAGATGGACTTAATAGTCTCTTGATATGTTTTTCATGCCCATAAATGTGACTAACTCATATTACAGTTTAATTGGTTTTAGTGGAATATGTGTTTTGTGAATATAATACAAATACATCATATGCATATAAAATTCATGCATAAACTGCTTATTATTCTAAAGGTAAAATATTTCAATGCTCTTACATCTTCCATTCAGTAGACACAATAAACAAGCCGTATCATATGAACCATCTGTTACAACTAGAGTATTCTTTAGAATGTATATTTCTTCATCATGCTTAAATACCATCTACCTTTATACCTATTTTTCAGTTCTGGGTAGCACTAGGTTAAATCTTGGAGTGAATTGGATTGGGACTCAGGTTGGTTGCTGCTTTAAATTTGTTCCCGTGTCTGTGGCATCACCCTTGCAAGACACTTTTGGGAGAGCTTTTTTTTTTCAATTATACAATTAGAAAGGCTAAAAATATTTTTGTTTGCTTTTCTTGCTTGTATTTTTTCAGCTCGTTAAACTAGGGTCTGTTTTGTCTAGGTTATTTGAAATCTCATCATCATCCAGAGAAATGTGGTTTGCAAATTAAAACAGTAACATCAGCAATTTCCCCTGAGAGAGACTTGCTTCTACCCCGCCAGAGGCAGTATCACTAAGTAGCAAATAGACAGAGGTTTCTCTCAGCTGCTACTGTGCTTAGGAGTGTATGAACACTGGCAGGCAGAGACCTGTTGTCTGTAGATGCTAATACAAGCTAATGTGAGCCGTAATCATGGCTTTCTTTTGGAGACATGGCATTACTATTATTACTACCAGAATGTTTGCCAAAGGCAAACCCTCTTCCCCTCGCAAAAAAATGCAAATCTCACTGGTTCATTCACTGTCAGTTTCATTAAGTGATTCCCCAGATCTCAGCTAAATACAATCCCTCCCTAGACCTAATTTTGCAATCCTTACTCCTATCAAAGTGGAAACATTGGCCGAGTCATGATTGTAAAACCACAGCCTAAGAATACAAGCCAGTTGTGGTTTTGTTTTGTTTTATATATTTCATTGTGTGCTTTAGCTTAAGTGACTCGGAAGACTTGAAAGCTAATGTGTCTTTTGCAATCACTTTGTTTGAGCTTTTGAAGAAATATACCCAGGACCGAGTGAAGAGGAATATAAGGAAACTAGTTTGTACATGTGCGTGAAATAATAGAACAAACCATCAGCATCCTTTTGAAATCACTATTTATCATGTATGCACATTATTGCTTGTATTTACGGATAATCTTTGGTGCTGTCTTCCATCATTTACAAAACACCACTGGTGGAGGATATGCCAGGTTGGAATGGTGCTGGTTTAGAAATAAGAATTAACTTCTAGTATAAAGTGTGAACAGAAAACTATAGGAACATAGAGTAAGAAGTGATCTGTGTGGTGAGGTGGGTTCACAGAGGAGGTTAGATTTAAACCAGATGTTCACGCTAATGACAGGTTGGGAGAGTATTCCTGGGAGAATGAGCAACATGAAAATACCCTGGCCCCGTGAGGCAAGCTCTGAAATCTAATCGCGTATTAGAATGCATGTAATGTGAGGTGTGTAGGAAAGAGTGAAATTTGATTTTTCCAATGACTTCAATGACATATCAGAAGGAAAGGACAAGCAGTTAGTTCTATGGCTTTTTCTCCAGCTTCGGAGACATGAGAGGGTTTGAATCCCCCTTGCAACATTAACTCAAGTAATTGTTAGGTGTTTACCTTTACTAGCTTCAAAATGGATGAGAATCTATCTGAGGGGTATGTATCAGAAGAAACACCTGTACATCATTGTCCAGATGTTTAGTTAGTAACGAGTGGCCAATATTGGTAAGATGAGCCACCCTAGAGAATGAGTGCCAGTTTTGCACCTTTGAGGGAAGCTCCTTGGCTGGCCAGGTAGAGAATCCGAAGAGGCCCCAGAGCCCATGTGCTCTCTGACCTCTAAATATCCACACACAATAAGGCTTGTTTCTTGTGAACACAAACAATTCGAGCGCTGAATGACCGACCAAGACATCAGAAACCCTGCCTGGAAGTCAGCAGACCTCTTTTTTGTTGTTGTTGTTGCTTTGTATGCTGCTTTTTTCCGGACTTTCTTAAAGCTTACTAATCAGTGCCAGGTGAAACCAGTACCCTGTATGTGAGATGCCAGTCTAACTCACGACCACTGGTATTAGCAGAACAGAGTGGGAGTTGCAGATGCTAAGATCTTCACATGCCGTTATGATCTTTTATAATCAGTATTTTATTTTTATTGTATAAACATAAAAAATTAAAATTCAAACCACCAGTGTCCACCACCTAGAGACAAATTTTTTAATGTTTTTTTATTATATTATGTTAGTCACCATACAGTACATCCCCGGTTTCCGATGTAAAGTTCGATTTCATTAGTTGCGTATAACACCCAGTGCACCATGCAATACGTGCCCTCCTTACTACCCATCACTGGTCTATCCCTAGAGACAATTATTATTATTATTTTTTTAAAGATTTTATTTTTATTTATTCGACAGAGNATTTGACAGAGATAGAGACAGCCAGCGAGAGAGGGAACACAAGCAGGGGGAGTGGGAGAGGAAGAAGCAGGCTCATAGCAGAAGAGCCTGATGTGGGGCTCGATCCCATAACGCCGGGATCACGCCCTGAGCTGAAGGCAGAGGCTTAACCGCTGTGCCACCCAGGCGCCCCCCTAGAGACAATTATTAACACACCCTTGATATTAAGATAACTATATCTATCTGTATCTATATTTAAATATATTATATCCCATAATTTTACTCTTTTACATATGACTTCTCTCATATGTGCCATGAATATTCTACCATGTTGCTAAGGATAAATATGCATCCTCATTTTTAATGCCTGCATAGAAGTCCTTTGTGTGGCTATTACACTGTTAATTTAACCAATCCGCTATCAATACAATTGCTAATTTTTCACGATTAATTTTATTTTTTATTTATTTATTTTTAAAAAAGACTTTATTTATTTATTTGACAGAGAGAGGAGAGAGAGACAGCCAGCGAGAGAGGGAACACAAGCAGGGGGAGTAGGAGAGGAAGAAGCAGGCTCCCAGCGGAGGAGCCCAATGAGGGGCTAGATCCCAGAACGCCGGGATCACGCCCTGAGCTGAAGGCAGATGCTTAACGACTGAGCCACCCAGGTGCCCCTCACGATTAATTTTAATACTGTTTTTGATACATGTGAAACATTGCTTTTCTGGAAATTCTTATCAATTTCTAATTTCACAAGTAGGTATGAGACAGCATACCTACTCATGTTCCCACCAATGGTGTGTTTACATTTAAAAAAAAAGAAAAAAAAAACTCTTGCCAGCTTAATAGAGGGAATATTTCTTTGTTGATGTTTGTATTTTTAATATTCTTTTTTATTAAATGGAAAATTATAAAGAAGGTATCATTCAAAATCCTGCCACACAGAGATAACTATGTTAAAATCTTAGTGCTAAAAAAAATAAAATCTTGCTGCTTAGCCTTCTGAACATTTTTCAATGCATACATGCATATGATTTTTTAAATAAATGGGACTATACAATACATGCTATTTTCACCAACAATGTATTTCATAAAATTTTTTAATGACAAAATGATATTCTATTGTGTGTATTTCACAATTTCCCTATTGTTGAATATTTATGTTGTTTCTTATCTGTTTGCTGTTATATAATAATGCTGTGATGAACATCCTTATATGGAGTGTTGCTCACTTGTCCAATTATTACCTTAATATGCTCCTCTAAAAATGGAATTGTTGGGTAAAGAGTATACATAGAGTCAAATTGTCTCTTATAAATACCAATTCCTGCCTTTATCAGCAGTGTATATAAATACCCATTTTCCCACACTCTGGCCAACACTGGATATAATAATATTTTAAATCTCTTCCACTAAGATAGATGAAAGAAATGTTAAATTATATAGCTTAGATTCAGTGAGATAGTCTTTTATATTTACTAATTGTCATACATCTATATATCTATTCTCTTAATAGTGCTTAAAAATAAATATTAATAATAGACAGGGCATGTCCTTATAATATTTAGCTTTTCAGATTCCAATATTAAATCCGTTAAGATTTTCAGAGACTGTACTTAAAATTTATAGATTTAGTGAGAAGCTTCAGCTCCATAATATTGACCCTTCTCATTTAAAATAGGTAATTCTCCATTTATGCAAAACCTTTTTTATAATTCTCTTAAAAAGTTTAGATCTTTTATGAATATATTTTTCACATTTATTGTTACATATATTCTTGTGTTTTTTACGTATGATGTTATAAATGATTATATATATATAAAATACACACCCATAGTATATTTAAAATAAAACATGCATTTAAAAAGTGCAGAAAAACATAACTAATATTTTTGGAGTGTACACTTGTTTAACCACCACTGAAGTCAAGACGTAACATTCTCAGTGTTCCAGAAACCCATGAAAATGCTGCACGATCTCACTTTTATGAGGAATATAAAAGAGTGAAACCCATTAAAAAAAAAAAAAGAGTAGAATGGTAGCTACCAGGTTTTGAGGCAGAAGGGTCGAAATAGGGAGATGTTGGCCAAAGGGTACAAATTTTCAGCTACAATATGAATAAATTCTGGAGCTCTAATATACAGCATGGTCACTAAAGTTTACCATATTGTATTATACACTTGAAATTCGCTAAGAGGGTAGAGCTTGAGTATTCTCCCTACACACACACAAAAGAAAAGGGTTAACTGTGTAAGATGATAGGTATATGATTTACCTTGATAATGGTATTTATTTCACAATGCATATCAAAACATCAAAAACATATGCAATTTTTGGGGATACCTGGGTCACTCAGTTGGTTAAAGTGTCTGCCTTCGGCTCAGGTCATTATCCCAGGATCCTGGGATCGAGCCCCTCATTGGGCTCCTTGCTCAATGGGGAGGGAGCCTACTTCTCCCTCTGTCTGCTGCTCCCCCTGCTTGTGCATACTCTCTCTCTCTTTCACAAATAAATAAATAAATAAAATCTTTAAAATATATATATACAATTTTTGCAAGTATCCTCTGCTATTCAGTAGGTTGCCTTTTCATTTTGCTGATGGTTTCTTTTGCTGTGCATAAGGTTTTTAGTCTGATATAGTCCCACTTATTTTTGCTTTTGTTGCCCTTGCCTGAGGAGACTAATATTGTATATTAAGTATACTTCAATTAAAAAACCAAATATATATGTTTTTTATTTCTCAGTAATACTTCAGTAAAGCTGGTAAAATAAAAATAAAGTTTAAAAAAAGTTGTCGTTTTATATATTTTGTCCAGTTCTATAATTATTTAAGGCAGGAAAGTTGTTCTGGTCCCTGATATTTGCATTTTGAGCAGAAGTCACAAAATTAGAAATATTTAGAAGGAAAAATAAAAATAGTTATTATTTATAGAGGCTATGATTACTTAATAAAAAAGCTTAAGAAGAAAATAAATTTAAACATACATCTAATGAAAGATGTCATTATAGAGGCCAATTATAAATTAAATTTATGAAACTCTTATAAATTACAATTTTAAAAGACTTCATTCACAATACCTGCAAGAATATAGAATCACTACATGTAAATTTAAGAAATGTGGAGTAAGAAGTAAAGAGAAAACTGTTCAATTTTCCTGAAGAATATTAAGTTAGGGAATATCATGTTTCCAGGTAGCAATATCAATAGAATAAAATAAATTTTCTCTCCAACTACACCTATAAATTTTATTTAGCACTCAAAATAACAAAGGCAAACGATTGCCTTGAGTGACACTAAAATGTCACATGATAACATTTTATGTTCTTTCTGAAAAACATCTCTTGGAAAGTAGGAATAAAAGAATATTGCTATACTTGATAAACATATAACTCAAAACAACCAGTAATATCATAATAATGAGGAAACACTTAAAGTACAGCCATTAATATCAGGAAAAAATAGGGAGTCTCACTATTTCCATTATTTATCATTGTTTTCTAACTTTTAATCAATGTTAGTCAAGAGGAACCCTATAGGTTTAAACACTGGAAAGGAGAAAATAAATAACATAATTTACTGATGACATAAGACAAATTATTTCTTTAAAAAAGAAAGAAAATCAACTAAAATATTGAAAAGAGTATTAGCTAAAGTAGAAGGTAAGTAATTACACAAGTTTAGATAGAAAACATAATGGCTATTTCAGTTTAACAACAAAACTAAACTGTATTATTTAGAGAAGTACACGTAAATGATAGAATAAATAAGGGCAAGGGAATGATTATCACACGGTAAGTTGCTGATCATTTCTGGGAGGAAGAAGAGTGTGATTATTGGGGAGGAACACATAAATGGGTTTCTGAAACACTGAGATGTTGTATCTAGACTTCAGTGGTGTTTAATGAGTATACACTTCATTAATATTGATTATGTTTTTCTGTGCTATTTAAATGCATGGCTTATTTTTCAATACAAGATTAAATGTACATACATACATACATACCATGTGTATATATATATGTGTGTGTGTATATATATATATGAAATCATTCATAATAACAACATACATTAAAAAAACACAAGAAAAAACTTAACAAATGTGAAAAATATGTTCATAAAAGATCTAAACTTTTCATGAGAATTATTTGAAAAGTTTTGCATAAATGGTGAACTACTTATTTTAGATGAGAAGGGTCAATATTAGCTGAGCCTTCTCACTAAATCTGTAAATTTTATGTACAGTCTCTGAAAATCTTAATGGATTTAAAATTGGAATGGAGCAAAAGTATTTCAAAATTAAATCTATATATAAATAGATTAATGGTAAAAGAATTGGGAAAGATATACAACGCAGATACAAGCAAAGGAAAGCTGGAAAGGCTATATTTATATCAGGTGAAGTAGATTTTAGAACAAGGAATATTACTTGGAATAAAAAGGGACTTTTAATAATGATAAAGGAGTAAAAGCATTAAGCAGACAAAATACTTTTAAATGAATGCACACCTAGTAAGAGCTTCAAAATGTAGGAAACAAAACCCAACAGAACAGAAAAGAGAACTCAACAAATCCAGAGATGTTATTGGAGATTTCAACAGTGTTCTCTCAATAATTGATGGCACATGAATTTGGAATATCAGTAAGTATATAGAAGACATGAAGACTCTTGACTAATTTGACATAATTGATAGTTACAGAACGTTCCACCTAATAACAATAGGATATACAATCCAATTCTTTAAAGTTCACAGGATATTCATTAAAGATAGACCATATCCTGGGACATAAAATGAATCTCAATGAACTTAAAAAGGTTGTAATCATACAAGTATGCTCTTTGAACACAACAGAATTAAGAAATTGATAATAGAAAGATATCTGAATGATCCTTACATAATTGGAAATTAAACAGCCACACTTCTACAGAAACTATAGGTCACCAAAGTAATCAAAATGATCATTAGAAAATATTTTCAAATGAATTAAAATAAAAACACAACATACCAATTTTGGGGGGATGAAGCTAAGGCAGTGGTTGTGGAGAAATTTATAGCCTTAATTATTTATATTAAAAAGGAAGAAAGGTCTCAAGTCAATAATCTAAGTTTCTTCTTCTAATAAACTAGAAAGAGAAAAGCTAATTCAATTCAAAGCAGAAGGAAATTATATAAATAAGAGCTAAAATCAGTAAAACTGGAAATACAAAGGCAAAAAATCACCAAACCCAAAAGCTAGTTCTTTGAAAAGATCAATAAAAATAATGAAACTACAGATAGTAAAATAATAATAATGGATTATTATGAACAACTTAATATCAATAAATTTGACAACTCATATGAAATGGACACATACCCTGAAATACAGAGACTATTAAAGCTCACTAAAGAAGAAATAGATAACCAGAATAGCTCCATATTTTTTAAAGAAATTGAATTTGTACTTAAAAACTCTCCAAAAGAAAACTCGAAGCCCCTATAGATTTATTAGTAAATTCTAACATTCAAGGAAGAAATAATAGCAATTCCACACAAATTCTTACAGAAATAAAAGAGAAAGAAACACTTACCAACTCATTTTATGAAGTCACTATTACTCTGGTACCCAAACCAGACAAATGCATTACAAGAAAGAAAACTTTAGGCCAACATCTTCTCATAAATGAATTCAGCAGTATTAAAAAGGATGATACATCATATATTTTAAAAAGATAATGTATTGTGACCAAGTAGGATCTATCCTAGAAATGCAAAGTTGTTTCTACATTAAAAAAATCAATGTAGTTTCCCATATCAAAAGAATAAAGGGGAAAAATCATAAAGATCATCTCCATACTACAGGAAAAGCATTTAATTTATGTTATAATCATGACCCAGTAAAGCTGAAAGGGACCTCAAAGATCATATAGTTATACAGATAAAGACATTTAAGACCAGATCTGTTAAAATAATTTTCAAAGTCACAGATTCTTGGTGCCAAAATTCCTCATCTCTGTTCTTTCTCTTTAGAATTCATTATTTTAAAAATTATTGTGCATGTTTGAAATATTTTCCAGTAATTTTTAAAATTGTAAGCCAAATATTAAAGAATTCCATTGGTATCACCAGTGATTGATACACATCTCTCCTCATTTTATAGAAATGAATTTCTGCCGGTTCAGAAATGTGTGAACTTTTCCTCTTCCTTATGCATGTTTAAGTATTTTTAAGAAAAGGTGACCAGACTGCAATTTTGGTAATTGTGCCAACTTCTTTAGTAAGGAAAAATTTAATTAATTTTGCATTTGTCATGTATCTTGTCTCTGTGATATTAGAGACACCTAAAAAGTTTATTCAGTAACCATTTCAAATTAAAAACATCTCCATGCCTGCATATAAATTGTATTGCAATTCTGTAATTGACTAAAATTATCTAATTATCATAATAGTAACTCAAGAAACTTAGACAATAAATAGAGAAATGAATAGTTTATAGAGGTAAGTAAAATTGGATAGTTGTTTTACCTTCATAGTTAAAAGCCTTGGTTCTCTGCCAATATACCATCAACTATAAAATCAGGTCAGACACACAAAAAAGCAATCCTTTATTTGTATGGTGCCTGCCTTAAAAATAAGCTGGTTTCTAACTTTATTTTATTTTATTTTTTTAAAGATTTTATTTATTTATTTGACAGAGAGAGACAGCCAGCAAGAGAGGGAACACAGGCAGGGGAAGTGGGAGAGGAAGAAGCAGGCTCCCAGCAGAGGAGCTTGATGTGGGGCTCCATCCCAGGACTCTGGGATCATGCCCTGAGCTGAAGGCAGACGCTTAATGACTGAGCCACCCAGGTGCCCCTAGTTTCTAACTTTAATTCACCAGAGAAAATTTTGAGCTCAAGCTGGCCAGACAGCTCCCCATTGGCAAATAGGAAAAAATAATACAAAACCTTTATTTTCAAGTTGGTTGTTCATAACTTGGGTTCCTTTTCCATAGAAGTAAAGTGCGATTCTTTTCTGAAAACTTCTGGAGAAAGCCAAGTATTCCATAGATACCTCTAATATTATCCTTGTGCTAATGTTTCTATTGAGAGTCCCAGTGATCTATGGAAAATACATCTACTTTTGAGGAGTTAGATTCTTTATGAAGGATGTAAGTGGTCAAAGTCAGAATTTCTGAATGTTTACTTGCTTGTTTTGGCCATTTATTCATCTGCTGTTGGCAAGTTGAGACCATCAGTAGCTAAGATATTGCCTCTTAAATTTAAATAATTAGACATTTGGCTTATATGTTTTAATTGTAAGAATGGTATTCAAAGGATTATATTTTCTGAATGTATTATCACTAAATTTTATTTCCTAATAGGAGAAAAATCATGATTATTTTTCTCATCTTTTACTTAGAAATAATAAAGTGGATTCTAATGGGAGCAAAGGAGGACATATAATATAAAAATTATTTCTTAAATATTTGTGTTAGAGATAAACAAAGGAATGAAGACTAGGGAGAGAGGGGAATGGAAGAATTGTGATCAATTTCATTCTTTCACACCATAGTGAGACTGTGTTGGGACCTTCCTGAGACTAAACCTTGAAGGTGAAACAGAAGCGTGAAGTTATTGGATGCAGTTTAGAGAGGAAAAGTTACAGACCCTGGAGAATAGTTGCGGCTGGAGCTACTGAATCACTTAACCGCTCTATGTGTCAGAGAGCAGCTCCTGCCAATCCCCCCTTTCTGCCCCACTACTTCGGTCTCTTTTTACCCCCATGGCTGAACTCAACTGAAATGGGGCAAGTGGGGAGAAAGAACATTCCTTACTAAGGCAAGTCAAGCTGACATTAGAAAAAGCCTTTTAAAAAATGCTTCTGGAATATGATGATAGAGACACAAAATGCTTGATTTATTCTACCACGCTTTTCCATTGAATAGTCATGAAAAATAAGGTGCACAATTTAAGAACAATGGAAAATAGGAATAATGATTAATGATTTGCTGGGCCTGGGAAGAGAATCTACTTACCAAAGAACATGGCCCATAAGGTAGGCAGATAGTAAAAGGGTAACGTATTCCCCTTCCTTCTACCTTTCTATACAAAATACAGATTCATGAAGTTTTGACAGTAGGAAAAGGAGCTTGGTCCTGCTCTTGGAGCAGCTTTATAAGGAGAGAACGCCTATTTCAGATCCTCATCTTCTCTCCTGTTCTCACCAATCAATCAGTCGATCAATCAATCAATAAAATTTCTTTTTACCTCATCCCTTCACTAAGACACAAGAGGGTATCTTGTTGGAAACAGAAACAATGACTCCATTTTGCATCTCTGAGATTAGCATTGATGAGCTAGGCAGGAATAAGAAAAAGACTCCAAGGCCTATGCAATTAGTTTGCTTTGTGGGTTGTAATTTTCCATTCACCTTTCTAGCAAGAGAAGAAAGACTAATAGATAATCTTATCCAAGATTAAATTCTGCTATTCTTCATAAAAGCTGGGCAGCAGTGCCAAGAGATTTTTCCGCAAAACTGAATATCCACTAAGTATAATAAGGTGTGACTAATACTTGGCTCTAGGTTAAGATCTTAGAAGGATTGTAATGTCTATCAGGAAGTCTATAAAGGCAAGTAATGTTGGTACTACGGGCTGGACCACAATGTTTTCAGTTCTGAATGACAAGTATGAAAAATAGCCTATAAATATATTCTGAAACTCATAATTATTCATAGCATTTTAGGTGCTGGGGGAAAATAATTTGAGAAAACAATTTTCCTCAAGATTGTGAAGAAAAATTCAGAAATCATCTATTTTGGGTCATTACTAAATTTACAAATGTAGCATTTACAGAACAATATATAAAAATGATACGGTAGAGAAAACAGAAAGAGCTGGCTTGGAGGAAGTTAAAAGGTAAGGAGGGGTGTTTATAAATTAAGTCAAGTCCTCAAGGAACGTAAAGATGCAGTAACATTACTAATGATAGCATTAAAAGCAGTAGGAGGATAGCTGGGATCACAAGAAATAAGGGTCCATGATATTGAAAAGAACGAAAGTTGAGAATGCATCTGAATACAATAGGAAATGACGTAAAGATAAAAATGAGGGGAGAGTATGTGTTGTCATATACAGAACAAATTAAATTCACATACATAGTAATATATTTATATGTCTATCAATCAACATATGCATATTCATGTAAATTTACCAAGATTGTATTGATATAATTTGTACATATTCATACATAGAAAAGATAGCTGAATGTAGTAGAATAAGACTTTGATATAATAAACATGATGTCTTTTTAAACTTAGTTTATTGAAATATATCATACAATGAGCAGTAGTTCATAATTGTGCACAACTTGTGAATCATCACAAAATGAAAAAGCCTATGTAACCACAATCCAGGTTAAGAAATTCAAAAAATTGGGGTGCCTGGGTAGCGCAGTGGTTTAGCATCTGCCTTCAGCTCAGGGCGTGATCCCGGCGTTCTGGGTTCGAGCCCCACATCAGGCTCCTCCACTAAGAGCCTGCTTCTTCCTCTCCCACTCCCCCTGCTTGTGTTCCCTCTCGCTGCCTGTCTCTCTCTGTCTAATAAATAAATAAAATCTTAAAAAAAAAAAGAAATTCAAAAAATTACCAGCATCCTGAAGCTCCCTTGGGACCTTATCATTCTCTATCCCTTCCTTCCTGTCTAAAGATATCCATTCTTCTGACTGATCGAATAATTTTGCCTGTTCTTGAACTTTATATAAAAGTAATCGTACGGCACATATTCTTTTGCTTTTAGTTCCTTTTGCTCCACATAAGGTTTGTGAGAGTCACCCATTTGTTGTGTGTAGCTTTAGTTCATTTATTATCATTTCTGTAAGGTATTTCATTGTATGACTATATCACAAAATAATTATCCATTCTTCTATTTATGAACATTTGCTCTGTTGCCAGTTTTTGGCTATTGCACATAATGCTATGTATATTCTCATGGATGTCTTCTGAGGTATCTGCCGACACCCTTGTGTTAGAGTGAAATTGTTAGGTATGTGATACATTTGTAGAAAATGCCAAAGCTTTCTAGAGCAATTGTACCGGTTAACATTGCCATCTATCAGTTCCTGTCGTTCCTAAATCTTTGCCCAACTTAGCATTTTCAATTTTTAAAATTTTATCCATTCTGGGGGCACCTGGGTGCCCATCCAACTTTTGACTGCTCAGGTCTTGATCTCAGGTTTGTGAGTTCAAGCCCCACACTGGGCTCCACACTGGGCATGGAGCCTACAAAAAAAAAAAAAATTAGCCATTCTGTTATGGTATGCAGTGGTGCCCCACTGCAGCTTGAAATTGCACTTCCATGATAGCTAGTGAGGTGGAACATCTTTAAATATGTTTCCGTTCTCTGCCTGCTGTCTTTTTATGAAGTTCCTGTTTATGTCTCTTGCCTATTTTTCCCTTGAGTTGTTTTACTTTTTCTTATTTATTTGTAGGAGTTCTTTATACACTCTGCATATGATCCCTTTGTTGGTTATATGTATTGTGAAAATCTCTGCCCTGGTAGAGTCCAATTGTTAATATTTCTCTTTATGGTTAATGCTTATTTGGTGTCCTTTTTTGAAAACTTTCTTTTTCATTTCTGTTGTGTTTTATAAACTTTATTGTTTATCTCTTGCATTTAGATCTTCTAAAATTGTGTTTTCTGTATAATAGAAGTCAAGTTTAATTCTTTTCTGCTTACAGGTATCTAATTGTCCTAAACCATCTATTGAAAAGACCGTTTTTCCCAACTTATCTTTAGTCTACCTTTAATAATAAGTCAAATGTCCATATATATTCAAGGGTCTGCTGCTACACCATCTATTCTCTTCTGCAAGTTTAAGTGTCTATTTTTTTTTTAAGATTTTATTTATTTATTTGAGAGAGAGAAAGTGTGAAAGAGAACACAAGAGTTGGGTCAGGGACAGAGGGAGAAGCAGACTCCCTGCTGAGCAGGGAATCCTAATGCAATGGTCAATTCTGGGACTCTGGATCATGACCTGAGCGGACGGCAGATGCTTAATCGCCTAAGCCACCCAGGCACCCTAAGTGTCTATTCTTTGCCAATACTGTATGATCTTAAACACTTGCTTCATGAAGTTTTGATACTTGGTAGACTAAGTCTTCCCACATTACCTTCTTCAAAGTTGTCTTGGTTAAACTTGGCCCTCTGCATTTCCATATCAATTTTAGAAACAGCTTATCAATTTCTACCAAAATCTGGCATGTTTTTGATTGTCAGAGCATTGAATCATAGTTCTACTTACGGAATAATTGGCAACTTTACAATAGTGAATCTTTTTTTTTTTAAGATTTTATTTATTTATTTGAAGGAGAAAAAGTGAGAGAGAGATCATGAGCAGGGGGAAAGGGCAGAGGGAGAAGCAGGCTTCCTGCTCAGCACCCTGGGATCATGACCCAAGCCAAAGGCAGATGCTCGACCAACTGAGCCACCCAGGTGCCCTACAATAGTGAGTCTTAATAATGTTTTACATTCCTGGTAATTCCTATTATTTGACGATCCTTCTCCTCCAACTCCAGTCCAGGAAGGAGCAAGATATTCCATGCTCATTACTTCAGATCATTAATACCAAAACAGAACAGAAATCAAATTGTCAATTTTTGGTTTTGGAACTCATGGCAGAGCAAACCAAGGATCTGCAAGTCCTTGGTTGTAAGCCAGAAAGAGTGTGCATATTGAGAAACCCTAAAACGACAGAATGTTCAGCTGGCAAATTGTGGCTTGAAATAGAATCATGGTTCAGATATAGAAAAATAAGAAAAATTACATGAGTTTTAAATATTTCAGCAATTTAAAATTTTTTTAACTAAAATTTATTTTGGGACCTGATATTTATACATAATTATGCCAGATATTCTTGGCTAAGCAGAGAAATGTCTTGTTCTTAAAAAGGACTGTAATACAGTAAACATGTCAACTTGTCCCAAATTAATTTATTAATTTGGAAAAATCAAATTTTTTTCTACCCCATAACTTAAGGCAAAATAAATTCAAATATAGTACAGAGTTAATATAAAGGATAACAGTATAAAATTGTTGGAATATGTGGGGCATATTTATTTGATTTTGAGATAGGTGAATAAGGATTTTCAAAGGAAATAGAAAGGGAAAGATTAATGGGTAGTCATTTGACTAAGAAATCTAAAACTTCTTGATATAAAAGTAAAATCTAAATAAAAAATATTACTGATATAAAAAATAAAATCCACAATATATAAAACTAAAAGTCAACCACCTGAAAATAAATATTTATAACGTGTCTAATAATAAGATAAAAAACTCATTTTAATAAAAATGCAAATTTAAAGTCATACTCTTTTCAATACTAAATTTAAAAATGCAAGCAATGAATTATTACCAAATATTGAGTAAGGTGCTGAAAATCTGCAATCTTATTTACTAGTGATGGTAGATAATAAAAATGTTTCTGATAATCAATTTGGAAATAGATATCAAATTCCTTTAAAATATTATTTCATTGATTTACTAAATATTCTAGTAATATAGTGTAAGGAAATGGAAATACACATTAAGATGGTAGTATTATATGGCAATAAAAATGTATTAGTCACCTAAATACCCAACAATAGGGCATTAGTTAAATATTTTGTAGTGTATAGTAATAGATTCTATGCGACTATGTAAAAAAAATTACATTTTATATATTTAGTGATGTGGGAAAATGCTCACAATACATGTAAATGATTAAAAGGAATATGTTGTTATTAATATATGATAGAGCATAAAATCCTAATTTGTAAAATTATGTTCATAGAAGCTTTTCTTCCTGACCTCTACTATACAGAAACATCTGGTGTTTCTTCTTCCTTTTATAAACTATCTTTCCTGATGTCAATACTTATAGAGAGCTGGCAGCTGTCTAGATGCCAACACTTTTGTTCTACCTTTTGACTTACATAGGTAGACAGAGATAAATTTTTTGTTTATGAATATAATTTTACTTGGTATTATACTTAAAAAGTCTAATTATGGATTAAAATGTATAGTAAACTGTGAGTGCTAAAAGAGAGTAATTGTTTGTATAAACCAAAGAGAGTTCTTTGAGCAAATTCAATAAATTTGGCTACTCAAATAAAAGAATTTGCTTAAGTTATGGGTAGACTAGAAAACTGTGAAACACTGGGGGAAAGATTTAAAATCTAGAATTCTGCACTAATATTACTTACATGTATTTATATTATTGCTCCCATTTCAGGAAAACCAGTGTAGAAATAATTTGCAGTTCACTAGGAATATGATTTGTGTTATAAAGATGATATGGTGCTCCCATCAAAAGACCTGCAGTCAGAAAAAAAAATTTTGGTTCTATATCAAGAGATTAATGAAGAAATGATTATATATTAAGTTAAATTTATAGATTGTATGTGCATAATTTTTAAGGATTCTGCACCTTAAAAAACTTTTTCTGATTAACCACAGACTGGTGGCTGTCAGATAGGAGGACTTCTACTGCGTATGTTTGTATAGAAAAAAATATTAGGAGTCTTAACACCAGAATGTTTTAATGGTTGTCTTTTGATAGTCATCATGTTTTTTTTTCAAACATTTATTTTCCAATTTCTCTGTAATGAATATGAATTACTTTGATCACAATTTAAAGTTATTTGAAACAAAAAGAACCCCCCAAGCCTGTCCTTCCCAAAAGGCACTGGGATTGTTGCCCAAATACAAGGTCACTGGCCTTGTTGCCCAGCTGTGGGGTGAGCTTGAGGTGCTTGCTTCCATGGCTTTGGCTCCTATTGGAATTTGTGAAGGCTGAATGGACCTGGAACAAGGCCATCTGTTCTGTGTTCTGTTGGACACAGGTACGAATGGGACAATCTGTCCTAAGTTTTTTCAAGGTGCACAACTACACAAAACTCATGATACAAACAAGCATACCCTACAGCAGGCAAATGTACTTAGTGCCCCAACCAGTGTTCAGAACCAGGCAATGAATGATGATCTTTGTGAAGGACTAACACCTTGTGCTTCTAGACCCTAACCCAGCACTCCAGGTACACTTTGTTGGTAGCTTATTACAAGCAGGTTACACAGTAACTTGACCGTATGTATCATGTGTTTGTCACTCAACACGTGACTACCAATCCTTTGCCTAGCACATACTAATTCAGTAAATAGTATGTTTTTCTTTAGAAGATTGTGAGAGGGGTACATGTGAAAATAAATTTGGTTTAGATGATAAACTATATGACTACAGTTCTATGTCTTTTCTGTATAACTTCTTGAGGTTAAACACAGCTCGAACCATGTTGGAACTAAATGCTAGTTAATGGCTAGTGAAGTGTCTTCCATTTTGCGTGAGTGGTTTATGTCCGTGGTATAACATTAAGTGATGACATATTCTTTTGAATTATATTTATATTCCCAAATCCAATTCCCTAATTTGCTTTTCTTTTCTAATGTCTTTTTTCCCCCCACTGAAACCCATAGTATTAAAAAAAATACTTATTCCCTGAGAAGATATTGAGCTTTTGCTTAGGGTCATACATAAAGGAATTTGATTTAAATAATCACAGGAGTTAAATTGCATCTGTCAGGGAGTTCTACATTTTTGGCAGTTACAGGCTGCCTTTATTCAGTTTAATGATGAAGATTTGACTTTGTTGGATTTTTTCTTCTTAGTAAAATGAATGGTGCATCTTTCTTTAATTGTGATCCTCGTCAACCATTTGGCCCAGTAATGGTATGCAAATTAAACTCTTTAAAAATTAATGCTAACATTTATTAAATAATGCATCATACAAAAAGTTAATTTGAAATTCCAAGTTGGGCTCCCTGTCTGCTCGTGAGAAAGTATTTTTTTGTGCCATCTTCATAAAACATCTTTATAGTCTTTCTAAATACCTTGAATGTTTTTCCAGTATTTTGCAAAATTATCACTATGGAGACTGTTCATGAAGACAGACTCTATGCTTTTCAGTTTGATTTGTATAAACTCTCGAATTTTGAATTCTTGTCACTGCTCTGAGTTTCTAAACTTAAAAGTGATTACAAATGTTTCTTTACCAAAATTTAACAACAAGTCTAACTAAAGGCTATATATACTTAAATTATACAAACTTGCATTCACTTTTGGTTCTCAAATCAGAATGTGTATCACATGCTCGTTTGGCAATTGTAAACCTTAGATAACATCTCTACCCAGACAGCAATGAACACTGGTATTTAGTGTTGTACATTAGTGATTTTATAAATTTGATTTGGGAATTTTAAATTAGATTGTGACCATGATCAGCATAATCTAAGAAGAATGAGCTTTCTTAGATCTGAGAGGCAGCTTGGTGTGGTTTTTAAGAACAGGAGTGCTGGAGCATGGCTGCTGGGGTGTGCATGCCAACCCTACCAGGTCCTGGCTTTGTGGCCTCAGACAAAGTGCTTAACTTCCTGGTCTCAAGTATCCTCATCTGTGAAAATGCCAACAGTGATAGTACTTTTCTCATAGGATTGTAATGAAATTTAAAAGAAATGATAAATATAAAGTACTGACCCATAGAAAGCACAGAGTAACCATTAATGTCTTATTATCTGGAACATGTTCCTCTCACTGAGAAAACTTGAGCTATACTGTGTAAGTGAATCTTCAAAGATTTGACAATAATTTAGATTTGACTTGCTAGCAAGAGTCAAATATCTCTTCACTTTGCACTGTCTATAGAAATGGAATTTGGGAAAGAATGTAAAACTCTTCATTACAGCTGTTTCTTCCATTCAATGTAAATTACCAAAAGAGAGCTTTCCCATGCATGTCTTTATTTCAATAAACTTCATTTAACATCTACAATATGAAAGGCTTTGAGATAACATTAGGCAGGTAAACACAGTAAGAGGAGATCTGGTTCTTATCCTCAAAGAGTTATCTGTACAGTTAGTAAGATTCCAATAATCAAGTTAAACATAAATTTAAAAAACAATATTTCAAGAATTTCAATAATGAAAAAATTCACAAGAGAGCCTCTAATTAAACATATGAAAAGATTATATAAACAATAAATTCATTGGCTTGTTTTATATTTATTTATAACTTTCTTATTCCATAAAATATGTGAAGTCCCCATGCTAAGCATTGAAAGAGTAAAATCTTTATGGTTGGGCTAGGCTATGAGAGCTTCATGAAGGAGGTGGACCTCATGATGACTGAAAATTGAGTCCCAGGCAGGTTTTATCTCTTAAACTGTCCTGTGTTAATAGGCTATATACATAGCTAAATTGGAGGTGGCTATAACTTAAGGGCTCAACAATTGACATCATGCCTAATTACTGTTCAGATCCACCCTGTAGTAAACTTACTGAGCTTTCATCAAGAAGAGGCTATCATAGATCACAAGCCTGATCATTTCACTAGTTCTGTATTTACTGAGGACCTAGTCAGTATCTCCACATGCCCCACCCCCTGAAAAAAAAAATTGAATATGTCCTAGGTATTGGGAAGAAAGAAATGAATTTGTTGTTGGTTCCTGGCCTTCAGTTGCTCACAAAACATGTAACAAATATTTGTTATGCTTTATGATACATGCTGTGATAAGAGTAAGCCAGAGGTGTGATGAATAGGAGGGAGTGTGGGGGTGTGTCTGTTTCAGGGAATGCTTCAGAGAGGAGCCAGAGTTTTTCATTCTTTGCATTCCTGAATGGAAGCCAAATAAAAGTTTTAATTCTGGATCAGTTCAGAGTGCTTCACAACTTTTTCCTTTCCACAGAATCTAAAGCTGTGATCAGTGAGTAAAAATTGCTAAGATGAGTATCAATCAGCCAGGAGTTTGTGGGACAATCACTCTTTTTGACTGACACTTTGGTATCATTAGAATTTGTTTCAAAAAATGGATTTTGGGTTTGGATATCTGAGTGAGTTGGAAAATACTCTAAGCGGTAAATAAGAGAGTGTTCCCAATTAATACTAGATCTGAGCAAATGCTGTTTCCCACCATACTTAAAGGAGGTTTTTAAAAAATTGTTCATTTATTCCTTTATTTGTTCAATCATTTATGCATGTGCCAGACCCTGTATAAAATTTTTGGCTGATTTGGGAATGAATCTTCATGGATTCTTACAGTCTAATGTTTTATACATAGTTGTCTTACAGAATTTCCAAAGTCCATTAGTGGGTAAGAATAATCATCTCATAGGCAGGGATATGTTCTATTGTAGTATGGTCTTAGATGTAGAGACAACTGAAAATAAAGGAAACATTCAAGTCCTAACCAATTCATTAAATATGAAATCAACTCAATTGGAAACCATATGACAATAAATAAGGTACAAATCCTTCAACTTAAGGACAGCACAGTCTAAATTCAAATGATGAATAGGACATTTATTAGGATATTGCATTAATATCAATTCATTATAATTTTAAGTGATGGTTAGAAAATTGGGGGTTTTCTGAGAGTGCTACTACTACCACTAATAATGACTGTCAAGTGCTTTATAATTTAAGTTATAGTTCTTCCTTACAACAAGCATATAAATATGTACAATCTTCTCTATTTGCAAAAAGGAAACTGAGACTGAGAAATGTTGAGTGATTTGCCTTCTGTCAGGAAGGAGTCGGTAAGTGGTAAAGCCTATATTATATTTAATCTCTACTCTGTCTGTCAGGAGTCTGTCTAATAGAAAAGAGATATTTCCAAATGGTCAACAATGAAAGAATTAAGATTGCTTAGCTTTTATGCACTGAATTTTAATCACGGCATCTGAAGAGTTTTTTCAGAAGACTGCTTTTACTCTATTTTATCATGGTCTGGGTAGATCGGGTACTGACGATCGTGGAGGTAAGTATCTCGGTATATATGACTCATAGAAATTACAAAAAAATTGGTTCATATTTTACTAGAATCAAGATGACAAATGTTAGAGCAGGGAAATATGCAATATGTATCTGCATGTGAATGCTTAGGAGTGGAGTAGCTAGTGATTACATAATCCTTGTTATTCTTTATATTAGGCAGGGAAGGCCTTCAGGAATAGGTCCTATCTCAGAGCCTGATTGAATAATGGGAGATAGATAGTTGGCAGAGATGGGAGGGGTGTCATTTCTGGCAGAGGCTAGGTCTTAAAGGTGGGAGTTAGTAAAGGGTTTTGAAAAACATGTTTAAAAGAATACAGGGATTAGTAGGGGTAGTTGAAGATAAGAAAAGTGAGTTTTTTGTCTCTTTAATGAAACATTTTGAAACAGAAGAAAGTTTTGTTTTTGTTCTATAATTGATTGTAATATATGGTTGGGATTCCACTGTACTGCCCACTAGACTCATGCCGTAGCAGATATTTTATAGGACTTGACTTTACTTTGTTTAACTATAGTTAAAAATAAAGATGGCCTGACCAATTGTTGAGGGCTAGGCATGGGAGTGTAAATTGCTAGGACTATTTTGTTAGTAAAAGTAGTCCTATCCAATAGTCCCTGGAAAAGCAGAGCCTAAATTAAAGAATTAAGAGGTGATGCTTTATTTAGGGGTACAATTCCAAGGTAGTGAAGATAAGAAAAGAGAAAGTGAAGTTGTTAATGATGGGAAGCAATGCAAGGTGACATGTTACCTTGCTGGCCACTGCTTTATGATAAACCTAAGAGAGACAAAGATATTGCCTAGGTCACTTGGCCACACAGAGTATCTCTAATCTGACTGCATGGTAAAACAGTCTCAGAATAGGAAGTGGGATGGAAGAAGGAGAAGGACTTTGTCTGGATGTCTGCATTTCTCATCTCTTCTTTTTTATTGGTCAGATTTCATCCACTGGAACACCCTACTCCCAGCCAACACACACACCCCTTAGACACTGGCTCGGAACCCAGACCCTACGTTTTTCAACATGGTGTTATATTCAAGTCTGGAAGTGGGGAGAGAAACCAGGGATTTGGGGTTTGTATCTGGTTGGACTGGTTGGCTCTCAACAATGGATCACCAATGTGTAAGCAGAGTTGAATGGTTGTGACTGGGTCAGAGCAAGTGGCTGAGGGTCGAAGAATCTGAGGAGGTGCAAAGAGTTAACACACTTATTCCCTGTTTATTATATGTCAGGCACTGCCTTAGCACTTCACATGCCTTGTTTCTTTTGATCTGTTATTATTTCCATTGTGCAAAGAGGTATTTCAACCTTAGAGAAGTAAAGTTACTTATTCTCAGATTTGAACCCAAGCAGTTATTATTAGCCCATTGGAGAGCAACTTCTTTTTCCCCCTCCCCTGCATTGTCTTCTTCCCTCTCTTCCCCACCTTTCCCCACCTGTGCTGTCTCTTTGTCCCTTCTTTTCCTTCCCTCCATCCCTCCATTCTCTCTTCTTTTCCTTCATTCCCCCTCTCTTCATGCTCTCTTCCTTCGTCTCTCTCTCTCCCCCTGTTTTCTTTCCCCTCTTTCTGTCTTCCTTCTTTAATTCCTCCTTTATTTCACTCCTTCCCCCTTCCGTTTCTGCTTCAATAAATACCTTAAATTATCTACTGTATCCTAGGAACTGGTCTAGCTGATGAGAATACACTAACAGGGTCCTTGCTCTCTTGCTTCCTAAAATCAAGTTGGGGAATGAGAAGGAAAAGCACACAATAAAAAAGTAAGCAAATGGTCAAATACTTTCACATGGTGATTTGTGTTGTAAAGACAATGAAACAGGATATGGGAGGACATTTTTAAGTGTATAAAAGGAGTGGAGTGAGGGAAGATACTTCTTTAAATAGTGTGCTCAATAAAGTTCTTTCTTATGGGAGGTGACATTTGACCTGAAATTTGACTGCTGGTAGATAACCAGAAGATAGGTCAATCAGGCTGCTAAGTGGGCAATGAATCTAGAAGAAGCTGCTTAAAAGGCTACATGAGGGGTCCAGGCCAGCAATGATGGCTTAGACTGGGATGGGAGCATGGAGATGAGAGGAGGGGAAGGTGAAATACAGGTTGAGAAATAGGACCAAATAGAGGTCTCAATGGTGACACTTAGGCTTTTGATGCAAGCAACAAGACAAATGGTATTTTCATTTATGGAGATGAAGGAGATGAGGGGAGGAACGGGTTTAGTGGAGGAGGTAAAAGTTCTAAGTTGGATGTGTTAAGTCTGATATGTCTATTAGCCATATAAATGGAGGCGCAAGGAATATATGTGCCTGGAGTTAGGAAGGAGATATGGATTGAAAATAAAACTTTGGGAGCCATTGGTGTAGAAATGAAGCTGAAAGCCAAATTTTATTTAAACATGATGATTTTTACAGAGAACTGATAAAACAAATGCTGTTTCTGGGATTTCNTACTAGATCTGAGCAAATGCTGTTTCCCACCATACTTAAAGGAGGTTTTTAAAAAATTGTTCATTTATTCCTTTATTTGTTCAATCATTTATGCATGTGCCAGACCCTGTATAAAATTTTTGGCTGATTTGGGAATGAATCTTCATGGATTCTTACAGTCTAATGTTTTATACATAGTTGTCTTACAGAATTTCCAAAGTCCATTAGTGGGTAAGAATAATCATCTCATAGGCAGGGATATGTTCTATTGTAGTATGGTCTTAGATGTAGAGACAACTGAAAATAAAGGAAACATTCAAGTCCTAACCAATTCATTAAATATGAAATCAACTCAATTGGAAACCATATGACAATAAATAAGGTACAAATCCTTCAACTTAAGGACAGCACAGTCTAAATTCAAATGATGAATAGGACATTTATTAGGATATTGCATTAATATCAATTCATTATAATTTTAAGTGATGGTTAGAAAATTGGGGGTTTTCTGAGAGTGCTACTACTACCACTAATAATGACTGTCAAGTGCTTTATAATTTAAGTTATAGTTCTTCCTTACAACAAGCATATAAATATGTACAATCTTCTCTATTTGCAAAAAGGAAACTGAGACTGAGAAATGTTGAGTGATTTGCCTTCTGTCAGGAAGGAGTCGGTAAGTGGTAAAGCCTATATTATATTTAATCTCTACTCTGTCTGTCAGGAGTCTGTCTAATAGAAAAGAGATATTTCCAAATGGTCAACAATGAAAGAATTAAGATTGCTTAGCTTTTATGCACTGAATTTTAATCACGGCATCTGAAGAGTTTTTTCAGAAGACTGCTTTTACTCTATTTTATCATGGTCTGGGTAGATCGGGTACTGACGATCGTGGAGGTAAGTATCTCGGTATATATGACTCATAGAAATTACAAAAAAATTGGTTCATATTTTACTAGAATCAAGATGACAAATGTTAGAGCAGGGAAATATGCAATATGTATCTGCATGTGAATGCTTAGGAGTGGAGTAGCTAGTGATTACATAATCCTTGTTATTCTTTATATTAGGCAGGGAAGGCCTTCAGGAATAGGTCCTATCTCAGAGCCTGATTGAATAATGGGAGATAGATAGTTGGCAGAGATGGGAGGGGTGTCATTTCTGGCAGAGGCTAGGTCTTAAAGGTGGGAGTTAGTAAAGGGTTTTGAAAAACATGTTTAAAAGAATACAGGGATTAGTAGGGGTAGTTGAAGATAAGAAAAGTGAGTTTTTTGTCTCTTTAATGAAACATTTTGAAACAGAAGAAAGTTTTGTTTTTGTTCTATAATTGATTGTAATATATGGTTGGGATTCCACTGTACTGCCCACTAGACTCATGCCGTAGCAGATATTTTATAGGACTTGACTTTACTTTGTTTAACTATAGTTAAAAATAAAGATGGCCTGACCAATTGTTGAGGGCTAGGCATGGGAGTGTAAATTGCTAGGACTATTTTGTTAGTAAAAGTAGTCCTATCCAATAGTCCCTGGAAAAGCAGAGCCTAAATTAAAGAATTAAGAGGTGATGCTTTATTTAGGGGTACAATTCCAAGGTAGTGAAGATAAGAAAAGAGAAAGTGAAGTTGTTAATGATGGGAAGCAATGCAAGGTGACATGTTACCTTGCTGGCCACTGCTTTATGATAAACCTAAGAGAGACAAAGATATTGCCTAGGTCACTTGGCCACACAGAGTATCTCTAATCTGACTGCATGGTAAAACAGTCTCAGAATAGGAAGTGGGATGGAAGAAGGAGAAGGACTTTGTCTGGATGTCTGCATTTCTCATCTCTTCTTTTTTATTGGTCAGATTTCATCCACTGGAACACCCTACTCCCAGCCAACACACACACCCCTTAGACACTGGCTCGGAACCCAGACCCTACGTTTTTCAACATGGTGTTATATTCAAGTCTGGAAGTGGGGAGAGAAACCAGGGATTTGGGGTTTGTATCTGGTTGGACTGGTTGGCTCTCAACAATGGATCACCAATGTGTAAGCAGAGTTGAATGGTTGTGACTGGGTCAGAGCAAGTGGCTGAGGGTCGAAGAATCTGAGGAGGTGCAAAGAGTTAACACACTTATTCCCTGTTTATTATATGTCAGGCACTGCCTTAGCACTTCACATGCCTTGTTTCTTTTGATCTGTTATTATTTCCATTGTGCAAAGAGGTATTTCAACCTTAGAGAAGTAAAGTTACTTATTCTCAGATTTGAACCCAAGCAGTTATTATTAGCCCATTGGAGAGCAACTTCTTTTTCCCCCTCCCCTGCATTGTCTTCTTCCCTCTCTTCCCCACCTTTCCCCACCTGTGCTGTCTCTTTGTCCCTTCTTTTCCTTCCCTCCATCCCTCCATTCTCTCTTCTTTTCCTTCATTCCCCCTCTCTTCATGCTCTCTTCCTTCGTCTCTCTCTCTCCCCCTGTTTTCTTTCCCCTCTTTCTGTCTTCCTTCTTTAATTCCTCCTTTATTTCACTCCTTCCCCCTTCCGTTTCTGCTTCAATAAATACCTTAAATTATCTACTGTATCCTAGGAACTGGTCTAGCTGATGAGAATACACTAACAGGGTCCTTGCTCTCTTGCTTCCTAAAATCAAGTTGGGGAATGAGAAGGAAAAGCACACAATAAAAAAGTAAGCAAATGGTCAAATACTTTCACATGGTGATTTGTGTTGTAAAGACAATGAAACAGGATATGGGAGGACATTTTTAAGTGTATAAAAGGAGTGGAGTGAGGGAAGATACTTCTTTAAATAGTGTGCTCAATAAAGTTCTTTCTTATGGGAGGTGACATTTGACCTGAAATTTGACTGCTGGTAGATAACCAGAAGATAGGTCAATCAGGCTGCTAAGTGGGCAATGAATCTAGAAGAAGCTGCTTAAAAGGCTACATGAGGGGTCCAGGCCAGCAATGATGGCTTAGACTGGGATGGGAGCATGGAGATGAGAGGAGGGGAAGGTGAAATACAGGTTGAGAAATAGGACCAAATAGAGGTCTCAATGGTGACACTTAGGCTTTTGATGCAAGCAACAAGACAAATGGTATTTTCATTTATGGAGATGAAGGAGATGAGGGGAGGAACGGGTTTAGTGGAGGAGGTAAAAGTTCTAAGTTGGATGTGTTAAGTCTGATATGTCTATTAGCCATATAAATGGAGGCGCAAGGAATATATGTGCCTGGAGTTAGGAAGGAGATATGGATTGAAAATAAAACTTTGGGAGCCATTGGTGTAGAAATGAAGCTGAAAGCCAAATTTTATTTAAACATGATGATTTTTACAGAGAACTGATAAAACAAATGCTGTTTCTGGGATTTTTCCCACTGCGGTTGTTGCTGTCTGACCTTGCAGATGGGCCTTCAGCCTTCAGCCTAGAGTGAAGTGGTCAGAAATAANGTCACGTGTAGTTTCACAGAAAGTTTATTTTTTTACCTATAAAATGTACAAATGTACTTGCCAAGCAATAGAGTACAAACAAAAGCATTTAAAAAATGGTCAAGTCATGTTTGCATTTTAAATTATAGAAGGTGCAGATATACAGAAGAATGAATTAACTTAGTATATTCCTGGAATGATTTTGTTCAGTGAAAGCAACTGTCACTGTGGGGTACTTTTGGAAGGAATGTGAGATCCCACAATGCATCATGGAATCCATCTTTGGGTGCCTGATTTACAACAAGGCCAAAGAAATTTTCCAGAAAACAATATTGTCTTTATGCTGCTAAATATTCCCCCATTCTCAAAGCTAAGAAAAGAGCTGGTTTTCAATAAATATTCACAGAAGCATGACTACATAGTTTCCCAAAGGCTCATGTGGATTTGAAAGCACTCGCCATTTAAGAAAGCATTGACTATGCCGTGTATCTGCATGGCACTGGGCTCCATATGAACAGAACACCTTGGCTTGTAAAACACATTCAAAGCAGTGAGTTTAATATCCAAATGTTAGGTCCTACTTTATATCGGGCTATATAACATGAATAGTATATAGCAGATCTAGCATAGAGCAGGATATAAACTGCATTTAGACTAGGAATCAATGAAGAAGGAAGAGTACTTCTCTCTGGTATTTGAGATGAGTTTGGGATTCTGACAGAGATGGAAATTTTGAACATTTTTGAAAAAGGGAGGAAGAGAGTTCATCAGTTGTGAGCTGGCATTTATTCCTAATATTCAATCAGGAGGCATTAGAGGAAGTGAGTTTGAGCCCACAAATCACACCTATATTACCTCCAGCCTTGACTCTGCTGTTTAATACTGTAAGCAACTAAATATTTTGACCATTACTGTGGAAAATTGGAGAGATGGTGTTCCAAAAACTCTGGAGAAAATCTAGGAGATGGTAGGGATAGATTGTTACAAAGCTTAAAAAGTTTTTACTGATTAGGAACTAACCAGAAAAAAGCATAATTGAGTAAAATACAATTGATAATGTGGAAAAATAATCACACTGTCCATGATAACTTTCCAAATTTTAATTTGTTAGAATATGAAAACGGTATTATCCTTATCTATTATGATGGAAACTGTGAGCTTAGGGTCAAAAGTAGGTCTACTTGTTTCTGTATCCTTAAGTGTAGATTGAATTCACGTCAGCTAAACACATCAAAATTCTTTCAGATTATAGGTGTCAATATAGAATCTCTAACCGTCCTTATTTGTGATTTTTTTAAAACAATCTCTTGGGCTACATCTTAATGTTTAATTTTTTCTGCAGCAAGAAGGACTAATTAAGATCTTTGAGTTGTTCAAAGCAAATTAAAATAGATATGATTCAAGTCACTTTCTTTTGTATCTTCTCATGTTTCTTGAAAGTATCTCAATTTTATTGCTCAATTGATAATTTTTCTGATGCATTCTACTTACCTCTATCAGATTGTTTCTGAAAGTCTATATTAATTTTTCTGCTTAAATATTAATTTTTCTGCTTAAATATATTAAAATTTTCTTTTTAAATTTTTCTGTTTAAATAGTAATGTGGTGTTTTCTCATGTATACTCTTTCCAGGTAATACAAACAAGGTATCAGTGCTCAAATGCTTTTGGATATTGCTCCACACTGTCTTTCATTCTCAGGGATCCCCACTATACATTAACATATTAAAGGGCAAGAGAATTCCTAGAGCAAAAATAGCTATTTAACTTTGTTTAACCCAAATGTTTCCTAAATTATTTGAACTTGAACCCTTTTCCTCCATAGGGACTATACTTTGAAAAATGCAAACCTAAAGGTATCTGATTATTAAAAAAAAAAAAATCTTCAAAGATCTTTTGGAACTGTAAAGTAGATAAGAGATCAAATAGTTCAATCATTTTACTTTACAAATAGTATAACAGGACTAAGATAG
Source organism: Ailuropoda melanoleuca (assembly GCF_002007445.2). NCBI lineage: Eukaryota > Metazoa > Chordata > Mammalia > Carnivora > Ursidae > Ailuropoda > Ailuropoda melanoleuca. The sequence continues at coordinate 71,903,830 of NC_048226.1, forward strand.
GGCAAGAGGCTTATCAAAGTTCACACTAGCAAGAACTTTCTCAAGTTAGCAAAGAGAATTTTAATCTCAATCTCAAAACCTGTGTTCCTTTTCATCACATTTTGCTTTCTTTCCATGTGAATTCTAGAAACTAAAGATTCTGTTTTCTACATCTTATCTATTACTTATGACTTCTGATAATGGCATAGCGTATGTGAGACCATGGTTTAGAATTATTTATTCAGAATTCAGTGGTAACACTGAGTGGAGTGCTCGGTGGGCAGTAATGAGCACAATAGCTGTAGTTCTTGCTCAGAGGGAGCCCATTACCTCATAGGTAGGGGTGGACAGACATAAAGTAGGCAAATTAATAAACAGCTAATTACAAATTTGAACAGATAATAGGAAAACTGCATCCTGGTTTCTGTGATTGGGAATGAAGGTGGAAAAACCTAACACTTATACAGGGCTCATAAGAAGGTTCATCTCATGAGAGGAAAAATTTAAAACAAGAGAGAAGCCAGCTGTGCAAAGACCCAAGGACAGAGCTTTCTAGACAGAATACTCACAGTGTGAAGACTCTACAATAAGGAAAGAGTTTTTCAGGAGTGAAACAATGGCCTCAGTGGCTTGAGGGTGGTGAATTAGGGGAACATGGTTTGGGGTGAATTTGGATGGGCAACTAAGTATATATGATTTAGGTCATTGTAAGCTAGAATAAACTGTTAAATTTTAAAGAGGATAGGAAGCTATAAACTCATGTGGTAGACTGGTGGTCATTTATTTCATAAGTGGTATAGTAAATTCCAAGCAATTGCTTCAGTAGGATTCTGAGATGGCAGTTCCCATCAGCGTAGGATGTCAGGGGACTACTAGCTTGTGGAAGAGTGTGGAAATACTTAAATACTTGTTGCTGGAGCAGGTATGTGGCTGATAATAGGAAGCCTGATGGGTAAGGACACCAGGTTGGGATGGTGCTGTCAGCATGGTGGTGTGGAAGGAGAGGAGGCCTGGCCAATAATGAAGACGAGATGGCAGAGAGATCTTCCTGCGGTTGTTGCTGTCTGACCTTGCAGATGGGCCTTCAGCCTTCAGCCTAGAGTGAAGTGGTCAGAAATAATCGTGGGCAGAGCAGCAGAGGGACAGGCTATAAGCCATGCAATTGTTAGGGCAGAATTCAGAAGCTTTTGGGGCACCTGGGTGGCACAGCGGTTAAGCGTCTGCCTTCGGCTCAGGGCGTGATCCCGGCGTTATGGGATCGAGCCCCACATCAGGCTCCTCCTCTATGAGCCTGCTTCTTCCTCTCCCACTCCCCCTGCTTATGTTCTCTCTCTCACTGGCTGTCTCTATCTCTGTCAAATAAATAAATAAAATCTTAAAAAAAAAAAGAATTCAGAAGCTTTTGTGCTCAAAATGGACTGTATATGTGTTGGTTCTGAAAGACTCTTGATGAGAACAGTCTCTGTGTCTGGTGGCTAGTAGTATAAGTAAACGTGGAATGGGTATGGTTAGCATCATGGTGCAGGCTGGACAGGCTGGATCAAAAAGGCTCAGTGTAAAACTGACAACATTGGTACACACTTTCATCTTTCAAATAAGGATTTCCCTGAGACAGTCTGGGTATGCCCTTTTCCAGCATAAGAGCTGCATTTTCTTTTCATCACAGCAACTGAATAAACTTCCTCTGCAATGTAAGCTCTGAGTCATTATTTCAAAGTATTTTTCGCATACATATTTCCTTCTTTCCTTCCTTCCTTCCCTCTTTCAATGTTTATTGTTAACTTTGTGCACACATAAGCCTAGACAATGCAGACTCACAATGAACAAGATAGAGGATTCCTGCTCTCGTAGAGCTGACATTCTCTAGGCATATCTCCTAATATTCTGAGTTAAAGTTTTCCTTGCAGTCAAAAGATTACCAGAGGTTTGTAATGTTTGAAACCCAGAGTACAACCAAAATTTTATTATAAATTGCAAATGATTTCTGCTTATCAAAATATAATTTCTATTGCTAAAGTGGATATTAGGAAGAACTAATCAATTTCATAATCAATTATTTTGTGATTAAGCAAAGGGACATAAGAATGATTTATTTTTAAATCAGAGTTTCAAATGAAAATTTATGAATAAAGATGTTTATCTTAAAATTTTAGAATAACTGTGGAAAAAATAGGGCAAAAGTTAACAGTCATATAGTGACATGATACAATATTATATATCCACTAAAACTCATGCTTTTATTTGTTTATTTATTTATTAAGATTTTTTATTTATTCATTAGAGAGAGAGCAAGTGTGATCATGAGCAGGGGGGAGGGGCAGGAGCAAGGAGCCCTATGCAGGGCTCAGGATCCCAGGATCCCAGGATCATGACCTGAGCCAAAGGCAGATGCTTAACTGACTGAGCCACCCTGGCATCAAAAAGCTCATGCTTTTACAGAGGCAATATTGTGTAGTGATAAAGACTATGGACACTGAAAGCAGATATTATCTTGAGGAAGTTACTTACCCTATCTCTTCACATAACAGGTTATGATTTTCTGACCAGGCCTGTGCATGTTAATCATCCTCATTCCTTTTCACAACTGCATAGCGTGAATTGTATTGGTGTACTATAATTTGTTTAGCCATCCCCCCGTTAATGGATATTTAAGTTGTTTCCCGTAACTTGCTTAACAACAACGCTGAAATAGACACCATTGCACACATACTTTGATGTCCACGGGCTGGCATTATAATAGGATTGAATGCAAAAATTGGGGTTGCTGACTGGTGGTTCTGCACATTTGTAAGTTCGTGAGACAGTGTCAAACTGCAAAAAGTTTGCTTTCACTTTTACTTCTCACAGAGACAGAGTTAATTTCCCCAAACCCTAGAATTTAGTATTGTACTTAACAAATGCTCATGTCATAACATGGCCATTTTTATGTGCATCAAACGTCTTTGAAACTCTCTGTCACTTTTAGCTCTGTAATCCTCGATGAGTTACTGACTGTCTTTGCTTCAGCCTTCAGATGCTCATAATGACAATATCAACAGAATTTTTTTATGCTTTGTTTTAAATAATGCAATATAAAATGCTAGCATTGCATCTGGCATATTAAAAGCCTCAGCAAATGCTGCTAAAGTACAGAGTGAAAAGTGCCCATTGTGGAACCAGACTGCTCTGTTCATATTCCTGATCAGCAATTTACCAGCTGTCTTGACCTCTCTGTGTCTCGGTTTCCTCATTTGGAAAGTAGAAGTAATCGCTGTGCCCACCTCCAAAGGTTGTTGTGAGATTGACTAAGGATAGATAGAGTTTCTGGCACTTAGTACACTTTTAAATGTTATCGATCAATTGTATCATTGCTGTGAAGCACACTTAACATTTTATTATTTCTCAATTTTTCACTACTACAAAAAGTGATGCAGAAACAGTCTATGTAAATATTAACAGATATTTCTGATTATTACTAGTATAGAATCCTAGAAGTGACATTTATGGATCAAAGAGTATATAAGTACATTCACTGTTTTAAGGCTCTTATTAGATATATCCAAATTTCTTTTAGAAAATTCATTTATTGGTTAACTTTTGCTAATTTATACTCCCACTGGCAATAGATAAGCCAGGACCTAGTTCAGCACAACCCTGTCAGTGTTCAAAGGTACAATATTAATTTTATCTTTTCTAATCTGATAGTAAAATTAGTAACTCATTATTATTTTTATCTGCAGTTCTATGACTGCTAGAGGAGTTTAACCATTTTTTTTTTCCAGATGACAATCATTTGTATTTTTTCTGTGAAATATCTGTAGTATTTTTTCTAGTGTTTAACAGAGTTTGGGTTTTTGTTTATTTAATTCATAAGAGATTTTTTAGATATTAACAAGGCCCTGATCATATTGTTTAACATGAATATTCAATTACTTTATGGAATCCTTTATGCTCCTTCTGCTAACTGCCAAAATTCTTCAGTTTCTGAGCTTCGTATTCCTGAGAGGGTAGTTTGATAGTCAGCTCATATTTTTGAACGTAATGATGCAGTCCAGACCACTGAAGTCTATGTATCTTATAAATCATCTATCCTGATTTGAAAACTATGGCCCCAGGGAAAGTGATCACATGATACAGAGGATAACTGTAGTGATTCAGTTGTTTGTATGAAAGGTAGGTTCCCTACATTGGGGAAAGTGCAGACATAATAAAATATGACTAGTTTTATTTTTAACAGGATTGATTTTCCTAAATAGTCAATTTGCTCAATGTCTTTATTGAATAATTTCTTTCCTCCACTGTTTATTCATCCTTATCTAATATTAAATTCTTCTACATATTAAAACTTATTTTGAGGATATATATTCTATTCCATTGATCTGTTATTCCTTATACCAGTTACATAACATTTTAATTCTAGTACGTAATTGTTGGAAGCAGCATTCTTTTTCTATTCTTTTTCGCAATTGTGTTTGTTACTAATTTGAATTTTAAATCAAGATGAAATATAGAGAAATGTTCTAAATGTTCAATAAAAATCTCATTGAAATGGTAAAGTCTGTAAATTAGCGAAAAAATTGACATTCTTCCCAAAGATATTAATTTTTTTGAATATTTATTGTTGCCAGTGAAAATTGCTAGTGAAATGGTTTCTCTTTTCAAATTAAGATCTTCTCTATACCTTGAAAATGACTATTTTTTGTAAATATTTCAAAGATATTTGAGAGAGAAATATTTGCGTTGGTACAACCATATCAATCTTACTCTTTCTATTCTCCAAATCCCTATTTTTAAGCTTTGCATTATTAAAAAAATCTAAACATTTCAGAAGCATATGGAATAATATCATAAACCTCCTTTTTTTTCAACACCCAGCTTCAACATTACCAACTCACAGCTGGTTTTGCTTCATCCTTAACCTTGAAATGTCCCCCATTCATTTTTTTTTATTATTTTTAAGTAAAAAATTATTTTTAAGTAAATCCTAGACATCGTAGAATGTTATTTATAATGATTTCAGTATATATCTCTAATAACTCTTTGAAAACATAATCATAATGTTAGTATTTCAACTAAATCTAACTAACAATAATTGCTCAATATGAAACATCCCCCAGTTTTGAAATTTTCAATTGTCTCATTTTTTTCTTTTTCTTTTTTTGAACAGTTTGTTGGGTCCAAACATTGTGATTGGATTTTGTGCCTCCCAAGTTTCTTTTAGACTATAGTTTTTTCCTTCATCCCTTAGGATTTTTTTCATTTCAATTTGTTTGTTGAAGAAATCAGGTTGTTTGTTTTATTGTTTTCTGTCTGGATTTTGCTGATTGCATCCCTGTGGTCTGGTTTAAAATGTTCCTCTGTCCTCTATTTCCTGAATATGGGAATTAGACAGAAATGCTTGATCAGATTCAGGTTCAAATTTTTTTTTTTTCCCAAGCAAAATGACTTCCCTCGTGGTTAGAGTTCTGTCAGGAGGCGCTTCCTGCCTGGTCGCTGCTATTTGTGATGTCAGCAGTCTTTTATCATTGCCCAACTCCATTATTTCATTAGGAGTTGCAAAATAGTGATATTTTACTTTGTGTTACTTATTTTTTACTTAAAAATTTTGTTTATTGTATTTTAATTTTATCATTTCTTCTATATTTATTAATTTACTTTTATTAAGAGGAAATCCCCCTCATCATTCTTTTGGTTACCTTGAGGTGACATCCATATAGGAAAAATATGATACATACTTGTGTCTTACCCTTTATTTAGTATGTCACTGTTTTTGGTCCATTTGAAATGTGAAGCATTGAGTGAGACTTCAGAGTCTAAAGATGGTATTTCCTTACACTTTTTCTTTAATCTAACAGCTTTTGCTTTGAATAGTACTAATAAAACACTAGTCTTTTGCCCCCTGTATTGCCTATAATTTGGTAGTTTTAAATTATTAACGGTATTAGTACAGTACTATTCAAACTACTCAACTACTATACTTTGAGTAGTATTAATATAGTACTGTTTGGCACACAAGATTTGGTATACCTTTAACATGCTTTTTATTAATCTGAATTTATATCCTTTGTTGGATAAGACTTGTGGTGAGTGTACTGCTCAAATTTTATTGTCTGAAATTAACACTGCTATCTTACTTCAATTTTATTTAAATATTTCTGACAAAGTTTTGCTCAACATTCTCTTCCCTTTTTATTACAAAGTAGTACATTCTCATTAAAAAGATTCAAATAACACAGAAATTTATGTAGTGAAAGCTCAAAGATTATCCTCCTTTTCCAATGTTTATTCCTTAAGAAAAACATTGTTTACCAGTATTGTGTTTGTGCTCTTGGATATTTTTCTATATAGATATACACATATAATACATGTACATGCATACATTTGTCTACAAAATGGGATCATACTATTATACTAATATTCTACAATTTACACTTTACCTTGGTACAATATCATGGATATTATCTTAGTACATGTCTATTGAACTTACTTTTTTAGTGGATGCATTGTATTCCATAATCTGGATCTACTATACATTTTACCAATCTGCTATTGATGAAAAAGTTGTTATATTTATAAATTATATGACAATAAATATACTTTACAGATGTACTTGTGTGAGTGCTGCCTAACAATGGAAATGTTTTCTAAAATATACATACCTTAAATGCTTATAAATAATGACACTTTTTCCCAAAGAGGTAGTATTGCTTTACTCCAAGTATGAGTGTGCTCTTTGCCTCAAACTTTTGCCAATACTATATATCCATTCTTTTAAAATGACTGTCAATTTGATAGGGAAAAATGTGATGTTATTGTTAAATTTGCATTTTCCTGGTTGCTAATGTGGTCAAAGATTTTTATTTTCTCTGTTCTGTTTATATTTCCTCTTTGAATTGTCAGTTTACATCCTTTGCCTGTGTATTTTCATATGTATTTTATTATCAAGTGAGCCAAAATTTGGTTTGTCACTATGTACCTAATGTAAGGTTAACCTGAAAATGTGATCAAGTATTTGGTTATGAAAAGATAGCAGAGAGTTTGAAGTTGGCAGAATCTGGTAAAACAGTGAAGGACAGATATATTCTGTTGATGAGTAAGGACATAACCTTATGTTTTGATAAACAGCTCAAGGAAAAAAGGCTAATTTTCTGTGAAAATTCAAGAGCCTATTTTGGGGCACATAGAAATGTAAGTAGAAGTTTCTTTTCTCTTATTTTACTTCAAAAATGATTGCATAAAAGTAGGTCAAGCTTGAATGTGTGGTTAGCACCAATATTTTCCATGGGAAACCATTTTGGACTTGGTGCCTGTGGCTGCATGGTAATTTCCTAGAGTATGAGTAGCAAAAGTGTGGAATGAGTGTCAATACTTCTCTATCCTGCTCCCATGGCAGACATCACTAGTCAACCCTGGCACTGTTTCTTCAAAACTTATATACAACTATCACAGTTCTTTTTAACATAGTTCTCTAAGCTCATCTCTAATTAATGTGCATAGATAATCAAAATGGAATTGATTTACATCCCTGTTGTATACTGAGGCTCATTAGAATTTAAGCTCCAGTAGAGCATGGATTTGTCTGTTTTGCTTCCCAATGTTTACAACAATACCTGCAACATACTAGACACTCAATAAACATTTGTTGAATGAAGAGACAAATAATAAATTTAGATAGAAAATTTTCAAAGCAGATTCAAATATCCTTCACATTTGCAATAGAATTTTAATAAAGCATTCATGGATTATCTATTTCTTAGCATTTTAACTTCTTAGTCACTAGTTCTGAGGTCATTGAGGGAAATCTTTGCTTTTGATGTTATTTGAATATTGAGGGTTTGTTGTAACAGATTTTTTTTTTACTTATAAATATAATTCTGTTGAATTACTATAAACAATAGCCATTACAACAGAAGCATTAATGGAAAATGGCTGTATTTTCCTATACCTTTGGCATCATCAGTATGATTAGCTTCCCCTAGTTCCATTCCTTGTGAATTTACAATTTGACTTTAGATCAAACTTGACAGTAGGTATGACTGTGACTAAATTGAACTGGATGGTAAAACTTATACCTTATTTTTCTAAGGTCAACATCTTTTTTGATCCGTATGTGAATGTGGAGCCCGGAAATGTGCTTTCAAGCTGGCTTGAGCAAGGGGCAAGCATGGTTTCTTTTTCTTTCTTTCTTTTCTTTCTTTCTTTCTTTCTTTCTTCTTTCTTTCTTTCTTTCTTTCTTTCTTTCTTTCTTTCTTCTCTTTCTTTCTTTCTTTCTTTCTTTCTTTCTTTCGTCACAGGGGCTTTGGTGCTGAAACAAGTTGGGTAAATCAGGAATTATGGCAACTTGATTAGAACTGTTTGAAAATTGTAGCTCAATTCAAAATTCAGTAAGGTGGGATTAGAAAATAGGGAAGAAAAAATATTATTTCTTCCAGAAATCGGGGAGCAGTTCGTGTATATGGCAAAGTGTCATATTTTCTTCTCAAGGAGCCCTGTTACACATGGCCACTTAGTCTATATCCTCCACTTGATTAATTTTCCAGACTTCATGTTACCTTCCTCATCAATCTTATTTGAAAACTAACACTGTCTGAAACATTCATTTTCAAACCCTTGCTCACAATTGTATAAAAGTTTCTAGTTTATAAAGTGGAAAGTGCACTCATTTAATTCTAGCAGGTAAGTATTTTTATCATTAGTTGGATCCAAAAAAAAAATTCAAGCAGTGCCCTTTGCTGCATGATCACATGGTTCTTAAGTGGCAAAGATGTGTTCTTCCCACTCCAAATTGAATGTACTTTCCAATAAACCACTTCTGCCTGAAATCACATCACTGTGACTATTTTTAAACAGAGAAGAAATGGGGGTACACCATGAATACAGGAAGGAGAGATTTTTATGGCCATTTAAGGATGGTGTAAGATGACTGTAGTAGGTCATTGGGTATCTCCTATGTGAAGGTTTTATTTTTAAATATTTCACGACTAAGTGAATGCTTTTTGTGTCTTTGTTACTAACTTGGCTGCTCCCCTCTTTGTTGAAGTTTTCGGGGCTCAGATTGAAGCTTTTTTTCTTTTCAGCTGATCTCAGTTTGCAGTACAGATCATTTCCTTGCTAGCAGTGAGAACAGCACTCTGACAACTCAGTGACAGTAACTATTTGACCAGGCATGCATAGTAATCATTAGATTATTTATGCCTTCTGTAACGGAATTTAATCCAAAGATTTTTACAATCCCCTATCTTCCTAGTAATTAATCTATAAAATCATGCAAGTGTAAGTGCTTGGAATCTCTAAGAATGTGTAATTATTTTGCATTCCTTAGCAGTGGCATGATGATTTTAGTATGGATGAACTCCAGTTGCACAGAGACTGTCTGTTGAATATCCAGAAATTTGGATTTCTAAATGATGATCAGTTCATTTTTCAGGAACCTCTCCCTGGCTAGGAAATGCTGGAAAGTCTTAAAGATTGGGTTTTATTACAAGATGGAAAACACCTTTATAAATATATTTAAGAACTGTTACAACTGTCAATTTGAAATTGGTCCTCAAGAGGCAAAGCCTGGGGACTAGCAAAATGTTTACTTTTGGCGTGAATAACCTGCCTGTCTATAGCAAGGTGTAGCATTTGTGACTTTATAAAATCCAACTGATTTACATTCTTCCTGAGAATGGGACACAGCAATCTGGACTGGAGAGTTTTCAAACCTATGCATGAAGACTCAGGCGTTATGTTATTCTGAGAAAGTTCAGATGATTTAAATCAGGATAGTGGCACTGATTGTGGTATACACTGGTGACAGTAGCAAAACTAAGACTAGCTAATCTTAACAGAAACTAAAAGGATCTGGGTACTTTTATTAACTGAAAATCAATCCCTTTGTGTGATTCAATTAAAAACATCAATAAAAATCTTATTTCAGAAGTCACACGTAGAATATTTAGCAATACAGCACATACCATAGATAGGAAACCGCTCAGCCCCCTCTGAATCATTGCTTGTTTTAATAAGTATTCAGAAATTATACTCAGACTTCAAAAGAAATTGTAAGGAATTGTTAGCAGGTTTATTAATGTTTTATGTTTTATTAAAAGTTTGGGTGTACATTTCACAATGAGCAACATCAAAAATCAGACTTTCTGCCTGTAATTTTGCTTCCTCCTGTCTTTCTGCCTTTGGGATTCACTCTTTTCCTTTCATCAGCTGCCATTTTCAGCAGCATGCAGTAATTTCATGGCTCATTGCAAGCGCTGAAAACCTTTGAAACCACAAATGCTAACCTACCTGGCCTGCAGCCATTTAGGAAGAGATTAATTTAGCAAACAGAAGCAAAACACTTTCTACTTCTAGCCTGTGCATAATTTCACTTCTATCTATATTTATTTTACAGTGAGCAGTGTAATGACAATTTCAGTAATTGCAACTCTATAAAAATTTGCCTACCTAGCTTATCTCACTATCACAAGACTGTGAGTCAGTCAGATTAGAAAAAGTACAGCATGTGAAACAGCACTGGTTGTCTTCCAAAAAAATATGGGCCTTCTATAAAAACTCAAGTGATGCTTTGCACTTGTTTGTGTTCTTATCTATTGGGCAATGGTTTCTTCCTGATGTTTTGATTGGGATGTGTGCGTTCCTCTTTAATTCACGGTGATTTATGGGGGCACTCTCCTTACAAACAGACCAATGTATTTGGAAGACTAGAAGCGCCAGCCCATTTCTGCAGACTCTGTTATAAATGGCTGTTATGTTGCTGTCGAGCAGTTTGAACAGAAGAGAAAGTCCATCTGGGGCAAATTTAAGCTATCATGCTTGGAAGGATTTCAAGGACTAAATTAGCCCACAAACTGTTAGCTAAAAATAAAAGTTTTATTGTTTCTTGTCTAACTTAAAAATCCCACCATTGAAATTAACACCAATTATACCTACTGTATATATATAGGTATAGTTTCCTCTAAGGGATCATTTGTTGCTTCTTTTTATTCATTTGTGTAGTTCTTACATACACACACACACACACACACACACACACACACCAATTGTTTAGTGGATAATGAACCCATGGAGAAATAATTACCCAACCAAAATATTTAAGAATTAAGAGAAAACATAATGAAAGTCAAAGTCATTTATACTATTTAACCAGTAAGAGGCATCCTCAAGGAATTAAATGCAACGGGGGAGAAGAGAATTCAGTGTGAAGCTGTTGACATCAAGCCCTGTAGCTGGGGCTTATCTTTGAGGGACTTTTATATGTATGTAAAGGATAGGACAAGAATGTCAAATTGCTAAGTGATTCTTTTCTTAGATCAGCTACCGGGGCGGGGCGGGGGGGGGCTCTCTTGATAAGTGCCTTCAACGTTTGTTACATAAAGAGTAATTCAGAGATGGGAATCTAGGATTGAGGGTTGCATATTATGGCTTGGTTTTTCCCCAAGAAGAAAGGAATTTGGTAGTCATTGAATGACCTTGAGGTGCGGAATGGTTTCTCCAGTCCTCTGATAAAAGATCACTGCTCACCATACTAGGTTGCAAAAACATTGCTGCCAGTAAAACAGGGTGATGTAATAAAGGGAGAAAAAGGAGAACAGCCAAGCATTATATGTAAGGCATTTCTGTTTGGGTACCACGGCTTTTCCATTTTATACATTCCCTATTCCCAAGTAATAGCATTTGAACATAATTCTCTACTTCTTTACTCAAATTTGAATATTCTGTACTCTATAAAGGAAATTCTATGACATTAAACTTGTTTATGCACTGTTTTTATATTAGCTAATTCATTTAAGCATACAGATACACAGACGGCAGTGGGATGACTGGCCAACCCCCACAGATGTACACCTCCAATCTGCCATCCCATAACATTCATAAAATATGTCAACACAGCCTGGAATTTTTCCATGGTTTATGTTATACTATTGATGTTCATAGCATACTGGCAAAATATTTCTTGTTGAAATTTGCAGTAGTGAAAAAGAAAAAGGGAATTCTCTCTCTGTTTTGAGGCCATTTGCAAAAGTGCTTGATCGATATCCTTCACCTATAATAAGAACTTAAATCAACATAAATTGAAAAGAAAACACATTCATGTGTCTCGGTGTTGTATAATAAATAGCTGTTCATTTTTTTAAACAATTGATGGTAATTATGCTGTCTTAATGATCATTTTAAAAATGCAGTGCCTCTTTGCAGTACTGTCCAAAGAATCATAATACTGTGTGATAGAATCAAAGTGATAACAGAAATATATTCATAACCAATATTGGTTATTCTGCAAAAATATATTTCTAAAGCAAATAAGAACTTTTGGTGAAGAGTGTAATTAGTATCATGTGACTACTAATGGTGAAAAATTCACAGCCAGAGTTGAGAATAATAGCTTCTTATTTGGAGAGATAGATTGGTGTATTAACATTTTTTGCTTCCTTATTTCTGGAGGTTGCATTCCACTGACCCCCAGCCCAGTGTCCAGAGGCAATTCTGCGCCAGTCCTTTGGGATGTGCAGTGAGAGAACTGTCGTCTGGTCCCTCAGGAGCATCAGGTCTGGGGAAGCTCCACCTTATGCCATTTTTCTCCTTTTATACCCAAACATTTGAAGATAAGTTTCAAAGGTCATTTTTATTAATTCTTAAGTGTCTGATGACAGAAAAACAAAGAGGTGGTGTGAAGTAGTAGAGATTCTCAGATCTCTAGAGTCTGATGAAATGTACATACAACTCTCCTGTTCTACTTTTTCTCTACGTAATTTCAAGCAAGTGTCTTTCCTTCCTGATCATGATGTTGTTCTCTGTAAAACATTTCAGTTTTATTATTTCAAATAGCAAATGATACCTAATTTTTACTAAGAGTTGATATTGTTATCCTTCCCATTTTATTTTTTTTTATTTTTTTAAAGATTTTATTTATTTATTTGACAGAGATAGAGACAGCCAGTGAGAGAGGGAACACAAGCAGGGGGAGTGGGAGAGGAAGAAGCAGGCTCCCAGCGGAGGAGCCTGATGTGGGGCTCAATCCCAGAACGCCGGGATCACGCCCTGAGCTGAAGGCAGACGTTTAACGAACTGCGCCACCCAGGTGCCCCTATCCTTCCCATTTTATAGCTGAGAGAACTGGGATACAAAGGTGTACAACGACTTATCTGTTTTCACCCAGCTGGCATGTGTCTAAAGTATTTTGAAGCAAAGCAAGCTCAATGCAGAGTTTGTACTGATAATCATTATACTATCATGCCTTTTCCATGTGATGCTTCTCTTTGATGATTGTCGTAAAGAGCGCCTGGGTGGTTCAGTCGTTAAGTGTCTGCCTTCAGCTCAGGGCATGATCCCAGGGTCCTGGGATTGAGCCCCTCATCGGCCTCCTCTGCTGGGAGTATGCTTCTTCCTCTCCCACTCCCTCTGCTTGTGTTCCCTTGTTTGCTGGCTGTCTCTCTGTCAAATAAATAAATAAAATCTTAAAAAAATATATTAACCACATCTTTCTAGCCATTCCCTGCCATGGCTTTTGGTGCTTTGTTTTGTTTTGCTTTGTTTTAACCTCATTTTTACTCCCAAACTCAAACCACACTTGGAGCACATCTGAGTCTTCTCTTCATAGCCATTATTCATGAGACTTCAGAGATGCAGATTTGTGCATGTCCTGGTGTTGAGATCCTGAAGGCAGGCAAAGCAGTCTGACGGTTTCCCATTATTGATGATCACAATGGATTTAGGCAGATGCAAAGACAAGCTTAAGTAAATGAGACTGTGTGATATAAAAAGATTGTTATATATGTACTGTTTATTACTGCTGGTACTAATTTACCTCAAATTTATTACTGTACAGTATTATATAACAGATCCTTATAATATGATATTTTTAAAAAGTTATGATTTCAAATTTTGGCTTTGCATAGTTTCAATCTAGCCATTGCAGACACTGTCTATTCTCTCTCCAGTGCCTTTATTTTTCTGGATCAGTCTTTGAATAGAATCTCTAATAGGTGTAGTTTTCCTTTATTTACATCTTCTGGTAAGATTCTATGCAAATTACAAATATTGCCTGTATTTATAGTTCTTATAACCCAGGGTCTGATCTGGTAAACTTACATTCTACACAATAGCTAAAAGAATGTTGCCATTATAGTGTAATTTTTTTCTGCCCTTCCAAGCTAGTTATTTCTCCTCCATGTTTAGGGATCTCTTGAGTCTGGAATTAAAAATGTAAGATTAAATTTCTTTCAACTTAAGATATTTAAGAGAATTGCTCAAAATTGAGAAAGTACCCCCCTTATTTTCTTGTTTGACATAGAAAAGTAAACTGTAGTTATTAATATTTGCAAATTAAGTCTTGGGAAATCTGCTATAAATGTCAAGGTTCCATTTTCCATTGATCCATAAGGCAAAATTGTGTTTCCTAAGCATGGGGGAGAAAGAGTGAATCAGACAGAATCCTTGAAGTAAGTAGCTCCTAACCTAAAGTAAAGAGGACCTTTCTTTTTAATAGGGAACTATGTGGATTTAGGCTTTTGCTTTCTTAGATCCAAACAAGAGCTATGGATTCAAAAGTTTTCCTCCTAATTATTCTTTCACAAGACATTTTCTCTTTTACCAAAAGGCTCTTTTTGTCTGTTTAGGTCAGCAGAGTTAACACCAGTGACAAATTATTTTAAGTTTCAGGTTTTGTGGGACAGAGGTTATTCATTCTTTACAATTTTCTATATGGGTTTCTGATTGTCTCCTTCTACTATTGAACAGGTAACTTTTTTTTTTTTTACTAAAAAAAGTGGTCTCCCATTGACTAAATTATTTGAACAGTGAAATTAAGACAGATGATATTTAGGGTCTAAATCTCATATCTGTTCTCATATCAAAGGTATAAAAGGGATTCAATGAAAAAATTGCCCATTTTCACTCTGGCTTACCAAGATATTAGATTTCTTCTTTATTATTTCTTTTTCTTGAATTGGATCATCCAGCCTTCAGTGTAATTGTGTTTGTCTTCAAATGAGACTATATACCTTAATCAAACATTCTATCATTTACAGAATTAGCAAAAGTATATAAAAACTTTTTAATATATGCCTTTTTGGGTATTTTGGAGTAAGTTTTTATGGTAGTCTTCCCAGTTAATGGACATCGAATGTACTGAATGCTCTCCATTTTCCTAAATGCAAATGTTGAATGTGCAGGCAAACTCGTGGTGTGTGTGTGTGTTACGGAAGAGGTTTTCAATATATATATGCAAAGTATAGCCAGAAAAAATAGTGTAAGTGCTATTTGGTTTTCCAATTTCATTATTCAATAATAGTGTGACAATCAAGGAAAACCAGCCTTTGACAAAAAAAAAAAAAAAAAAAAAGGCTAGTTTCAGACTGGAGTATATTGTCAAGACCAAGTTATAAACTTCTGAAAAACAGGAATTATAATGGAATCGCTGCTACAACCTTAAGTATAACGGTGTGAGCAGTGCTGCTATTATTTACTATGGTAACATAATAAAAGACAGCACTGTTTGGGCCATTATCCTCACTGCTCTCTTTTCAGTATAAATCATTATATTTATTATCTGTCTTCTTGTATAGGGGGTCATGAGAAAGGCCAATCGAAAGCTGAAGAAACCTACTTTTCTAAAAGAAATTGGGCCTATTTCTAATTCTTTTTCTTTATCAAATACAAGAGAACAGACACTTTTTTTGTGAAAAATTGTTTCATGTAAGATTAAAGTGCAGATTATTGGTGAGAAAATGACATTCACTTTTTGGCATCTTGTAGATCCCTGGGAGATATTGCCAGTTTCCCTCTGATATTTTTACCTTTCTTCTTTGGGGAATGTGTTTCCTGGCAGGTTTTGAGCGGTGGGTGCTAGAGGTTTTATTCTGTTTGGGGAACTTGTGTTATTATTTACTGATTGATAACTAAATCTATGATCCTAGTGAAATAACTTTTTTTGAGTGAATTTTATTTAAACATCACAAATAAGTATCTTTTGCAGCTTTTTTCTTCTTTTGAGAAGTCCTGCAAAATAGACTTGTTTTCTCTTGCTTGAATAATCATCTAGGCTTATTAACTGAAATATTTAGTCATACTTTACTTACAAAAATTCCAGAAAAAGGTGCTCCAACTTTATTAATCATTTGATTGCATATTGCTTTTGAATTTGTTCTCACTCATGTCAAGCCCCAAATCCCCACTGTGAACAAATATGACTTTACATGGAATGACAGGGTGTCTATTTTCAATTCTCAGAAGGGCAGTCATGAGTCGGCAGAATCTGGATATAAGGTTTAGAGCACCGAGTGTGTGGGGGATTGGAGGCTTGGAATGAATGGTGGGAATATCTAGAGACGGCTCAAGGGTCCCTTTCTTACTTCCAGGAAAAAGAAGAGTGAATATAAAATATAGCTGAAATAATTTTGTTTGGATGGAAGTTGAATCTCACACCAAACTACTTCTAACTCACACAGGACATATAGGTGAGAATGTGGTGATGGCTTGTATAAGAAAGGAACGTTACTATTCACATAAGCAATTACTCATTATAGAGAACTCCAGTGTAATGAACACCTACCTGGGAGAAACAAATTTGGAGGCACTTTTCCCACCGCACCAAGAGCAGAGCCCCTTTCATATAAATAAAATATGCTACCAACTCTGGCCAATTCATGAGTGCTGGCTCAGAGTAAATTATGCCTATGACTTAGCCTATGTCCATGTATCCTGGGGTACAGAAAAACAAAACAAAACAAAAGAGTAAATAAGCCACATTAAAAAAATAAGAGGGCAAATTTTAACCTCTGCTCTTCTTTTCTGTTAATTTTTCTCACGTGTACCAGAGCACTGAACAACTTATTCACCATAGGTAATTATCATTATCTAGCAAAGTTATTTTCAAATATTTCTATTTTATTTCCAAAAGATGCATCTTGAGGCATAAATAAAAATGGGTACCTGGGACACAACCATGACTGGTTTTGAAGGCAAGGATGTGAACCTAGGTGGGCTTGTGAGTATCTGCTCTGTGGCCCTGAGGATATCGGATTGGCACATTTTCCCAGGAGGGTCAGAACATTAGCACAGTTGCTAATGTTCTCATTGTGATGTCATGAAAGTGCAACACTACCTCATAGCCCCATTTTCCTTGATTCAGTCTGAAATCCATTACTAGATGGCCCTGTTCCCTTTTGATAGGTCAGTCTGGATTTAATTTAGATTTAAATACTAGTTGCTGAGAATGCTTTAAATGATATCAGCACTTAAACTCTACCCCAAACCAACTGAATAAAAATCCCTGAGTGTGGAATTCAGGCATTGACACTCCCCTCCCCATACTCACTCCAGTGTGACTCCAGAGCCTGTGCCCAGTCACAGTGCCATTTAGTTGGCTACCAACAAACACAAATTCATAACTCCGCTTTCCATGTATTATCTTGTTGTCTGTTCTAGGAGCTTCTTGACAGGTGCACCCTTTATCATACTTCCCCCCAGTGCTGCGTATTTATCCAACTCCTACTCATTTTCAGATCTCAGTCATCTTCATGTCATTGCCTCAGTAAGCCTTCCAGAACACACCATATACTGACCCCCAATCCTGGGTTATACAGGTCCATAGGCACTGTGCTTATTAGCATTCCATTGTATTGAAATTGACCTTTGCTTCTATTCCTCCCACCAGGACTAGAAGCTCTGAATGAGTTTGAATGTCTTGTCCATCATTATAATTGCAAACCCTGCCCAGTTTTCTTGATATGTCTCTGTTCTGTGAATTTCAGTATCCTGTCCTGAGTCTTATGACACAGTGATATCAAAGTAAACATATTATGAACATTTACCACCAATACTTTTGTGAATTAGATGGCATTTTAAATTGGGGCATAATAATAGCAATAAGAACAAAAGAGGTAGTTTGAGTATTTCCTAGGTTCTAACAACAGTAATTTGCATGCAGTATCTTATCTAATCTCAAAGTGATCCTCAGAAGTAGATGTTTTTATCCCCATTTTATTAAAGCAGAAACTAAATCTCAGAGATTAAGTAAATTGCTCAAGGTCACCCAGCTAGTAGGTGGTAAAATTAGTACTTAAACCCAAATCTTTCTGATACCTACATGCATACTCTTTTTTTTTTTTTAAAGATTTTATTTATTTGACAGAGACAGCCAGCCAGCGAGAGAGGGAACACAAGCAGGGGGAGTGGGAGGAAGAAGCAGGCTCCCAGCAGAAGAGCCTGACGTGGGGCNCCTCCCAGCAGAAGAGTCTGATGTGGGGCTCAATCCCAGAATGCTGGGATCACGTCCTGAGCCGAAGGCAGACGCTTAACGACTGCGCCACCCAGGAGCCCTGGGTACATGTGTACTCTTAACTACCATCGGGCTGTCACTACTTTGAGAAACAGGTAAAACTAGAATGTCTGTGCTTTTGACATACCAGAAGGTGTGCAGAGCAAGAACCCTGGGCTTTAGTGGAACCACGCCAAGGTAGAGGGTTTCAGCAGTACCAAAGGAAAGTGAAGTTGATATAGGTCCTACCCAGAGGGAAATTGGCCTCTCTGCTAGGGTCCTGAAGAGTTTTCATACCCCTTAGGCCTGTTTTCTATATCTCTGCATAGGTTATGTCATGAGATTTCTCACTAAGGACTTTAGTTCAGGTCTAATCCAGCAACATAGTCCAAGTGCACACACAGGATGGTGGCTTGCCTACAAGTTATGTGTGTCTTGTAGCCATTCAGTGATAGACAGTAAATTTCCAGTCCAGTTGACAGTAGCTCTTTATAGCAGAGGATAAAGCCTGCATGCCTTCCTCCCTTCTTCCTAGAGCATGGCTCTGCTGATGTTTTCCTCTCATAAACATACCAGGATTTTCTTGATTTTATGTTAAATTAAATTTATAGTATGTTCTGTTTTTTTCAAGGAAAAGGTAATTTATTGAAATATGTTTTGGAGGTATGATGAGTCAATATTAATACTGATGACACAAGGTTGTTATCACTTTGACAACTTTGCTTAATTCAGTAAATATTCCTCAGCATAGTAAACATTGGCCACAAAGTCTGTGGTTAATACAAAGTAGGTAGATTGATTGACAAATGAAGTCTGGAGATCCAGTGCTCTATGAGTTTATAGATCAGTAGTTTGCTGATAACTAGTGGTGAGGTGGGGTGGGAACACTGATGTGATCCTTAATAGTTAAGTCAATTAAAAAAAATGTTACTTGATAAAATATTGCTTCAGAACAGGCTTTTAGACAGACTTGTTAATGTGTTCAGTGGCTTTTTGTTGCAGAAGAAAAAACGTGATGTTTAGTAGGAAAGCATTTGAGAAGACTGAATTTCGTACACATAAGCTTTATTTATTAGAAGCTTGTGGCTAAAATAAAATTTCCAGTCATATGATTCCACATTGATTTTAAAAGTATCTTTTATTAAGAAAGATGACCTTAAAGAAGAGGGTTAAGAAAATGTTATTTTAGGCTATCTGTTATTATCTGGAAGTATGTCAGTAGTATGCACTTCAAAAGAATTGATGGGAAATGCTTATCAGCAGGTAATGAAGCCAAATAGATTGTTTATGACAATATGGGGAATACATTTCTTGGCAAGGTTTTAAAGTATGGGTATGAGGGTCCTTCTTATGGCTGAATATCTAGATTTTAAAGTACTATGTGTTCTTATATGGAAAGAATTCCCAGGTAGAGTATATTGTGTTTATATTAGCTTTGATGGCACATTCATGCACAAGGGTAGAATCTATGTTATTATTTTAATATGTAGTCATTTCCTGCAATTTACACTTGCTTGTGCTTTATTTTTCCTGTTTATAAGGATTTTTTTTTTAATGCCACAAGTAGATAGGCTTATTTGGATATCTTAACTCCATTTATTTACTTACAAATCTATGATTTAAAAGATTAGCATTCACTGACTAGTCTTGTTAATTCATCAAGTTAAATCACATGCCTATAAAAAAAAACCCCACATATTTGAGATATTGTCTAGTTGAATATTTTTAGTCCATCACTAAATGTTTGTTGTAATTTAATTTTGAAAAGAGCATAAACAAGATTTCAAAGAAGACAAACAGGATAACAAATCTGATTAGGAATTACTACTTTGGGAAGGTTAATTATATACGTGTTTATATACACAAGCAATAGCAGTACCTTCTTTGATACCTGTTTTCTATATTATTATCTAAAGTATGAAATTGTTATTTGTACAGTGTGTGAAAATTCTGGTGGGTCACTGAAAAGTGGGTCATCTGTGGAGAGCAGCCTTGAATTTATTCGTTGCTGGATCAAAGCCTCTTATAGAAGTGCTTTTTGGAAATACGGAAAGTGATTATTAATGATAACTTATAAATCATTCAAAGGAAGTAGCAGACGTATTATTCTTAAAAAATGCACAACCGTGTAGACAGTAGGTGCTTTATTGAGTGTCAGCCTGAGATTGGCAACTGAGCTGCAAAATGAATCCACGTTATGGCTGTGAGTGTTGGAGTCATCCAGCTTCCTGTGCACTATTCACTAAATGAGATTCTTTAAGAAATCTCAATACCTGCTCACTGGAGCACAAATACATGAGATTTTTGAAGTTCTTGTTTTGTACATGTAGGAACCTTTAGAAATGATGAACTTTGTGCTGTTTTTTCACTCTGAATTGTAAAAAATGGTCAAATTGGTCAAACATCTTCTATGCTAAACACTCTACTATATGGAACGAAGGATCCAGCAATGAAGAAGGCGGCTCTGGCCTCGTGGCCTCATAACTTAAGGAGATCATACAGGAACAACCTGAAGCAGAGTACAGTGTATGCCATACGCTAGATGTACCAAAAGGGGCTATTGGGACACATTTCACCTGGAGAGATCAGGAAAGATTTCCTAGCAAAAGTGTGAATAAGCTGAGAGTCAAAAGATATGGATGAACAATGGGGAAGGAGGTTCTAGACAGAGAGAAAATTTTAAGTAGAAATGTCAAGAGCATAGCACTTGCTCAGGAAGAAGCAGGGAGTTGGTTGAGCTAAAAGTGAAATGTGTGGAAGGAAGATACACTGGATTGGATGTATGCATCTCAAACCTCCTGCCAAAGCTTTGATACACAGGAACCATTCGTAAAAACTGTGCCTGTCTCTAAGGCTTAGAGTAAGTGGGTTGTTGTCCGTGAAGCTTTCTCCTAAGACACCCAGAAAATGTAAAAAACATGGAGTCTGCCCTGCAAATGGAGAGCATACGTGCATGAATGTAGAATAATCTTTACTGACACTGATAATTTCTTTACAAGATATTCTTTAATTTTTAGGTGCTACCCAAATGCAAAAATACTTTTAAAAAAGGCTTACAAAGCCTTTTTCTAGTAAGAGGTTTGAGTCCTTTTTAGTCAAAAGCAGTATAGTTTACTTTAGCACTATTTGCGCCTCTCCCCTTTGTCTTGTTAAATACATTAATTTTCTGTTGCTCATTTGACATGGTAGTTCTTTACTATTTCTACCATTTGTGTGTTGTTCTCCCTCTGCCTCCAACTTAAAGTATTAGTAACTTTCCCTTTTGGGGGATTCATTTTGGCTCAGTGTTAATTAGGAGTTTTTGCTTCTTTCTCCTGATCATAGGAAACAGGTGAATTTGGGTAAGTGCAGGCAGTTAAAGCCAGACAACTTTCAGCCATTTTAGTGACAACTCACCTAGCGTTATGAATGGTTTTCTGGCTGAATGCTTTTAGCCAGACCCCACACTATAAGAATAAAGGATGTTGGTATCATTGGTGCATAACCATTCTTTTTCTCCTTATATACAACCCATTTTCAATAGGACATTTGTATGTCTCTGTGTATATAGGTACTATTTCCTTTGTGGATTATCTACAACAATATTTTCATACCTGACTGTATTCCTGTTCTCACCCAGAATACTCTGGCTTCTCTCAGCTTTAATTGTTGAATGTGAAATAATTTTATTATTTCATTCAACACAAAGCTGACATTATGCACCAGGCCCTGTGTTTAGCACTGAAGAGGGACACAAAACTGATTTTCAGCCAGTATGGGGATATATCCATGATAGTCTTGTCTGAGTATCTCACTCACTCCAGCCATTTTCAGCCATCTTATACACTTCCCTTGGAATTCAGACTCCTATGGTTCACACATAAAGATTAATACTGGGCACATAACAACAGTACTCTAGGTTCCTGCTCCAGCAACTAGGCCAGCCCTTGGCTCTGATGGGTCAGTGTTGATGCCATGTTGTTGGTTAACTATTTTAAACATCTCCCTGGAAACACAAACAAATAGAACATGGTCTCCCTTCTTAAATTGCTCATATTCTTGGAGAGTAAACAGATATATAATTAGCAAACAGTGTGCTTTGTTTATATTTGTACGAATCTATTTATCTTTTACCACAGAAAGTTTATAAAAGAAAAAAATCCATTTAAAATAAACACCTTAGAAAGTTAATGATAAATGACAATGTTTTGTTCCTATCTATAGGCATAATTTAAAAGATGGATATTCCTTGATAATCACAAGAGAAAATACTATATTAATTACATAAAAGAATACAATAAAGAAGTCAAAACATAATGACCAAAGATATCAAAACACACAAAAACCCCAGCAGGATAAGAAATAAAGAACAATGGATTTACAAAACAACCAAAAAAATAATGAACAAAAACATAATAGTAACTCTTTGCCTATCAATAATTACTTTAAACATAAATGGATTAAATTCTCAAATCAAAAGACATAGAATGGTTGAATGAATAAAAAAACAAGATCCAACAATATATTGCCAACCAGAAACTTATTTTAGCCTTAAAGACACACATACACTGAGGATGAAGAGATAGAAATAGACATTTTAAGCAAATGGCCACCAAAAAAAAAAAAAAAAAACCAGAGGTAGCTTTAGTTCTATCAGACTAAATACACTTTAAACTAAAAATGGCAAAAAGAGACAGAGAAGGTTATTATATAATATTAAAGATGTCAATACATCAAGAAGGTACAATAGTTATAAATACTTTTGCACCCAACATTGAAGCACCTACATATATAAAGCAAAGACTACCAGAGCTGAAAGGAGAAATAAACAGTAATACAATAATAATTGGAAACTTTAATAATTTATTCTCAATAATGGATAGATCATCTAGACAGAGAATCAATAAAGAAACAGCAAATTTGAACAACGCTATAGATCAAATAGACGTAACAGACATAAAGAGAATACACATTCCATCTCAACAAGCACAGAATACACGTTCTTCTCAAGTATACATGGAACGGTTTCTAGACTAGACCATATGTTAGGCCACAAAACAAGTCTTAACAAATTCGAAAAGACTGAAATCATGTCAATTATCTACTCTAACAACAATGGCATGAAACTAGAAATCAATAAAGAAGAAAACTGAAACTTCACAAACACACAGATATTAACACACTTCTGACAACCAATGGATCAAAGAAAATTTTAAAGGGAAAATAAAAAATTTGTTAAGAAACAAAAATGGAAACACAACCTATGAGAACTTATGGAATGCAACAAAACCTTTCTAAAAGGAACTTCATAGCAATAAATGCCCACATTAAGAAGCAAAAACGATCATTAAAAAAAGAAGCAAGAAAGATCCTAAGTAAATGATCTAACTCTATGCCCTAAGAACCAGAAAAAGGAAAACTGAGCCCAAAGTTACCAAAAGAAAAAAAATTATAATGATTAGAGCAGAAATAAATGAAATGGAGAACTGAAAAGCAATAGAAAAGATTAACCAAACTAAGAGTTGATTTTTGAAAAGCTAAACAAAATTGGCAAACCCTTAACTAAACTAACCAAGGGAAAAAGAGAAAGGATCCAAATCAACAAAATTATTTTTTTAGAAAGGAGACATTACAACTAAAAGCACAGAAAGTCAGAGGATCATAAGAGGCTACTATGAACAACTTTTGCCAAAAAGTGAGATAATCTAGAAAAAATGGAAAAATTCTTAGAACATTAGGACTGAATCAGGAAGAAAGAGAAAATCTGAATAAACCAAATTACTAGTAAGGAGATTAAATCAGTCATAAAAAATCTTCCAAGAAAGAAAAGCCTAGGACCAGATGGCTTCACTGGTGAATTTTGCCAAACATTTAAAGAAGAATTAACACCAATCCTCAAACTCTTCCAAAAAATCAAAGAGGAAGGAATACTCCCAAATTTATTTAGTAAGATCACCATTATTCTGATGCCAAAATCAGAAAAGAACACTATTAGAAAGAAAACTACCAGCCAGTATATCTGATCAATATAGATGCAAAAATTCTCAATAAAATACTGAAAAACTGAATTCAGTAACACATTAAAAGGACCATTCACCACGATCAAGTGGAATTTATCCGTGAGATGCAAGTATGGTTCAACATAGACAACATACCCAAATCAATCAATGTGATATACCACATTAATAGAATGAAAGAAAAGAAACATATGACTATCTCCATAGAGTCAGAAAGAGCACTGAACAAATTTCAACATCTATTTATGATAAAAACTTAACAAATTGGGCATAGAAGGAACGTATCTCAACATAATAAAGACATATTACATATATGTAACATATATTACATATGTTACATATATGTAACAAGCTTATAGCTAACATTATACTCAATGGTGAAAGAATGAAAACTTGTCCTTTAAAATCAGGAACAGGTTACAGATGCCCATTCTCACCACTCCTATTCAACATAGTACTGAGTCCTGGCTGGAGAAATCAGGCAAGAAAAAACATCAGAAGTGAAAAGGAAAAAATTTGCAAATGATGTAATTTTCTATCCAGAAAATCCTGAAGACTCAACCAAAAAACTGTTGGATCTAATCAAGGATTCAGTAAAGTTGTAAGATACAAATTAATATTCAAAAATCAGTACCGTTTCTATACTAACAATTTTTTTAAAAAGACATAAAGAAATATCATACCATTTACAATAGCATCAAAACCAATAAAATACTTAGTAATAAACTTAACTAAAAAGAGGAAAAAATCTCTATTTTGGAAACTACAAGACATTGATGAAAGAAACTGAAGAAGACACAAATGGAAAGATATCCAAAGATGTGTTCATGAATTGGAAGAATTAATATTGTTATGATGGCAATACTACCAAAAGCCATCTATAGATCCAATGCAATCTCTATCAATATTCCAATGGCATTTTTTTTAAGAAGTAGAAAAAGCACTCCTAAAATTTATATGGAACAGAAGACCCCAAATAGCCAAAGAAATCCTGAAAAAGAAGAACAAAGCAGGAGGCATCACAGTTCCTGACTTCAAACTATACTGTAAGTCTATAGTCATCAAATGAGTATGGTAATGGCATAAAAATAGACAGAACAATGGAACAGAATCAAGAGCCCAGAAATAAACCCAAGTATATATGGTCAACTAATATTTGTAAGGGAGACAAGAATACTCAGTGGAAAAAAGAAAATCTTCAATAAATGATGCAGAGATAATTGGATATTCACATGTAAAAGAATGAAACTGGACCCACATCTTACACCACTGACAAAAATTAACTCAAAATGGATTAAAGACTTTAATGTAAGATCAGAAATCATGAAACTCCTAGAAGAAAATACAAGAATAAACTCCTTGGGGTNGATGCTGAGATAATTGGATATTCACATGTAAAAGAATGAAACTGGACCCACATCTTACACCACTGACAAAAAATTAACTCAAAATGGATTAAAGACTTTAATGTAAGATCAGAAATCATGAAACTCCTAGAAGAAAATACAAGAATAAACTCCTTGACATGGATTGTGGTAATGATCTTTTTTGGATAATGGCACCTAAAGCACAAACCACAAAATAAAAAATAAACAAGTGGGACTACATCAAACTAAAAAAAAAAAAAAGAAAGAAAGAAAGAAAGAAAGAAAGAAAGAAAGAAAGAAAGAAAGAAACCATAAAGCATAGAGTGAAAAGAAAGCCTACAGAATGGAAAAAAAATATTTGCAAATCATATATCTGACATGGCATTAATATCCAAAATATATAAAGAACACGTACAATTCAATAGCAAAAAACCCCAAAAAACAAAAAACCCGATTTAAAAAGGACAAAGGACCTGAATAAACATTTCTCCAAAGATGATATACAAAAGGCCAACAAGTACATGAAAAGATGCTCAACATCACTAGTCATTAGAGAAATGCAAACTAAAACAGTGAAATATGGCCCCATACCTGTTAGAATGGCTATCATTAAAGACAAGAGATAACAAATGGTGGCATTAATGTGGATAAAAGAAAACCATTGTGCACTGTCGGTTGGAGTGTAAATTAATACAACCACTATGGAAAAAAGTATAGAGGATCCTTGAAGTATTAAAAATAGAACTACCATATGATCCAACAATCCACTTCTGGGAATATATCCAAGGAAACAAAAACACTAATTCAAAAAGATACCTGCACCCCCATGTTCATAGTAATATTATTTACAATAGTCAATCTAAGTGTCCATCAGTGGATGAATGGATAAAAACATTTGGAATATAAATACAATAGAATATTATTGGGCCATAAAAAATAGACAATCCTAACATTTGTGACAACATAGAAGGATCTCGAAGGCATCATGCTAAGTAAAATAAGTCAGAGAAAGACAAGTACTGTATATACTATCTCATTTATTATGTGGAATCTAAAAGAGCAAAAACAAAACCAAAAAAACCCAACGAACCAACAAAACCAAAACCAGATACAGAGGAAAAGAGATCAGATTTGTGGTTATCCAAGGCAGGGGATAGAGGGAGGGGAATTGGAGGAAGGTGGTCAATAATTACACATTTCCAGTTATAAGATAAATCAGTACTAAGGGGGTAATGTACAACATGGTGACTATAGCTTACACTGCTGTATGATATATAGGAAAGCCGTTAAGAGACTAAATTCTAAGATCTCATCAAATGAGAATTTTTTTCCCTTTATTCTTTACTTTCTTTTCTTTTCATTGTATTTATATAAGAAGATGGATGGTGGCTGAACCTGTTGTGGTAATCCTTTCACACTACATGTAAATCAAAGCATCATTCTGTACACCTAAAACGTATACAGGGATGTATGCCAATTATTTCACAGTAAAACTAGAAATAAAAATAAGCACTCTTTTCAATACCATGTGGACATTTTAAAAATAAAAATATCATCCACCCTCTTTTAAATACAGTGGGACACATTTTAAACATATCTATTTACATTCAAGTAATATAACCCACAATTAAATTATATCACCTCAAATGGATAACTGCCTCTGGTAAAGCTGGATATTACAGACTGTGGGCTCCTTGAGCTCCAACACAAGTCTATTCATTTTAGTTTTCTTAGTGGAGCCCATTCCCTGTCTTTAGAAAATGCTACTCAAATTTCTGAATCCAATTAGCCCATGAATTTGGTAAGTCCTTGGACAGCAGTGATATGTAGGGGTTCACTCTTTCAGTTTATTTTGAACTTAAACTAAATTCAAAATGCCCAAGGTATCTGATATTTTCTATGCTTTTACAATAAATCAAGTATATTTTTCAGAACAGGAATTCTGTGTTAATCAAAGATAAAGTAACATTAACAATCAATGATTTGTTTTTGTTACACTCTCCTTTTGTAAAAGAGAAGTAAGTTCTAAAAAAACAGCTGTGAATTTCAGGCTTTAAGTACAGAATAAAAATACAATTTCTAAGGATTCTAAATTAGGGTAGTTTCAGACCCAACTCGTAATGCGTGAACTACGATATTATAGTTAAAATTGCTACTTATCAGGTGGTTAAATCCCATTTTATCTTAAGGTTTTGTTTGTTGTTTTGTTTTTCACAGTACAGCAGGAAACCAAACTGATTTATTTCAGAAATATGTTTAAAAAGTGAAGATTGAGGGACGCCTGGGTGGCTCTGTCGTTAAGCGTCTGCCTTCCGCTCAGGTCATGATCCCAGTGTTCTGGGATCAAGCCCCGCATCAGGCTCCCTGCTCAGTCGGAAGCCTGCTTCTTCCTCTCCCACCCTGCTTGTGTTCCCTCTCTTGCTGCCTCTGTCAAATAAATAAATAAAATCTTTAAAAAAATAAAAATAAAAAGTGAAGATTGGAAAAGCAATGGTTTTCCCTTCATCTTCCATTAACTAGAAAATAAATGGAACCCAGAACTTTCACTCTCTGATGTTCTGAATATTCAAAGGTCTAACACCTTATCCAACTTCGCAGTACATTATGTAACATTTTAGCTATCTAAGGATTCTTACATAGAGTATCTCATTCTATGTAAACTTTATTATTACCCTAAGTATGGGTTTCATTAGTACTGCTTTACATATGAATATAACAAAAGAGAAGGGATGCTAATGAATTTGACCAAGGTCTCAAGATGCCGGACTAGAATCCAAGTCTTCTGATTTTTGAGGCTTTTAGGGATGGGATGTAGTGGGTAGGAGAGGAGAGTATTTGTCTCAGTTGCCATACAAAGGCAAATATTACTATAATAATGATCTTTGACTAAATTTCTTCAAAATTAAAACTTTTATAAAATCCCATTCTTAGAAATTTATTTTAAAAATGTGAGAATTAACCAAAACATACATGATTGCTAAAATAGCGATTAGTATGCTATTATCAAATACCAAAAAAAAAAAAAAAAAAAAAAAAAAGCACAGCACTGCCTAATCTTTACATTTATAAGATTCTGGATAATTTTTGCGGGTTGCTTCAGGTGCCTACTTCTGCAATACCAGACAACTGCTCACAATGTGCACAAACCACACAAATGCATCACAAGTCATCCTAAATACAGAAAATGCATTTGCATCTTCCATTAACCAAAAGTCTGGAAAAACAGTATGATTTGGCATCACTGGAGGAGACGAAGAAACAAACACGTCCCTAAGAGAGTGTTTTTGAGCTTCTGATGAATGCCCACAATACTCAAGGGTGAGCTTCTCTTTTCATTCAGAAACATTACACTCTTACATGTACTGGGCCCAGCCAATGTGTCTCCAGAAAATTACCCCATTTGGTCCAACCAGTATTTATTGAGCAACTATAGTGCATCAGGGATTGGGTTGCAGAGATGCAAAGATGAAGTAGGAAACCTGTGCTCTCCCTTCAGTAATTTAGACATTTGTCTAGTGCCTAGAGGTCCTGTACTTAAGAAACTATTATTTTCTAAATTATTTTAACTTTTGCTTATAGTGTGACTTCTCTATATTATGGGTAAGAAAATGTCACACATGATTGATTTGGGTTCAATAATTTAATTTCTTGGTAGTTTCTATAAAGGAATTCTTTGTATTTCTAATGCTTCAATATTTTAAGAATAAAATGAACAAAATGTTTTGTACATTTGAGTTTTTAAAAATGAAACTCAATACATTAGCTATTTTGCAATTTCCCAAAATAGTTTAAACAGATATTTAAAAAGTCTCATTCATTTTTCTTTCAAGTTTCCCATTCTTTGGAAGCAATAATGAGTATCATTAAAAGAATTTTTCTCTCCCTCTCTCTCTTTCTGTGTGTGTGTGTATACCAAGTAATTCAATGGTTTTTAATTCTGAAGCTGGTGAGATCATGTCCTGTTTTCCTTCTGGCCTAAAGGTGCCTTTCATAGCCTTTCATTTTCATATTGACTTTACCCACGACCTAGTTGGAGGTTCAATCAGTGAAATAAAATTACATTACAATTATTTCTACTTAGAGAAATATGACAGCTAGAATTTTTATGTTAATTAATCTTTGGTTTTTTATTATTGTGTGACTACCTATCATAAATTTCCTTGCAATTCAGTTTTAGTACATTCTATAAATTATTTTAGTTTATTCCAGCATTAACCTGACTTGCAAATGGTTAAATTTGCAGTCTTTCATGCTCTAAAACCCAGTATGCTCTATATTAACATCTGAAGGAGTGGTTTTGATATTCAGAAATAATTGTAATAGCAAGAATAAACCACAATTCACTGAATTCGTGGTCAGATTATATTCTGGTTATCATGTTAGATTCTATGTGAGTAAATTAGTACATCTTAAACATGACGAATAATAATTCAGAAACATACTGATATTTTCCTCGGACTCGGACTGGAGAACAAACAGGTCGCTGCCGTTCTTGTCGAGCGTCCCGCAGCCACGTGAGGAAGCTCCTGCTTCCTCACCTGCATACCCAGTTAAGCACCATCTGTTTCCTGTTTTAATGTGATATCTCATAGTTTTTCCAAACCTTTCACATCAGTAAGCACAATCCTAATAGACGGTTAATATGAATTAAAAAGCATGTTTTCACTAAAGCTGTGTTCTAGTTCTCTCTCCTTCTTTTCTGAAACGTGTAACCCTGCACTAGCTGCTCCAAACCCAGTTCAACAGCATGAAATTCCCCGGATTAACATAGGTTGTTTACAGTGTATTGACTACACTCTGGTATTGGGGTGCCGGGTGATGGGAAGTGCAGAGGCACACATGCCTCACAAAAAAGCTGGAATTTAACGTTTGTGAGGGAGGAAGTAATCTCCCCACCTCATCTTGCCACCTTCTCTAATAGTTATATCCTCCCTTCTCATCCCACCAGCCCCCATTGCCTTACCGTGTGGAATTAGCAAAATTATGAATGTCTGAGCAACCAGGCCAACTGTGAATCTACTCTATGTATGCTCTTTACTGGTTGGTATTGTTTTCATTTGTGACACCTTGACTGGCTGAAGCCAAATCAATCAGTTAATGATGTACACTTTGGTTTCCCATAAATTATGGATAATAAATCTGTTTCCCTTGGAAAAGTGTTTGAGTCTCATGGAATAAATGAATACAATGACGTGCAAAAGAGTCTAACCTTCAGTTAGAGTCCAAGTATCTTCTTGCCTTCCATCCTTACAAGCATGTGTGCTGTTGATGTTATTTATGGAACTTCGTAGCCAGAAACTTACTGGTTAAATCATTATGGAGCCTTTTGAAGGTAAATTAAATATGAATTTGAATATGAATTTTTATGAATGTCAGACACATTGCTAGTATGGAAGACATATAATGGAACTTGGTGTTTCTCAAACTTTGGCATCAAAATAACCCAAAATGTTAGTTAAAACACAGAATTCTGGGTCCTACATCCTCCTAGAGTTTCTGATCCAGTAGTTGCATCATGAAGCCCAATAATTTGTATTTGCAACAAGTTTGCCAGGGATGCTGCTGCTGTTGGTCCCAGAACCACACTTAGGGAACCACTGATACATTGCGGAGAGCTCTAAGGATAGAGCTGTATTTACTTGCATTTTAGACCTGGCTCTGCCCCTTAACAGCTGTGTGACCTTGAAAAAGTTATTAACCTCTCAAAACTTTAGTTTGCTCAGCTGTAAAATGATGGTAATACCCACTTCATGGGGTTGTAGTGAGATTAAATAGGATGATGCATGCAAAATGCTTAGCCCAGTGCCTGGCGGAAAAGGCAATTCAATAAATAGCTATTCAATAAATGTCAGTATCATGCTCCTGATCTGTTTAGGGGAAAAAATGCAGTGTAGACCATTTCTGTATTTCTGTATTTCACCATACTGAGTCTGAAGGAGGGAGAGGAAACACAGACAAGTAGTGTAAGAATATATAAAAATAGATGAAGACTTCCCAAGAGTTAAAAATAATTTAGTTTAAAAACAAATAAACTAAATTATCCCTTTGATAGTGTGTGGCTCAGAAACTAGGTGCACTTTATGTTAGCCACTGGAATCCCATCCTAAAATGTGTTTCTATTCCACACTCAAGTTAGGTAATAGGTTGATTTCCCTCCCCTGTTTAGTTCTGGGAATCTCCAACCATGAATTAATGTGTTTATTAAATTCGAACTCATCTGCAGATTCACCTAATAAAGCATTTTGCAAATTAAAAATATAAAAATAATATATCTATTCATATTTGTAACACAAATACAAACACAATAGTATTGATATTTATATGTATATCAGTAAATTTTGATTTTCTCAATATCAAAACACTTCTTGTATGTGAATAATCAAGATTTTATATGAATGCATGGAGTTAGAAGAAATCTTAGTGATTAGTTTTCTAATGTAAACCTTGAATAGGTCACATGCCTTATAAAAACACAAAATATTACCAAAAATGCTTCTAACTAAATCATGGTTATATTTTCCCTTACCAAATGTATTTTAGTGAGGACAAGCATTCTCATTACCATTTTACAGGTGAGGCCACTGACTTATTAATATAAATGCTGTCTCAGGTGATACAAGTAATTAGAGACAAAGAAAGAAGTGAAACCAAGATGTATTGAATCCAAGCAAATTTTCATTAGCATAATTATCTCAAGTGTGAAAAACTATTCTGTGAAATTGTCAAGCAACAGGTTTTTGATTCATTCAGTCACTTAGCAACCATTTACTGAGTACTTACTACGTGCCAATATAGGAACCAGATCTAGAATTACCATACCACCCTTATGACATCAAGAATTACTATCTCCAGCAGAAGGACTCCAAGTCCTTTTGGTTTTTCGTTAATTATTTGTATCACACCCACAATCTGTGCTTCCAGTTAATATTTGCAACCACAACTGAAATTAGGATCATCTTCAAAAATAAAATACTGAAAACCCACTTTAAAAGTTGTCTCATGAATAAAAACTGAGCATTTATTTTATCAAAGGTCTATACCCTAAAGTAAGAATATTTGCAAATACATGACTGTAAGTAAATCTGTAGATATTTATATGCAGTTATTTCTTGAATTATAAAATGTGGGCACTGGACACGCTGATTGTTAAGATCCCTTCCATTTTTAATATTCTGTTTCTAGGATTCAAAAGTATTTGAGATGTAAATGAGTATTGTGTTAGTTTGCCACACGTTTGACTCTAATAAATGTTCATATTTATTATAAGCTTTACTTTCCATGATTTTTTTTCAAAGGAATTGATATCAGAAGCTCTGTGGCACTAAAATATATAGATACAGCTAATATTTGAAGAATGTCATATAAATGGTTACATGGTATAAAGCCTTTTTAACTTCTTTTACTTAGCAAAATAATTTTGGTATTCATCTATGTTATTGCATATGTCAGTAGTTTTTTGCTTTTTATTGCTTAATAGTATTCTATTGCATGGATATAGCATAGTATTTTTATCCATTCATCACTTGGTAGACTTTTAGGTTGTTTCCAGTTTGGGGCTATTGTGAAAAAGCTACTGTGAATATTTACATAGGCATGTTTATGTGGACATATGCTTTCATTTATCTGGACTACAAACATAGGAGTGAGATTATTGGGTCATATGGAAAGTATTTGTTTAACTTTATAAGACACTTTTATAAGGTTGCTATATCATTTGTATTCCCACCAGCAATGTATGAGAGAAAAGAGTAAAGAATAAAATTTAGCATTCTCAAATTGTACTTCTATCTATATAATCATAAGTATTTATATGGCATTTAATCACATTGAATGTATTTGGATAGTAGTCATTATAGTATCATATCATAAGAATGTATTTTGTTACTTATACAAAAAGTTCTGATTAGTTTTTGGTTATTCTTTTTCATTGCGTACATTTAGAGATTTTTTTTGGTCATTATTACTGTGCCCTCTCACCCAGAGTAGTTAATTTTTAGTAAAGGAATATCTTGTTATCATGATTAACATATTTTTTGAAAATTTTTTGCATATCATCAATGACAGGAAGAGAGGAGACCAAGGAAATTAATACAGAAAAATCAAGGCCAAGAAAACTGAGAATGTGTCTTTCCCAATGTCACAATGTGTAGATATAAGAGAGTAGGGAGTGGCCAAGGTTGGACCAGTCTTATGTATGAATGGGTCAACAGAACTAGAGGCTTGAAATTAAAATCAGGAACCACACTGTAGAGTCAAACAGGAGTCAAAGAGCCCAGGGGAAATGATGGCCAGGGGTATTGTGAGTAAGAAGTACAATAAGCAATGGCTGGGCAAATTTTGGAAATAGAAGAAACTGACACCCTCAGTTCAATTTCTTCACATTCTTTGAATGCATGTGTATGGTGGGTCAAGGTGATTTAAAGAGGGAAAGTGGACACTTGAAGAGAACAGATATTCTCAACATTTAAAGATTTAGTGTGTTCTCTAACCAAATGTGTACTGCATATATTAATTTGGTTATAACTGAGGTTCAGAAATCACCCAAGATCCCTATGCCCCCACAAATCAGTTCTTTATTCATCCTTGTCAACCTATAAAATCTCATAAAGGTAAAACCCAAAACTTTATGAAAATAGTTCCTATTCAAAGTTTGGGTTACAAAGGTTTTAATGATTTGGCAACTCAGGGTTTCAGGACATATCCCTTACCCTTATTGAGAATCTCCTTTTATAAGCAACTGCACTTCTTTGGAGATAAAATTTCAAGTTCAGACTTCTAAATGGACATTACAGAAGCAGCAAGCTGACATGCCCTGGGACTAGAAAGTGGCAGGGGTGCAAGTAGAGACAAGAGGTGTGCTGGTGGTCACCCACTCTAATAAAGCACCCTAGTGGTCTTTGTGCAGGGACCGTTGAAACCCACCCATGACTCAGATTCGTACTCTTCTCAGACTCAGAGGTAGGAGAAAGCCGAGAATTTGGCAATCAAACATGCTTGGGCCAGCTGAATCCACCTACCTGGCCCTAATTACTCAATTTATGTGCTCGGTTCTCTCTCATCTGCTTTCATGCTTGAGTTGGTTTCTGCGGAAGAAATTGATTGCCCCAAAATTGGGCTCTTTTACTAATTCTTTTCCCAGAGAATAAAAGGCAGAATAATATACTCATTGTGGGAGGGTCTCATGTATATTTCTTTTTTTTTTTTAGATTTATTTATTTATTTATTTGACAGAGAGAGAGAGACAGCCAGTGAGAGAGGGAACACAAGCAGGGGAAGTGGGAGAGGAAGNAGAGAGAGAGAGAGAGAGAGAGACAGCCAGTGAGAGAGGGAACACAAGCAGGGGGAGTGGGAGAGGAAGAAGCAGGCTCCCAGCGGAGGAGCCTGATGCGGTGCTCAATCCCAGAATGCTGGGATCATNGAGAGGGAACACAAGCAGGGGAAGTGGGAGAGGAAGAAGCAGGCTCACAGCGGAGGAGCCTGATGCGGGGCTTGATCCCAAAACGCTGGGATCACGCCCTGAGCCGAAGGAAGACGCTTAACGACTGAGCCACCCAGGCACCCCAGGTCCCATGTATATTTCTGAGTGTTGAATCACCATTTGCTATGATTTTGCCAGAATTGTCTGATTACTACTATCCGTTTTTTTATGCTTCCCAAATAGTCTCCGCCAAGCTGTCCTGATGATTGTCTATTGTTTTATCATCAGCTATAGTAGGTCTGATTATTATCCAGATCTCAGCCATTCCCACCATATCTCATTCCAGTGCCGACGGAGCCATGGTACTAACATTCCAGTACCAATTGAGCCATGATACTCTCAGCATGCATGTGCATTTTGGGAGGGAGGGTGCATGAAATAATGAAAAAGAGGAGAGACTTAAAAGATACAATTTTAGAGGGAGAGGCAGATATTGGGAGGAGAAAGAAAAGCAAGAGAGACTTCAATGATGGTATACAGTAGACGTTCAATAAACCGATAAAGGAGAAAAGCAAACTAAAGCAAAAAACAAAAAGGATTGGAAAGAAGCCGAAGAGTCCTTAAGAAAAATATGGGAAGAAACGAGGACAAAGAAGAATAGGAACCTGGAAAGGAGAGAAAACCAAGTCAGTGATGTGAATGGCATGCACTGAACTATAGAGAAGGGCTCACTAAGACTGTAATTTCTAAATTATTATTGAAAATCAATTTGTAATTTTCGTGTCACTAATTTATACAATTCGATCTCACTGATATTTCTATTCTTAACTAGAACACTAGCTGACTTCTAGTAGAGGTGTTGACTTTGTACGATTAAGAAGGGTAACTGCTTCTCAACTGGAGTCAGGGTAAGAAAGCATTCCTTTTTGATATATAGTTCATATACTTTTTAATGTTTCTACAACATTAAATCAGTCTGATTTGAGGAGAGGAGGAAAAATATATCAGATAAGACTGCCCTCCTTTTGTTTTATAGAAAGATATTAATGTGCTTTTCTCCTTAGTTTGAAAACTGGAGAAATTTCCATTTTACTTTGGGAAGACATTGTTATTTAAAAAGAAGCTAAGATGAGTAGGAAGAGGTCATTCTACAATGTTCCTGGTCTTGAGAACAGCTCCCTTAAGCTCTATTCTCCGGAACAAATCTATCTTGAGGCTCTCCTCTTATTTCAGGACATGCAAAAGCAATACCTGAAGACAAAAGGTGTCAGTATCATTAGGAGAGTGTTCCTATTCCTTTTCAATTCCCAACTCCTACCTCATGTGTATTCTGAGTAGACAAATCAATTCTGGCTTGAATCTTCCCTACTGAAAACCCAGCCCAGTGTGTATAAGTCACATTGTGTCTTGCTGTTTCATGCATCATCTCCAGTAATCAAGATCCTGGAATCAGAATTTCATTGGTGATTTTCGATAAGGTGCAAGACAGGCAAGAAGAGAGATCTTCCCCAGCTGAGCTAAGCTGGTACCATTGAGATGTCTATTGTTGATATGATTTTGTCAATCAGTTACAGCCTGCTAGCATCACATGTGCCATGGGAAGATTTCAGTGTGCCTTTCTGCAATCACACCCTCTGCATGATTATACTTCTGGGGGAGGAGATGACTGCAGCTTATCAAGAATCACCCTCCTAACCTTAATGAAGCTACAGAGGTGATAATAATGGGCTACAATTGAGACATCTCCCTATAAATAATAATAGTAATCATCATTTAGATAGCATCTTTCAACCAAGGATCTTCTCCTTATACATGGTTCTCTTCCCATTCTTCCAGAGAAGGTGATGTGAAAGAAGAAATCTATGAAAATCTGAAAGTGATTCAAGAGTTCCAGTTTCTAGTTTTCTGAACCCATAGTGGTATTTAAATTCCCAGGCTTTTGTCCTGGTTCTGAAAGAAAAATATAAAAGATATGAATTAGAAACTGGAGGGTGGGAGCAGAGGTGGTTTTCCTTGGCAGAATAAAAAAAATAGGATAAAGAGAGAAAATTAGTATATGCTGAGGAGGAGTATGCTCTCTATTTCCCCCTTTCTTCTTTTGACTTACTGGAATGCAGATGTAATGGCAGGAGCTGAAGCAGCTATCTTAAAACATGAGATGAAAGTCATGTACTGAGTATGGTTGAGCGACTAGATAGAAGGAGCCTGGTTCTGCACACTGAGATGACCATATCAGCCCTCAAACATTTATGCTCAGATTGTTACAAGAGAGAAGAATGAACTTTT
Organism: Ailuropoda melanoleuca; assembly: GCF_002007445.2. Lineage (NCBI taxonomy): Eukaryota > Metazoa > Chordata > Mammalia > Carnivora > Ursidae > Ailuropoda > Ailuropoda melanoleuca. The sequence continues at coordinate 71,941,111 of NC_048226.1, forward strand.
ATCTTGTTTAAGTCACCATATTTTGGGGTTCCTTTTTTTTTTTTTTTTTTTTTTTAAAGATTTTTATTTGTTTATGTGACAGAGAGACAGCCAGCGAGAGAGGGAACACAAGCAGGGGGAGTGGGAGAGGAAGAAGCAG